>NC_051185.1:103814473-104114473 GCF_013339695.2 Rhipicephalus sanguineus | reverse complement strand
ATCCCCCTCATTTACCGATACTCCGAGGTACTTGTACTCGCTTACCCTCGGTATTTTTTGGCCCTGTATTAAGACCGTATGGTCTCCGTGATCATTGAATACCATCAATCCACATTTTGTTGCACTAAATCCTAGTCCTAGAGCCTCACACTCCCTTCCGCATATATCTGCCAGTCGCTCTATATCATCTTGACTGTCCGCAAATAAGACAATATCATCAGCATAAAATAGACCTGGACGCTTCTGCTCAACCATCGCTCCGACCTGTTTGTGTGACAAATTAAATCCAATGTTGCTACCTTCTAGCGCTTTTTCCATCCTCGCCATGTACAGCATGGATCGAACCTATTTTTATATCTTAAAAATCTGAGGCTTGGGCTAAGGGCGCCACCTCACGGCGTTTTAAGGCATTGACAAACTTGAACTTTTGCTATTGGAAAAGCGCCAAATGGGACGGACGCGTAGCAACGACGCGTTGCAGGAGCTAATCGCGAAGGCCACGGTCATTATGTATTACTTCACTTTACCGCTCCCGGAGGCGAGACCATCCCATTATGACATAAAGCTTTGATCGCAAATAAACGATGCAGGACGAAGACATTTCTTTGCGCTAAAAGTTTTATATCGTAATGTGAGATACCGACTAGCCCACCAAGCTAGTCTGACACCACCCCGCCGACCAAGAGCACTATCAGAGGAAAGTTTAAGATATAAAAGGCGCGTTTGTAAAGTCTCGAAAGTGTGCGATGGTGGCGCAGTGGGTAGCATGCCCGGCATCTATTGTCGCGGATCGAGAGCTCGTAGGTTCGATTCCCGTAGGTGGAACTTTCTTCTTGCAGATTGTTTTTTTGTCATCTGATCGGGTACATAATTTCCACGTTAATTCCGTGACGGAAATACGTCACTGATATCTTGGTGTTCCCCGACATAAAACACTTTCGTGTTAAAAACTTGCAAACTATAGAAATACTTGAAAAGAGTTGCAATACATAGAGAGGCAATAGCATAAAGAAGGGGGACACCAGCTTCGCTGTAAATTCATGGCTGGATTTTTTTAACTTATCGATTTGCGGTGGGCCGCAACACGTGCCACACGGGTACGTCATCTTATTGTCTGCTTGACTTTTATTTATGTTCTGGTTCGTTGCTGTATGTACCATTCTCGTCATGATCGCATGCATTTTAACAGCAAAGCTGTCTTAGCCATATGCCGTCCTCGTACTAGTAGTAATAGGCATCACGTTGGCCACGTGACCATCAGAGGGAGTGAATAAAAAAATAATAATGAAATGATGATAATTGTGATGACGGTTATCGAAATGATGATGATGATGTTGCTAAATCACATACACACTCGTTCTTACAGCTTCGATGTACGACGGTTTTAACGGTGTGGAAGTGGCTGCAATTTTGCCTACTATAAATAAACTCCTCTAAAACACCTACTGCATTTTGTGACAGCGCAGCGCTCTTCCATCTAGTAGAGTTCATTGAACTACTAATCGGCCGCATATTTCTGAACACAGTCATGCTCCTGCTTTTAGAAAAACGTAGCCAAAGACAGGTCAGCTACGGAACAAGTGCATAAGTTTTACTCGTAATATAGTATTAAGTTTTCCCAGCTTTTCGCAATCGCCGCGAAGTCTCAACTTGCAGATGAGCAGGTGATGCATGACTCCACGGTTTTACCTCATGAAAGTCTACGATTGCGACCCTACCTGCAAAGTTAGCGTCG
Source organism: Rhipicephalus sanguineus (assembly GCF_013339695.2). Lineage (NCBI taxonomy): Eukaryota > Metazoa > Arthropoda > Arachnida > Ixodida > Ixodidae > Rhipicephalus > Rhipicephalus sanguineus. The sequence goes on along the minus strand of NC_051185.1, from coordinate 104,112,738 downwards.
ACGTGGCGTCGAGACGGCGTCTCTTTTCTTGTTCCTAGAGATCATCGCCGTTCGGAATGGCCCAACGAAAGGCCATTACTGTAAATATCGAAGCTCGTGCTTGGCACTCTGTTTTCTTAGTCAAAATTTTTTCTGTTGTGTACAACCCCTGCATGTAGGTACTGTTTTTTTAACCTAGAAATGGCATTTATTCCACCTATAACAAGACATGCCAGCCAATTGTTCACTGAAAGTCCTCTTCTGATATATTTAAGGTGTCGCCAGTGTAACGCATAAAATGGACCAGCAGTATTCACTTTCTGCAAGTGCCGGTGTTTAAGCCAGTGGGTTATAAATCAGCATTCTCTGCGTGGGGCCCAAGGGCCAAAAACTAGCCCCTTAAAGATAATTTAAATCGTTTTATAAATTTGTGTTCTTAAACAATCTGTGTCGCGTGACATATGGACAGACACACGGTTTTCTAGTTGAGCCTTCATATCAATGCTGAGAAGTTTAAAAATCGGCTTTGGTTCATTGAAAGTAGGAATGTGCAAATCAAGTCGTACAATATGATTTATAATTGCTCTTCAACTTGTACGAAAGCTAGCCCGTCTTCTGTAGTTGAAGATATAACGTGCAGCAGGACACTGCTTGCAAATCTTCATTGTTGGACAAAATACTGCCGACGAATTTCCATTAGAGCTTAGCTTTTCCGTGAGTTTCAAAAATGTTATTTTGCTAAGCCCGAGCCTGTTCAACCTGACCCCCATTGGGTAGTCGATGACCGGAGAAGCAGCACACGAGTTGCTTGTTCTGCTGACGACATCTGCATGTGGAACGTCAGATGTGACATGGCTTCAAGCTTAGGCTTCAGAAGGCAACCGCAATGAGATCACGCTATCTTCGTAAACAAGGACTCGAGATCTCCCGAGGAAAGCGTGCCTGTCGTGGCAATCACTAGGGAGCCTTTGTTTCTTATCGTATACCAATAAACGGACAACTAACCTGATCCCAGCAGGAGCCACATGTTCTTGGGGCTCATAATTGACAGAGACGTCAGTTGGGCTGCCGATGCAAACTACGTGAAATAAAGTCTAATAATTTGAACTTGATGGCTAGTTGATTGAACAGCACGGTAAAAAAGGAGGATGAAACGTGGGAACGAACAACACACCGGCGCTTTATGTGGTGCGTTGTTCGTTCCTACGATTCGTCCTGGTTTTTACTGCGCTGCTTGCTGATACGTGAGAAAATTAAGGTAGCTTCGCCCTATAGTGGTGCCAAGCCTGAAGGAAGTGCGGAGCTGGGAAGCCTTCTTTGTTTCTTTTCGGTTTTAGGGGCGAAGCTCCTTATGCCGTTTGTCTGCCCATCCTCCGTTTGTTTGTAGCGTTGTAGTAGAAACCTCTAGCTCGTGAGAAGCGCGCGTTCTGATATGCCTTAGAAGAAGAAGACGACGTTGACGAGTGACACTCTCGTGCGTGTTCGCCTATGTGGCGTTCTTTCTTATTTACTACGTCTCGTGTTTTCAACGACACCCGAAGACAACATTTCAGAAGTAACACGCCATGAGGCTCCCTCTTGGCACGCTTTCTCTTTAGCTCGGAGTCGCCGGATGGAAGACAGGGCTGCGGAACGGAGGGCACGGAAGGCGGCGGCAGCGCGCGCTCGCAGACAGAATCCTGAGGTGAGAGCCCGCGAGGCCGAAGCTGCACATCGATGCCGCGAAGCAGATGCCTCCGTTCGAGCCGCGAAGCCGAAGCTGCTCGACAAGATGCATGGCTGCGGCGAGAAGACCCCGCCGTTCGAGCCCGCGAGGCTGAAGCTGCTCTACAAGCAGCAGGGCTGCGGTGAGAAGACCCCGCCGTTCCAGCCCGCGAGGCCGAAGCTGCTCGACAAGCTGCACGGCTGTGGCGCGAAGACCCCGCCGTTCGAGCCCGCGACGCCGAAGCTGCATGGCAGCGGCGCGAATCGGATCTTCAAAATGTGAAGGACCGTGAAGCGGCGAGAAAGCGCGCGTACCGGCAGGCAGAGATCAAGGCTCTGCGAGCACGTGAAGTGGCTGCAAAACGCATCAGGCGGGCTCTGCCCGAAGGCGCCGACGCGCGCTTCCAGCGGGACTTCCTTGATAACAGTTTCGGCCATAGTTGCCGTGTGTGCAACAGACTGCAGTTCTCAAACAATCTAGTCACAATGTCTTCCATCAAGAAGGACCCCGCTCGCGCCAATGCCATCGCCGTGCTGCAGCGCGAGTTCGCTTCGCGCCACTCATGATGATTCACCACGTGGATATGCTGTGATTTTTTTTTACTGCGCTGTTTGCTGATACGTGAGAAAATTAAGGCACCTTCGCACTAGTGCTGCCAAGCCTGAAGGAAGTGCGGAGCTCGGTGGCCTGCCTTGTTTCTCTTCGGTTTTCTCTTTCTTTCCTCCTTTCTTTCTGTTTCTATTTTCCAGTTTTTTCTGTCATTTCATTCTCTTTTTATTTTTATTTATTTAAATTTTTCTTCTTATTTTTTGTTTTCTTTCTCTCGTTCGATTTCTCTCTTGCTACTCTTTTTTTGTATTTTTATACGAGGTTTTGTCTGCGTTACGCCAAGCGTTGACAGTACACGACAGCGTGGGGCCCCAAAGTGCTCCGCACTTAAAAGCGGCCAGCCGCTATCTTCCACGTGTTCACACGAAAAGTGTAGGCATTGTCCATAAAGCCTAATTTACAGTTGTACAGGGAGTTTTGTATTGGCTTTCGCAGCGGTAAAACGTCTGACAGCGTCGTCGTCGTCGTCTCGTCGCTTATGCTCGGAGTCTCGGTGTCTCGTTTGCGTTTTTTCTCGCTGCCCTCGGCGTACCTCCTGGCAAGGTCGTTGTTCCTTGGGCGTACCGCGGCCGCTAAATGAACGTGACAATGTTGGAGCGAGAATTGTTCCCGCAGACGCGCATGGTTTGCTGGGAGAATGGAGCTACGCCCGAAACACGTGACCAGTAGAGTGCTCGCATAGCACTCGCCCCCGCGAACTCGGATTTAATTTTCTCGACGCTACTTTTTATACGCACCTTGTCGACGCAAGCATTTAAGACCGGAACCTAGTCCCATACTGCTTCGCTGTAAAAAATTCGCCGACGATTACGATACTGCCTAATGCGAATTCTGCCGTTATTTAGGTGTTTTGATTTTGCATAAGTTGAGGCACGACTGCCTGGCTAACCGGGAGACCGCGGATGGCAGCGTGTGGGCGCGTTCCGCAACAGCCGCCGCCAACATGCCTCCGTTCATGCAGCGCTTTACTTCTATATATGGTATTGATGGACGCCCTCGCCGCATACCTTAGTGATGACGTCATCGGCGACCACACTGCGGCGCGCACTACTGTGGCGCCACGGGCGCCTGCCGGAGAATCTGTCTTCTCGCCACTGTCGTTTGCTGCTCCTCTCGCTGTCCTCGCTATCACCGTCTTTCATCCTCCGCTGCGCTCTACGTTCGCTCCCCTTTGTCCTCGTTCGCTCTCCCGTTTACGAAGAGGCCGACGCCGCCCAACGCAGAACAGGCACCTACGAGCTGCACTGTAAAACGTTTTTTTTATAGTGGGCGAACTTGTGCCGGGAAACCTAGATGCAAAGTTAAGATTTCGCTTGCGCGTCCCGCAGAGCCAACGCCTTCGCTATTGTTTCCAATGCCAGTGCAAACGATCGCTCCTCAGTTGGAACCTGTGGTCCACCTTCGTTTAGAACGTTATGGTGGTGCGACGCCACCTCAAGTGTACGACCGCTCGCGTCACACGTGCGACTGTACACGTTCCGACGGACATGCGGTTAGATGTTCTACCCCTCTCCTGTATCATGCGTCTGTCAGATTTGTTCCTTCGAACTCATTTCGTTGTGTCTCGCACCAATGGTGCCGCCGCCTCAAAGCGCTCGTGTGGCAGATTTCAAAGCCAGCGAAATACGTAGCGTCGCAGTGACGCATCCCTGTCGGTAGCCCGCACCATAGAGTTTCCTACAATTACCTAGAGGGAACTCTGGTGCTGCGTTGGTTCAGCCACCATGGAAATGATTGATAGTACACGCATTTGCCTAATCTTCGCGCTTAAAGGCTTCGAACGCACTTGAGGCTTTGTTTATTGCTGTGTTTTGGCGTTCATGTCGGATAAAAGAATGAACCCTTGTCAACTTCGTGATCAGATTTGATTTGTTGAGCTTAAAAAGGTTAAAGTGGTGAAGTGGAACTGCTCACTTTTTCTGAACTTTGTTTTGAAACAAAGCGGATGGAGGCGACGCGGAGCAAAACGGAGGCGAATGAACGAACTTTAGACAATTCCGTGCATTACCCATCATTCCCATGCTGGCTGAAGCGCCATGCGTTGCAGCTGCCACAGACACTTGCGCCAGAGTTCCCGTTAGTGTATCTATAGGAAATGAAGGTCTATAACCCGCACATAGAGTAACATAACAAGCGCATAAGGTGGGCACTGTCAGTGAACCATGCGGCTCACACGACTGCTAGCGATCGTAGCGGCCGGCATTAATCATGCATCAACTTCCTTTTCCGGCCGTGCCATCGTGCCAGGACGGTTGAAGTTTAAGTTTCAGCGCTGTTTGCGTAAATCTTCTGTATTTTCTTCATTTTGATTCGTGAGATTGCATTCGCTAGCCGTTTTTTAGGGCTCATATAGGCTTCAAGCAAGTCTACCGCAAATAGGCGTCCGTTGACGGCATGTGACAGTTCTTGCTTCAAAGAAGAAGAAAAGTAAAACAGACACATTTCATCAATGTATGGCGTTTATTCAGATAGTAGTACATAAATAATAGTACAAAACAGCTAAACAGATGTCTTCGTACTAAAGCATTACCGCATGGAGGCACTTTCAGGAATTCATACGTAACGGCACATATTCATACAAACTGAAAGTTAATGAGTTTATTGGAAAATACCATTGCTATGTACAAAACCAAATAACACTCTCGCATTGTGCATGCTGTAAAAAATTACGCAAAATCCGCAAGCACACAAATTAACCAGGTGACAGAAAACAGAATCAAGGATTATGTACCACAACTGTGCGATGTCGGATTCATTGTCAACACGAAAATTTCAACGTATGAGTAAACACCAAAGTACAGTAAACAAAATTTATCGCAATAAAAATACTCTTGACGTAGCTATGAACGTGAACAATGAAACAAGTCGGAAAGAAATCGACACCAACAACAGAAACTCCATGAGTATTTTTCTCAAAAACAATGTTGCCCTGATTGTCCAAAACAGCTAGCGGGTAGCGATGTTTAATGGTGTAGGCGGTGGGCCTCCACATAATGCACTCCTGCTGTTTGGCCATAGCTGCGCCGTAGCTCCTTCACTCGATGTTTTCAGCGTTTTACGTGAAAATCAGGCTGCATTTTTCTCGGTCGGGGTTGGATGATGCACATTCCGAGGAAGTTGACATCGCTTGTTCTCGTGGAACGCTGGAGCGTAGTGGAGTTGTCCCATGATGCGACGGCCCGCTTCAGTGGTGGCGACCCTGCGGTAATTTATTTATTTATTTATTTATTTACAGCATACTGCGGTCGAAAGACCAAGCAGGGGGGCATAACAAAAAGTGATTCACAATGTAACTTCAATAAAAAGAAAGTTCAAGTAATAAAAAACATGTTAACGCATGTTGATGCATGTTAACGCATGATGTTAAAGCATGTTAACGCATGTTAACGAATATGATGGTAAATGCGCCTCAGTTAATTTACATTAGTATTCTCCATTCGCACGACTCTAAGACGGAATCAGTCTGCTTAGGAAGATTACGTTCAGCATTATGGGTGCTATTATCAGCATTGTTCAAAGTTTTCTACACCACTAGAGAGCACAGCTGACCAAGAAGAGCTAGAAAAATAACGCGTCGCCAAAGACAGCTATCGCCCGTCCGCGGAAGCCAAAGAGAAAGAGCCTGCCGTGCTCAGCACGAGCAGCCCTGCTAAAGGAGAACTGAGGTGAGTGATAATACACACTGACTACACGTTCGGTTTGTATTCCCTAGGATTAGAAGAGGAGAGCAGACTATCGCCACTGTCGCTGCTTCAGAATATTTAGACTCGCTTTAGAAGGCCAATGAGCTCGGCCCTTCTCCCCCATCACCCTGTTTGTTTGCCTACACAGCACAGAAGAGTAAATAAGAGAAGCAGGTCATGATGTCACCCTATTGGCTATTTCGTATAACGCCACGCTGTCGGACGCTCCTGCGGCCATTGACAACATACGCCGGGACCGTTGGGAACTGCTGGGCTTGAAGTCGTCCAAGTGACGGCAAGCCCGGCTTTGTTGTGTGAGGGTTTAGTATGCGTGGTGCGCGCCATTGTCCTTTGTGTCTCGTGTGGTCGGGGGCCGGCGAAAAAACGACGAACACGGTGGTTACTTCTGAGCCGTGTACCGCTCGCTTGACTATGTTGCTTCCGCGTGAGAACCATCTGGAATGCACTCTGACTTCTTGAATTGCCCGCGTCCGCTTTTCCCGTGTGCAAAGTGTTTTTGCTACTGTATGCAGGTTATCGTGCAGAAGCTGCAGCGTAGTGCATGCTGAACGTTCAGTTCCGGCCTTCGTATGTTTGTATTGGCGACAGATTGAGGTGCCTGCAGTGGTTATTTTACAGAGAATTATGGGCCCTCCTTTGAATTTATATCGTCTATCAGTGGAATGAATCAAAACAAGACGGGTGCGGAATTCGGGATATTAAGTGCCTTCTGGTTTTTAAATGCGTGTGCTGTGCCATTGAATATTACGGCGCGTAGGGCAACTTGTGAGAATTCCAATTTGAATGCACCAACAGGGGATGATTGAGACTTGCGTTCCGGTGAAAAAACAAAAAACAAAGACGAAGGTGTCAGGAAATTCCATGGTCCTTTCGATCACGGTGCGTGTTTTGTTTTTCTTCTTGCTCCTGCTTTTGCGGGCGTTAGGGCGGGAAAATGTTCGGGGCACATCGTATTTCACTGCTCCCGTGCTAAAAGCGTACTTTTTCCATTTTTAAAGAAGAGGCTGGGACGGATTGTTTTTGTGAATGGTGAACTGTGCTTTAAGAGGGTGGGTACATAGGGTCCGGTTGATTAAGGGACCAAACCTTTCTAAGTTTACTAATTATGCCCCGTTCGCCCAAGCAGTATATATTGCATGTCTTGGGAAAAATTAGACCTGCCGCTGTGGCTGTCTAAGGTTTGCTGTCCGGAAGGCTTGCGGATGCATTGCGCTACTCTGTGGAACTTCACGGCGGCGGGGGAAAGGGGGGAGGTGGTGTGGGGAACAACCGGGCCACCCACACTGCCGTTACTTGCGTCTACGCAAAATTGATGAAGATATGACGGATGCTATTTAACACTGTGCAAGACATTGTGTAAGATTGGGAATAGGGGGGGGGGCGATTTGTCACGGCATTGTTAGCTCTACTCTTATCAGTGCAACATCTCAAAACTGCTCGTTTATTCTGGTGGCGACTTTCATTCTTCACTAGCCTTGCATTCAATCTGCTCTTGTTAGTTTTCCCAGCTTCGTGCTCCCTTGCATGGTCTAAACAATTCGTCGCGTCGAGAAGTGCTCTACTGGAGTGGTTGTGAACGGTGGTCCGATTAGAGGGTCATTTATTATGACGTTCCATTTCCGCTTGTAAGCTTTCTGAACGACATGGTGTGTGAGGTTATGCGCGTGAAGATAATGGTAGGACTATTCGATTTTCCTTGGGAATACTCGAGGCGCATGAAGCTATTCGGTCTTCACCGGGATAAGCAAACTGTTGCGAATGTAATGATCGCTCTGATAGCATTTCTGTGCATTCCTTTTATTCCCTGGCCTGAGGCCACTGCACGGACCTGTACCTGTCGTGAAGTAATATTTTTAAATGAGTTGCAGTTGCGAAAGCGAAAGTCAGGTCCAGCTTTAACGAAGGTACACTTTACCAACTTGTGATCTACCATTGCACTTTACCATTGCGATCTAGAGATGGAATGTTATGACGAATCCCAGTGGATTTCACAATGGAGAACTCAAGCGTGCTAGCCAAGGGTGACATTGTTTTCAGTAAGTGGAATGCCACTCATGTTGACTTCCTGGTTTACACACACGACAGGGTGAGGTATGCGTAGTTTGTGTGCACAACAGGCTCATGATTGAAGGTCGGGCAACATTGATTAATTGAAGGTGAGCTTATCTCCTGTACGAGAAGGCACTGGTTAATTAGTAGCACAATACCATGTTAGGCTAGTTATTTGGCATGGCTTCGTTGGAAACGCGTTGAAGTTGTCGTAGCATGATTATTTGTCGTTAGCAGGCGGCGGTTTTTAGCAGTATTTCTTTCCGAAAAAAAGTGTTTTCGGCATGATTTATGTGTTATTGCACAATAAAACCTTCTTCCTTAGTTTGAAAGATGTCGATTATTTGGATTGCTCGATGTTTGACAAGGAAGCTTTCATACGCGCTAGAACGCTTGTGTTCAACTGCCTCAACCGCGTGGTATAGCGTTTGAAAATACGCTTTTCATTACGTATCTGTGACCTAGAGACAAGTTCTAAGAGGTTTTGGAACGTAAATATTTCGATCTGCTTACCTTTTCTTGTTAAATGCGTAATCGTGCTTACCGCTGAAGCCCGGGAGTTACAAGAATGGCGTCACGGTAATGCAGGTGATCCAGGTTTGGTCAGGCCTAACAATGATGCGTGCGGATGCGCTGTAGCCATGGCAACCGCCGTTTTAAAGTGCGAAGAACTATTCCACTCACCCAGCATTTTAAAACGTCACTTATCATGCGTAAGTTATTTAATAGCAGCATCGTGATCGATTGCTTCTAGTTCAGTGTTTGTAGTTGCGCCACCTAAGACGCTGCATGAACCCTAAATGCTTGGGCTGCGGAAGGCGGCCATTGACCACTCTTTATGTTTACTATGTTACTCTAAGGGGGAGCGGTGAGCTCTCCCTCGAAATGCCAATGTATCCCTCTACTCTAGTATCCCTACTCGAACGCCTAGGACTGCGTGCTTGGAGCCAGTTTTATGAGCATTCCCCGGGAAAGCCCTTTCGTTTCACCCACATAGGTGCAACTAGTTTCTACACGGCTTCGCATAATTTATGAGGACATTTTTATGGAGAGAAATTATTTGCGTAGTGAAAATAGTGGCATATGTCCATCAATAGAGTAATATTTCAAAGCAACCATGCAGTTACATCTTACAAATAACAAACTTAGTTCTTGATAGTTTTTTATTTTGTAATCATCAAATGCAATATAAAACTAAAGCCGCGCAGTTCCACCCCATCTAACGGCTTCCTTTCCGCTAGAGCTGAATAGTTTGACTTCATGACCATGTGTCAGCGAAGCATTCTGGTAAAGAACACAAGCATGTCAATTTTTAGGGGCGAAGCTCCTTAAGGCGGCACCCGTTCGTCCCTCGTAGTCGTCGTGATCGTAGTAGTGAGTAACAAGTCTTACGCTTTGACCTCCAAGGTGGTGCCGGTGGGAGATTTCTCCTGTGCGTTGTTGAACAATAAAAAATTCGCAGCGTGCGCGTTAACTAAAAGCCGAATTTTTCTGTCTCTCATTCCCCATTAGCAGCCATTGGCATGTTCCAGTAGGAAACGTTAGTAGAAGTAGAAGTGTAAGTGTTAGCTAAAAGCCGACTTCTTCTGTCTCTCATTGCCATTAGCAGCCATTGTTTACCTCCAAGGTAGTGCCTGGTGAGATTTCTCCTGTGCGTGATTAAACAATAAAACTTTTGTTCAAAACGCCGTTGATTGATGAAATAAACCAACGAAAGACGCCAGATGTTTTGTAAAAGCAGAACGAAAGAACGCCAGATGTTTTTCTTAAAGTGTAGTAGTAGTAGTTGTATTTAGCCACCTCGCCCGATCGTCAACGGGCGAGGTGGACCGGCAACGGCGCGAGGACCCTGCCGTACGAGAGTTAAATCACACTAAAAGACATACTTTGCGGGCGATACACTCTAGTGAGCTTTCAACTTTTCGTCTTAATGTACATGATAAAGAAATTATTTCTACGAAAAACGCAAGGCACACCTTGAGCAATATGTTTGGTTTTGGGACGCTAATGGAACCATGAGGAGATGCGAAGCCGGAGCACTTGCACGATCGCGTTCCGTTGGCTTTCGTTGGGCATGCTACCGACCTCGCGTCGTGGAACGCGCGTCCTGTCTTCCCTCTAGCCTTGCCTTTAATTCGCACAGGGCGAGCGGGGAATGCGGTCGCTCTTGGCGCTCTTTCGCTCGGGAGCGGACTTCTTCCTTGCATTTCACCGATCACAAGTGATAATGAAGGGACCACGTAAACCAACAGTACAATAAAAGTTTGATGTTTAATATACACACGATGTTTCACACTCTTTATATTATGTACTGGGCGCATTTCACGGAAGAGTTTCACGGTTTACAGATGATTCCCTCCGTAGCTTCGCCCCACTCATCATCATTCACCCCGTGGATATGCTGTGATTTTCTTGCCCTTCAGCCTGCTCCTTCGGCTCCACTATGTACCACGCGCGCGGAGAACCACATTTATTAGATGCGAAGCAGCTTTTGCTCGGGGCTGTGTCCGCAGTTCCATTGGCGACCGTCCGCTTTCTACCACCTAGCATAGCCATCTGAACGCGCACTCGCGCCAAGAAGTCTTCTCTTGTTCTTCCACCGCAGTGATGATGATACGTGCAAAGCACTCTGGGGGCCCGGGCTGCTGTGTGCTGTCCTAGCTTGGCGTAACGCAGATAAAACCATGTGTGCTGGCACGCGCTAGCGCGTTCGTGCCTGTGTCAGGGGCTTGGTAAGACGTGTGGCCTCTCGCCCTTACACTCTCTCAGCAATATTTTGACGGCATCGGGGAACGAGATTATGCAGACGCGCGATGAACCAACGCGTTGTATCTTTGTCAGAACGCGTTGGCACGCGGTAGCGCGTTCGGGCCTGTGTAAGGGGCTGGGTAAGAATATATGGCCTCTCCCCCTTACACTCTCTCGGCAATCACGTGATGGCGACGCGAGATGAACCCGCGTGCGGTGCTCCAACAAGAATTCGGGACGAGTAACAGCAAGAGCAAGTACAGTGAATTCATGGCGTGCTCCACTTGCAAGGACGCGATAACATCTGTGAAGGTAACCATGATGAACGGAATTTTAACTCGACCTATGCGCTGCTTCGCATCCCCACATGGCTCCCTTTAGTGGGAGATGGTGAAATTTTTCGTATTAGCTGTCTAAACCTCACACACACGCCATTTTGCGAAATGGCTAGACGATCTCCGTAATGCAAGCACTGAACTGCCTAATGAGAAAATAAATATAACACGTTAAGTCTCCATAGGCCTAATGGGGACGCCATGAAGCTTACATCATGTAACTTTTACCTCCTAAAAAGGTTATGAGCTGCTCTCGAAATAACTGAATAATTTTGGGACTGGATGTTTGTTGCCTCAAATGTGCAGCGGAGTGTACGCCAATTCAAGCAAAAACAAAAAAAATATATTGTTTTTACTAAAAGATCAATGATCGTGACAGTAATGAAACACAAAGAACAATGAGTTGCAATAAATATGAGGCTGTACGTCGGATTTCGAAGCTAATAATTGTATGAGCGCAAGCACTCGCGATTACAGTTTTGTGCAGAAAATCGGAGGTCTTGTCTCGCTCGGAAGTTTGCAAATAGCTTTCATGAAACACCGAGCAAAATATCCTGTGAAATTTCTCTAAGTGATTCTGAAGCGTTTGTAAGACCTGCTGTTTTGTCGTCATTTGGTATAATGGTAGAGGCACTGCCAAACCAGCCGTCAAACGCAGGAGCACTGTCGCGACAGCAGCATATTGGGTTAGCGTAGAACGAGAGATAGGCGGTGCGCTGCTTGTTCCCGACGACGTCCTATGCCATATGTTTGTACTTCCCACGCTTGTTCTGCGTTGCTGCGTCCCCGGGAGCGTCGTTGCCTGCTTGTACAGTTACGTCTTCTTTCCCCTACATTTTGGGCTCGTCAGCACCTTCCTGAAATTCTTTGCTCCGAGCAACTCCTTGGTGTAGTTGCACCGGTACAAGATGTTGATGAGGTTTACGCGTTCGGAAAGGCGGTGGTAAGCTCAGTGGGGTAGGAAAACGGCCTTCTGCGCATAGTGTCTTGGCGCTTCGAAAGTATGGTGTCACGGCAGCGTCCTTGCATGTGGAGGCCACCATGAATTCACTGTAGTTGCTGTTGCTCATCCCGAACTCTTGTTGGAGCACGCCACGCGGGTTCATCGCGCGTCTGCAGAATCCCGTTCCCCAACTCCATCACGTGATTGCTGATAAAGTGTAGGGGGGAGAGGCCACAGCGTCTTATACAGGCCTGAACGCGCTAGCGCGTGCCAGCGCGTTCTGACTAGCATACAAAGCCTTGGTTCATCGCTCTTCTGCAGAATCTCATTCGCAGACGCCATCACATGATTGCTGAGAGAGTCTAAGGGGTAGAGGCCACAGCGTCTTACCCAGCCCCTTGCACAGGCCCGAACGCGCTAGCGCGTGCCAGCACACGTGGTTTTGTCTGCGTTACGCCAAGCTAGGACAGCATACGGCAGCCCGGGCCACTAAAGTGCTCTGCACGTATCATCGTCAAGGCGGTCGAAGAACAATACGAAGACTTCTCCTTGGCGCGAGCGCGCGCTCAATATGTTACAGATGGCTATGGTAGGTTTTAGAAAGCGGACGGTTGCCAATGGAACTACGGACAAAGCCCAGCGCAAACACTGCTTCGCATCTAAAACGGCCAATCTTACCCGCACAGTCATTCTTGTAATGGCGGCGCAGTAGAGGCCTCCACCACGAACCGAAGAGTGGGAAGCCAATGAGAAGACGATGCGAACGAGCCCCGATTACGCCCTCACCTTGTACATTTGAAGGCGACGCTCTAGCGTCATCCAGGTTTTACCAGATTAGCTGGATTAGCTGTTTAAGGCCGGCGTAACTCCGGATTTAAGGGAAGCTTTCGGCCGTCATAATTACGCTAAAATAGTCTTTCACGAGTTATATTGAAATTATGGTAATACAGTTCAGTGATTATTTACCGATATCGTCCCAGTGGTTCGTAAAATCACGAATACGTTCAGTTTATACTGCTATTTTAAAATGAAGTGTTAGGAAAAACTTGCGCCCCTCCTGTTCCTGAAAAGAAAGAGCTTTACTTGAGAATTTTCGTAGGAATGGTTCCGTTCCGAGTAGCTCAACAGCGTCATATGTGAAGCGTGTACGTAGCTCTGCCAAAGCAGAGTAGAATTTACCAGGTCCCGGAAAGTCTCAAGTTCCAGCGATCGCCGCAGAGGGCGAAAAAATCAGCTGCGGCGAGTTCCATCGATATGTGTGGAGAGTGGAGCTACTGACTCCTCTTTTAGCGGTCGGATAAGTTAGTTCGCATTTTACGTGTTAGGGGCGCTCAACGCGGCCAGAAATTGTATTTCAAAATGTATCAAAAGATTGTTAAAAGCTTAGTTACTGTGTCATTTTGCATACAGCTAGTAGGGACCAGTTTTTGTGTTACTTCTAGAGTTAATACAAGAGCTTTATTGTTTGAGGACAAGTACTGAGATGCATTGAGATTACATTGACACTCGAAAAGCAGCAGCCCGTTGGCATCGATTACGCTTCGGTCGGTTATTTCAGTCAAATTGTACCGCGGTCGTTTGCTTTGATCGGCGTTACGCAGCTCCGTTTTAAATCAGTATTGATATCGCAATGCGAGTTTGTGCGCCAAATTTTACATGCCGCTGCCGCAAAGCGAACGTGTCTAAAGCCTGTGAATCACGTCAGCTGCGGCGCTTCACCGGCTGCCAGCGTGAAAATTCAATGCCAGCAAGGAGCTCGGAGACTACCTACGAAAACGGAATAACCATGCACCATGTGGGTGTGCGCACCGGTGAGTGAAAATGCACTGCTTTAAATTTGCACATAGCTTTTTTTTGCATGCGCTACGGTTTTTGTCATTTCAAAAGGTTTTACGACTCGTCCAGCTGATCGGATGCACCACTTGTGGATTCCAATGACATTTTCTAAGATTATTTACTTCGTTCTCACTTTTGCAAAAAATATCTTTACTGCTAAACTTTGTAACACAGATCACAGCATAAGTTTTACCCATTTCTGCACAAATTAGTCTTCTGAGATAAATGCTCATAAGTTCAACGCATGGTAGAACCAAGTGAACTTATAGTATGTATATGAATTTATACATTTTCTTAAGTATACAATCATACATATTACACTTGCACAACCATCTAATTGAGGCTTGGTCAGACACGGTCCACTGAAGGTCACCACTAAAACAAATTCACAAACAAAGCAATGTTATGTGCACACTATTTTTTTCATGCAGTGCTCTCATATACATTCTTCTCAGACATGAATCGCAAATCCACTCACCCTTCTACCACAGTAACCATTATTTTTTCCTCTTCCAACCCAACCACAGCCTCCAAGAAACTGCTCATATCAGCACACGCTCGGATGCTTTATCTCTGTACCTACCTCAAGTCAGCAGAGGATGTTCCACTACTGAAAGTAAATTCGTGGTCCCAAATCCTCACAAGGTATGGTTGTGGACACTTTACTTATTGAACCAATTTTTTTTCGTCATTTCTTTCTTGCTTTTTCTCATGACTCAATTTTTTTCTCAGAAAACTGGACAAAAGAGAGATCATTGGTTTCCAAGCTAACCACACTAAGTCGTAAGAAGCTCAACAGTCGCCTATCCACCAAGAAAGTTCACCAGGCGGACAAATGCAAGCCTTATACTGAAAAGCAGTGATAGTGTACGGTATGTTGAAGCAGTACAAAATGGGGTCCACAAATTATTGCTTCTTGCTTCATGAATTACTCAGTTTAGAGGAAATGTGCTGGATTCAAATTTCTTGGATAGTGCATGTGATGGGCTGCACATACTGTGCTTTAATCTACGTGTGAAACTTTGAATAGAGGATCACATGTAACTTGGTAGCAAGTGGGCCAGTAGTAGCGCATATTTAGCAGCACTTGTTTTTCCCAGTGAATATAGTTTGCTGCAATTGTGGAGGCTGTTGCAAAGCAATGGCAGGGAAAGCTACAGTAGCGCTGAAACAAAGAGTTATGTGTACCGATTGCTCGTAGGGAGGGACATTGTGAAGGTTCTAAAATAGAAAACTGTGTGCAAACACTCGTGCCTTCATTAAATAAGGCATTTCGTGTAGTGGTCACCTGGAGAATAGTTTCCGGGTCGCTACTCGGGAATAGATAACGTTTGACGATGGGAGTAGGAGAATGGAAGCATGTGCATAAGGACATTTTGGGCAGTGTTCTATGAAACAGGCTGTTGAATTTGCAAAGCATTTGAAAATTTAGTCTTTAGTTTTATTCAATGAACTTCGCCAATGCATTAATGGGACGATATGTAAACAGACACATCCAGAAAAGAGGGTACAGCACCGTTGCATTTGTGCAAGCAATTTGATTTGTATGTGAAGTGGAACCACAGACAAGTAGCAAATAATATTTGTTCTAGATAACATACCTGACACATGACACGGAGTTTTTAAAAGTATGTTTATTTTTAGCAGAAAAATAAATGAGTGCACTCAATAGATATAATCAGAGTTCAATAGAGTTGGCCAGTGTTTGTTAAAGATTTGAATGTGTAATAACTGCTATTTCCTTGATATTCGCGTGAGCTACATATCCAAAAAAGGCTAGTTTTGTGTTCATGCTTGTGATGCGCTGCAGGTAGACACGGGCCAGAAAAAACGAGAACAACACAGGGTGATACGCAACACCTTGTGCTGTTCTCGATTTTACTGGTCCGCGTCTACCTGCAGCGCATCACAAGCATGAAGACATGCCATCTAGCCCCTATTGCCGCCTTATTAGTTTTGTGTGACACCCGTGTTAATAATAATATCTGGGGTTTAACGTCCCAAAACCACGCTATGATTATGAGAGACGCCGTAGTGGAGGGCTCCGGAAATTTCGACCACCTGGGGGTTCTTTAACGTGCACCTATATCTAAGTACACGGGCCTCAAACATTTTCGCCTCCATCGAAAATGCAGCCGCCGCGGCCGGGATTCGATCCCGCGACCTTCGGGTCAGCAGTCGAGTGCCATAACCACTAGACCACCGTGGCGGGGCGTGACACCCGTGTTAAGAGTGAGGCAGACAGTTAGGAGGTAGTGAAGAATGAAATTGTAAATTCAGCTTCTGCAATCGTCCATCGTTTAAGCAGTGTTTTTCACGACTATGCACCATTGGCACCAGAAAAAAATGGACTAATTTATTTATTTTTCAGTGAGAAACATAGCAATTAAACAAAGAAGCTAATTTTACACATTTGACAGAAAGGATTACTAACTGCCTATTTTTCCAACATTGCTACTATTACTTCCAACACTTCCTAGCTGTCCAGTATACTACTGTTCCAAATGTCTCTGTTGTGCGCGCACACATGTGCAGTCTATTGTCGGTGCTGTCCACTGGTACATCATTTTTTTTATTTATAAATGAGTGCTTTCAGGAACACGCTCAGGCATCCGCTATCACATACGTCAGTTGATAAACAGTGGGCGAGCAAGGGTAGCTCACTTCTCGAAACTTGTCTTCCATGACAACCTTTACAGGAATGTTCACATGCTAAAATGTTGGATTCAGGCTAAGGCTTTCCTTGTTCGCCAACAGTTACTCAACTGAAGTGTTTGTCACTGCAACCTCTTTTGAAACATGAACCAAGTTTCCTTTTCAACGTGATACCGTAAATGGTGTTTTCACAGAACACACGAGCTTAGCTGAACTGAAAGTTGAGCTAAACGGTCGGAATTCATCGTAAAAAGATCGGCGCGCAGGCGCGAACACAAGGATGTTGAGCACAATAACGAGAACGCGTGATGTACAGAAATAGCTAGCACAACAGTGTGGCTTCATTTTTTTTTTCAGCGCCGAGTGGCTCTCGCCAATGTGTTGTCAAAATAGTACGTCGGGCTGAGGCTAATCTTACTAGCACTGCATCTTTTGCGAGCTTTGATGCTGTTTGTTTATTACCGCTCAAATCGTCAAACGCGCATGTGTAAGTGAGAAAGAGGACGGGCAGCACTGTACGCAAGTACTGTGCAATTAGGCAGATGGATATTTCTGTTTCTTGTATGTATTGTTCAACTCTGTAACTGACAGTGCTGCTTGTTTACACGTATGCTGCTACATTCACGATTGCCAATAAACAATGTAAGCTTACTTGCTTGGCGTGTTTTTTGCCAGTTGAGGCCTTTCGGTCATCTGGCGACGTAACGGAAATATTTGTAGTAACGATAGGCTGCCGCGCGCGCGAATACAACCCCCGGACAGGACTGAATAAACGCCCAGAACCTGCGTGCGCGCACCGCGACCACCCGCACCCGCCAGCAATGAGGCAGCCATATTGCCCCGACGCAATGATGATGATAGTTTTCGCAGCGCCATCTCTTGGTCGGATACTTTAGTTCACAACGCCACCGCTACCCTTATTTCCGTTGCACTGTCAAAGGTACAGTTTCCCTTTTGTAAATGGTAGTATAAGTGTTCTGTGAATTTACTCCGAGTCATTTACATTTTTTCTAAACACAAATGAGGGCGGTGTGCCTGTTGAAATCGTCGGTAACATATACGTCGTGTACATGATACACTGAATCGTCCAACCTCTTTGAATTCATACCCACACGTTGGTGTTTGGTCAGTAGTAGGAATGACTGCCGCGTAATGGGCCGCGTAATGGGGTGGGACGCGTAATGAGGCCAAGGAGGTTAAAAAAATGCCCCCACCTCTTCGAAGGGAATCGTGAGGAAATGCGAATGCATTTCTTGCGCCGGGAGTACACGGCGTAGTAATTTTAATGACGTGAAGCTGGACACATCGACGCGCTCAAGTGTCTCCCTTTCGGGTGCCTCTTTCAACG
The DNA here is from genome assembly GCF_013339695.2 of Rhipicephalus sanguineus. Taxonomy (NCBI): domain Eukaryota; kingdom Metazoa; phylum Arthropoda; class Arachnida; order Ixodida; family Ixodidae; genus Rhipicephalus; species Rhipicephalus sanguineus. The sequence goes on along the minus strand of NC_051185.1, from coordinate 104,094,827 downwards.
AAAGCTTTCTACGTGCGTTCGTAGTCACCTCAGAGACGTTGCCACCGCCTTCAATGCAGCACAAACGCGTTTAGAACGCGCTGTTTTCAGGTTGTGCCAAGGCAGCACAAACGCTACAAACGCGTTTCAAACGCACTGCATTGAGGCGGTGGCGCAGGGAGGAGACAGAGCGAATGGCGAGAAAAGGAGCGGCGAAGCACTGCACCTACCCTCTTCTACAATCTCTCCACACACGCGGGAGCTCCGCCGAGCTCCCGCGATGCGAGCGCCCTCACACTCCAGAGCGCGCTCCTCCTCTCCACTCACTCTCCGCTACTCCGCCCGCACCAGCTGCTCCTGTTGCTAGGGGCGAGGATAAGCGCGCGCGCCCGCAGCTGTTGCTATGGGAGAGGGAGTGAGGGCGGAGAGGCGCGCGGTCACCGACCGACGCCTGACATAGCCCGACTAAGAAATGCATTCGCATTTAAAAAATTTCTGGAGTGGAAGGTATCGCAACGTCTTGGCAGCAATAGTGAAGCCAGCTTTTGCCCACCAAAGAGCTCGGAAACATGCTCTTTTCTGGCGGTGCCTACCTAGAGATCAAATGGCTTTGATCAGTTAGCGTAAGCACTACGTTGATTATAAAATAAAAGACCGTTGTGGCCGACAAAAGTAACCCGTCGAGAGGAATATTGACGATTGAATAAAATTTGCCATAACTTTGAGGCTTACTTAAGAAAACTAGTAACACAAAGGCACACTTGGAGCAGTATCTGACCCGTAAAAGTTGCCATATTAAAATCGTCTGGCGTGCGGGGAAAACGCGCGCTTTCCTTCGCCAAGCGCCAATGGTTTATCGTGGCCCTACTAAGATGGCGGGCGCAGCCGCCATCTTTTGGTGGGCATGGCTTCACTCTTGCACAATAATCGCCACTCCAGCAATTTTTTTCACCTCCTTGAATGAAGCCAGCGCCGCCATCTTGACTCCTCCTGACGCTGGCCTGCAGGACGCATCTGAAAGCGCCCTTGGCGCTAGCGTCCACGGCGCGTCATAATACAAGCAGTCAATGCAGCCGTGTGAAGCACCACGTCACCCCGCCCCTCACCTTTCACGCTCCAGCAGCTGTGCTCCCCCCGCCATATCGGAGCCCGTGCAAGCTGCCGGCCTTCATATATTAAGTTTCGTCTTGAACCGTCACATGGACGCGAGCGTTCGCTGGTTCGTGCAGTATTCGCGGTGTTTGCTTGTTGTGCACCCTTGCCGCCGCGATGTTCAACGGCACGTGCCATTCGTACATCATGAGATGGTGCACGGATATTTCAAGATCGAGTTGTGCAAGATTCCTCCGTGTTCTCAAAAAAGACGGCAGGCCTGCGCGGAAAACGCAGGCCAGTCACAGCGAAAGCTTGAAGAGTGATTCATTTCTGAACTCTCTTGGGGCCGCTAGTACAAGTACTCTGGAAAGGTACCCACTACGCCATTAATCATAAATTTTGTGAAGTTCGGAAGCACCCACTACGGCATTATTCGTCATTCTGCGGCGAAGCGAGGTACCAGCTACGCATCTGTAACGCATTAAATGCACTTTGCTGGTGCGACGGTTGATGACGATGAAGAACTATGGCTCAGCACTTTGTAAGGGGTTGGAAGCTTTAAACGATTCACTAGTTACGTAATTCGAATTGTGTGACGCCCGGTTGTTATTTCACTCTCCCACCACGCATATAACTTACGCTAACGTTACGCTAAGGATAGGGAGAGAGGGAAAGAAGGTTATTGAGGCCCTGAGGAATTGGATCATGGGGCCTTATGGGCTTCCTTGGCAAGCAATAGAAGTGTACTTGCGAGGAATGCGCTACGCTATAAATAATCGTAATTTTTGTGATGTAGAGAAGCAGCCACTATGCCATTTTTCGTCATTGTGCAGAGAACCGTGGTACCTGCTAAACATCGGTAAGGCATTAGGTGCACTTCTTTGATGCTGTGCCTGATGAAGAGGTAGAATTGTGGCAGAGCCCTCTGTAATGGGTTTTAAGAATTCAACAACGCACTTGGTGCACAATTCAGTTTATGTGACACCTGGTTACAGAACTCGCGTTGTGTGACGCCTGTTTGCTATTTCACTCGTCTACCACGCTACATTACATATGTTACCGTGGTTTCTTCCCGGCGTGAAGCCTGTATAGCGACTTTCTGCCGGGCAGTTTCAAGGACCGGGATGCCTCTGAGGAAGAATACTGGGCTTCCACAAAGGTCCCAGGTTCGAACTCCCGTTCCATCGCGGATGTTTTTTCTTATTATGTTTTTTTTTCTTATTTGGCGCGATAGTGGTTACGGACACCGGCGGCGGCGGTGGCGGCTGCGGACAACTACGGCGCCAAAAACGGCCCTTGGTATGATCTCATAACAGCTTTCCATTTAAAACTGCGCACGGCAAGGAGGCGAGAAGGAGCGAGTGGCTCCTTTTACTGTTGCCTTGACGACAAAAGCACAGTAAGTGCCACGTAAGCGCCGCGAACTTGGTGTTCCAGTCCTGAAGGGCTATAGCTGAAGGGGCCCTCGGCGGTGGCGTCGGCGGAGCGTCTGAATTTAGCGAACGAATGGGATGTATACGAAGTAACACCCCCTGGATTTGTTTCGCTGATCGCAGCCAATTCTGTATATGATCAGGAAAATTGTTCCAATGTGCGATTTGTTTCAGTCTACCGTTCCCATTCATGGCTTTCGTCACCGTCTGTAGTAAGAAGGTTTATTAACAAGCGAAAACGAAACTGAAGAAGACGACGGAGTGCGCGCGTGAGAGGCCAACGTGAAGCGCGTGAGCTTCCGAACGGCGACGAGAGAGCGTGCGTGGCCAGCGATCGAGCAAGAAGCAGCTTGTTCGATCCGCGAGCTGGGCGGCCATCAGACCAGCCGGGACGAGCCTGGCGGTTCCTGTGGCGAATGGGTGTCCCAGGCAAGGCCTTGCGGCGTGTTCCTGCGGTGGACGAGCGAGCGGGCCAGGCCAAGCTACTGACGGTGTGCCAGATGGTGTGTCCGAGGCCAGCCAGTTACCGAGTCGGGCCATGGTACTGACGCTGCTGGGGTCCGGCACTACCGACTTCTGAGGGCGTGGTCCTGGCGCCACGTATTGCGGTCCGGTACTACCAAATGCTGAGGGAACTCGGTGCTACTCCGGGTGCATCGTGGTCCGGCGGGTCTTGAGCGAGCAGCTCGGGATCTGGGACTGCCACGTCGACGGCTCGTCGGGACTCTCCTGCTGCGAGCGTGCGTCAGCTACGCGGTCTTCGGTACCGTGAGAGGCGTCTACGGAACCATAGACTCCGTATTAGGCAGAACGCGCGGATACTCGCGTAGACGTATAGGACTGCTAGGACTGAGGCTTTAGGGAAGAGTACTTGTGTATGTTAGTGTCCAGCAAGTGTATGTGTATGTATTTGTCTTTTGATGAGTGTTATGTAGAAATGTTTTCTTGTCCTTGACTCTGTGTCTGAGGGCCCACGAACCCATCATCACAATTTGGCGAGCCTATGCCAGGATGGCTTATTAAAATCTGAAGCCATTACTCAGATACAGCCTGTGTCATGGAGAAGGAAAGATTTATTGCACTTGGCCGAGAGCTAGGATTGGAGAATGCTGAGCTGACAGAGTGGGTAGAACGAGAGTGCGCTCAAGCTCGCGATGAACGCGCTAAAGAACGCGAGGTCGCAAAAGAAAATGCAGAGCGACAACCAAAGCTACTAGAGCAGCAGCAGAAAGTGCAAGAACAGGAGCTGAAGATCCTAGAGCTGAAGCTTCGACTTCACGAGAGTACAGGGAGGCTACAGTCAACTGGGACTGATGAGCAAGGAGGATCTGGCACGAGCACCAGAGGGATAACGGAGGTCTGCAGTCCTCATAAGCTGATACTGCCCTTCAATGAAACACGGGACGACCTCGACGCGTACCTGCAGCGATTTGAACGGGTCGCAACGTGTCAGGGGGGGGGGCCGCGTGAAAAGTGGGCTCTTTCGCTTAGCCTATGTATGACAGGAGAAGCACTAACCGTCATAGGCCGGTTAGACCCAACAGCCGCGCTGAATTATGATCAGCTAAGAGCCGCGCTTCTCCAGAGGTTCCGCTAAACTGCGGAAGGTTACCGGGAGAAATTTCGTCAAGCCAAGCCCGAAGAGAACGAAACTGGTCTGCAGTATGCTGCAAGACTCTCCGGTTACTTTGACCGTTGGCTGGAGATTGGCAAGACGGAGACAAGCTTTGCTAGCTTGAGAGAGCTTATGATTTGTGAGCAATTCATGAAGGGTTGTTCTCCGGCACTCAGGATCTTTCTCAAGGAAAGAAGTTGCAAGACATTGAGTTCGCTGTGCGAGACTGCGGATAACTTCATGGAAGCACAGGCGCTCACAAACTTAGGAAAAGACCGTATTCCCAAGGAACCAGGACCGTTGGTGTCGAAGTCAGAGTCTGCGAAGAAGATGGAGAAGCCCGCAAGTCGCTGTTTCTTGTGTGACAAGGCAGGCCATCGCGCGGCTGACTGCTGGTCCCGCACGAAAGGGAATACTTCCAGCCGATGTGGAGTATGTGAAAAAAGCGGTCACAGCAGTGACAGATGCTCCAGTAGGAAATTTCGCAAGGACCAGGCATCATGTATGCTGTCGGCGACACGTGAAGCTTTGACACCTGAACAGCAGGGGAGGGGCTACGTTGTTCTCCAAGACGGCGAAACCATACCCATCGTCAATGCCACATTAAGTCGACGATCTGAGACCGTTGGAGTCACTGACATGCCTGTTGTGAAGGGGTTCCTAGAGAAGAGACCAGTGCATGTACTTCGAGACACTGGTTGCAACACGGTCGTCGTGCGGCAATCCTTGGTTCCGAAGGAGAAGTTCACGGGAACAACGAGCCCAGTGTACTTACTGGACCGCACTGTGCGATATCTCCCAGAGGCAAAAGTCTTTTTGCAATGTGCCTTGTTTACTGGAGAGGTACTCGTTAAATGCATGGCGGACCCATTATATGACGTCATTTTGGGCATCATCAAGGGCGCGGCATTGCCGGATACGTTACCTTCAAATGCATCAGCACCAGAGTATGACCATGCCCATGTGAAAACCGAGCAGTGCACGGACTCCGGCAAAGGGAATTTTATCAGCGGTACGCAGAAAGTACCCAGTGATTTGGCCGCATTCCAAGCAAGTTTCAAGGGGAAGAAATCGAGTGAGTTCCTACATGGCAACGCATTGGAAGAGAGTCCCGAACCTGACAAAGAACTGGAGAAGGCGAAGAAGCCGCAGAAAGGCTACTACGGCAAAAAAGTGAGAAAGCGCAAATTTGTCCCTGGTGACCAGGTGCTAGTGTTATTACCAGCCGATACTAATAAGCTGGTGCTCTCCTGGAAAGGTCCCTTCCCAGTTATCGAAAGGTGCAGCAGACGTAATTACCTTGTCAACCTTGGAGATAAAGTTACGCTCTTCCATCTAAACATGTTGAAGAAATATGAAGAGCGTCAACCTATAAACCAACAAATGAGCGCACGGGCTACCGCGCGAAGCAGAGTATAGTACAACAGAGAGAGAAGGCTTCACGATAGTGGGTTCAATCCACAAGCATCATGTTTCTGTATGACCGGCCGTTCGCTCTGCGCTGCGACCGGTAAACACTGACGTGAAGTCAGTATGTGAAACACCTAAATGAGTCTACGGTGCAGTTTGCTTCTGATGCAATATGACTTTCACGGAGAACACATTCGTGGTGTGGATGATGCGGATGCTGACTATATGAGTCGTGTGGCTTTGACTGACGATTTATTGCCGTTGTACACACACTTTTTATCGTGTGTTGTTATCATAGTGCAATTGTTCTTTCTGCATTTGTGGATATTTCACTGTGTTTGAACTTGTGTGTTATATTCGGGAACTCTGTGTTACGTGTGTACAACGTACTGAAAGTTGGGGGGAATGTAGTAAGAAGGTTTATTAACAAGCGAAAACGAAACTGAAGACGACGACTGCGGCTGCGGACAACTACGGCGCCAAAAACGGCCCTTGGTATGATCTCATAACAGCTTTCCATTTAAAACTGCGCACGGCAAGGAGGCGAGAAGGAGCGAGTGGCTCCTTTTACTGTTGCCTTGACGACAAAAGCACAGTAAGTGCCACGTAAGCGCCGCGAACTTGGTGTTCCAGTCCTGAAGGGCTATAGCTGAAGGGGCCCTCGGCGGTGGCGTCGGCGGAGCGTCTGAATTTAGCGAACGAATGGGATGTATACGAAGTAACACCCCCTGGATTTGTTTCGCTGATCGCAGCCAATTCTGTATATGATCAGGAAAATTGTTCCAATGTGCGATTTGTTTCAGTCTACCGTTCCCATTCATGGCTTTCGTCACCGTCTGTAGTAAGAAGGTTTATTAACAAGCGAAAACGAAACTGAAGACGACGACGGAGTGCGCGCGAGAGAGGCCAACGTGAAGCGCGTGAGCTTCCGAACGGCGACGAGAGAGCGTGCGTGGCCAGCGATCGAGCAAGAAGCAGCTTGTTCGATCCGCGAGCTGGGCGGCCATCAGACCAGCCGGCACGAGCCTGGCGGTTCCTGTGGCGAACGGTGTCCCAGGCGAGGCCTTGCGGCGTGTTCCTGCGGTGGACGAGCGAGCGGGCCAGGCCAAGCTACTGATGGTGTGCCAGATGGTGTGTCCGAGACCAGCCAGTTACCGAGTCGGGCCATGGTGCGGACGCTGCTGGGATCCGGCACTACCGACTTCTGAGGGCGTGGTCCTGGCGCCACGTATTGCGGTCCGGTACTACCGAATGCTGAGGGAACTCGGTGCTACTCCGGGTGCATCGTGGTCCGGTGGGTCTTGAGCGAGCAGCTCGGGATCTGGGTCTGCCACGTCGACGGCTCGTCGGGACTCTCCTGCTGCGAGCGTGCGTCAGCTACGCGGTCTTCGGTACCGTGAGTGGCGTCTACGGGACCATAGACTCCGTACTAGGCAGAACGCGCGGATACTCGCGTAGACGTATAGGACTGCTAGGACTGAGGCTTTAGGGAAGAGTACTTGTGTATGTTAGTGTCCAGCAAGTGTGTGTGTATGTATTTGTCTTTTGATGAGCGTTGTGTATAAATGTTTTCTTGTCCTTGACTCTGTCTGTGTCTGAGGGCCCACGAACCCATCATCACACCGTCACTGCTGAAGGTATGGCGAACCTCATCGGGAATCTTAAAGTTTCTACATCAACAGGGATTTATAACATCAGCTCTAAAATTCTGAAGAATACAACTAATATTTGCAGTCACTTTCTGTGTCTCCTCTTTAATCAGTCTTTGTCAATCGCTGAGCTGCCTAAAGATTGGAAACTGGTAAGGTAGTTTCCCTATTTAAGTCTGTTGACAGGTACTCGCCCTAATTATCGACCCATTTCACTAACATGGATATCCTGCTAATTAATTGAACATAGGATAGCTTATCAAATCTACGATCATGTTGAAATAAATAATTTTTTTTCTAGAATGAGCATGACTCCAGAAAGTCTGCTCATGTGAGGAGCCTTTCTTCACACCGAGCCTCCACTTTATTATTAACACTAACAATCAAACCAATGATATCTTACTTGCTTTTTCTAAGGCGTTCAACGCTGTACCTCATTGCTCTTTCATTTCCAAGTTGTCTTTCCTTTGTATCAATTCATTAAGACTGTCTTGGCTACGCAACTTCCTGTCTTTGCATCTGCAGTTTACGGTGGTCAACGACATTTAGTCTAGCGTTGGTGACGTCACGTCCGCTGTTCACCAAGGAGTATGCTATGTCTATTACTCTTTTTTATATGCATTAACGACTTGCCCGTCAACCTTTCATCCTCAATTAGGTCGCTCGCCGAGGAATGCGTCATCTTCCGCAATAATATATGTATCGATGATCATTCCATTCTCCAAGATGACCTTGAACTAACCTAAACGGTGTGCGTAATTTCGCAGATGTCCCTTAACGCCTTCTTATGGAAGTTTATTTCGTTCAGTCAAAAGTGTTCCAACTCAGCATTTGACTACCGAATAATAATACCATTGCTTACGCTGCCCCATCGCACAAATATCTCGGCGTTTCGGATCTCTCCTGAATTACACATATTGCAGTTGTCTGATTGAAAGCCTCTAAATCTCTCGGCTATCTTCGTAAAAGCTTGCCCAACGCGTCTCCTATAATAATAAAAGAAGACGTTGCATTTTAGTCATTAGAAGATAGCCGCGTCATTGCTTTTTTATGCTAGTTGGGCAGGCACATTTATAGTAATATATTTCACTGTTTGCCGCTTCATACCGCTGCGCGCACATCTCGGCACATTCACAACAAGCGTAGTTTCATGCGAAATCGTGGGTACAAGTAACTTATCACCACTACGTAAGCTACTGCACATTGGAACGGTCTTCCAGACTAAATTCATCCATCTCTAATTGTGAAACTTTCCGTGATAAGAAACAGACAGAAAAAAGATATGGAAAAAACAGGGCAAGACAGAAAGAGAAAGAAAGACAGGAATGGAGAGAAACAAAGAGAGAGAAAGAAGCAGCGAGAGAGAAAAAAGAGGTCGACGGAAAGGTAGAAAGACAAAGAAAGACTTAGACAGAGAGAGAGAGACAGTTATCGATAGAGACACGAAAAAAGAGATAAAACACAAAGAGCAAGACACAAAGATAAAAAAAGAGAAATAAAGAGAAACAAAGAAGGAGAGAGCAATAAGCAGAGAAAGAGAGACTGAGCGGTAAGACAGAGAAATAAAGACACAGAGAGCGAGAAAAAGAAAGAAATAGATAGATTGAAAGAAATAAAAAGAAACAGATACAGAACGATATGCAAGAAACAGAGAGCAAGAGAACTAAGTAAACGACAGAAAAAATAGACACACAATGAAGCCCCCCCCCTGCTGTCCTCTTCCTTGAGGCTTTGTACCACCAGTGCGAAGCTGCCATATTTTTTACGTTTAGTTCTTTATATTGATTCGCCTTATGTGACAGATAGTCGGCTGGACAGACGTAGTCGAACTTTTACTGTTGCGTCTGCATAGAAATGATTCGATTTGACAAGGTTCCTCTCGAGGCGTTTTTGTGGCGAAGTGTTTTTGAGGTGTGAGACTATGATACTGTCTAGTTAGGACTGGTGTCCCTAAAAGCAGCAACACAGGGTGTAGTCGCTGCCATTGGAGCCAACAGCACGAGAATTTCCAGGCAAAGCCATTTCGTGTCAACACGAGAGAGAGAACAACTCTAAAAAAATCCGGCAGATCCCACGCACTGTGGCAATCTATGCAATGCGAAGCTGCCAGCTGAGAGCTGCATAGAACACTTTGTTGCTCTTTGAGAAAAATCAAGTCATTCATCTCATGGCATCTAGTTCACTATATCCCATGTTTGTCATGCATGCACGTATGTGCAATCTTTTATATATTGAAACCTACATTCTGATATATACAATGCATACCCAGTCATTCGTGTTCGTCACGCGCTCCTGTCATGCCATGCTAATTTTGGTGAATATTAAGTCAACAAACGGCCGGAAACGCACCAAGACAGTGTCATGTAAATCATGCCGTACATATGACATGCATGTTATAATTTGCGTGTTAGGAGCTGTCATTTATGTTCGCCATAGAGTCACGTCACGCAATACTAGTTTTCGTGTATATTAAGCTAGGTAAACAGCCGCGAGCGCACCACGAGAGTGGCACGTAAATCATGCTGTACATGAAATGTATGTCATGATTATCATGTCACTACCTGCCATTACTGTTCATCATACAGTCGCGGTACGCAATACCAGTATTGGTGCATGTCACGCTAGCGAAACAGCCGCGAGCAGACCATGAGCGTCGCTTGTAAATCAAGCCCTAGACTACATGCATTTCATGATTTTCATGTTGCCAATTGTCGTTTATGTTCGTTATACAGTCCCGTCACGAAATACAAATGTTGCGGTATACCAAGCTTGCGAACCGGCCGCGAGCGCACCATGAGTGTGGCATGTAAATCACGCTGTACATGACACGCATGTCATCATTTGCAGGTTAACACCTGTGATTTATTTTCTTCATACGGTCACGTCATGCAGTACCAAACTTGGTACATATCAAGATAGCGAAATGGTCGCAAGCGCACCATTAGCGGGGCATGTATGTCATGGCGCAATAGACATGCATGTCATGATTTTCACGTTACCACCTGTCATTATTGCTCGTTATACAGAAATGTTTCGTCGTACCAACTTTGGTATGTATTCATCTAATTAAACGGCCACGAGCACCCCGAGACCATGTGAAGTATAACATGCTGTACATGACATGCGTGTCATGGTTTGCACGATTGTACCTGTCATTTATGTTTGTCATAGACTCTTGTCGCGCCATACCAATTTTGTTATACATCAATTAACGAAGCGGCCCGAAGAGCACCAACACCGTGGCATGTACATCATGCCGTTCATGACATGCAGGTCATCATTTTAATGTTACGGCCTGTCAGTTATGTTCTTCATACAGTCATGCTATGCTATTCCAATGTTGATGTACACCATATTAACGAAATGGCCAGGAAACCGCTAAGTCCTAGGCGGCAAGATAGATAAATAGACAGATATATAGATAGATAATTACGCTCAAAGTCACAGAAGTTCGCAAAAAAATGCTTCGCATTAAAAAAAAATTAACCCCTGTCCGGGTTCTACTAAGTGAAGCAAGGCCTAGCCATCGACAGGCCTAGAAGTTTCAGATCATCGAGTGCCTTCATAATGGCTGGGATGGAGTCGGCCAGCCACTCCTCCAGGGCCGCAGGTCTTAATTTAGTAGATATGCGTCCGAGGCTCCCGCCAATGGCTGCACGGCCACCCGGAGAATCCCACAAAACGTGGCGTTATCCAGGAAGCCACCGCACGCAACGCACGCGGGAGACCGGTGCTTGCCTTGTATGTAGTGATGAATGTGAGGTGTCAGTGAAGACTGAGTTATGGCACACCTGACCAGCGTTGCCTCGCGCCTCCTCATGACGTGAGGTGCATCATAATAAACCCTGCGGTTGTTACGCATCTACTCTAATACTGCGCGCCTGTCGAAACGCGCCAGAAACTGCAATTCGGTTCGCTTCAGTGAATCCGGCGACCACAGAGGAGGGCCCGGGAGACTTACACGGGACATGGCGTTTGCCAGTTCATTCCCTCTGACCCCTGAGTGACCAGGTATTCACTATACTCGAACACGTAACGAATGGTGGGCATCGAAGTGCTTCGCAAGTATGTTGTTATGCGCGCCTGGAATGCCACCTGCTGCTTGGCTATCTGTGTGGATCAGTAAACAATGGGCATTTGGGATGCGCATAGTAACTGCTTCTACTTTGGCCGTGATTTCTGCCATGCATTGCGTGCTGACGTTATCATGGAAGCCCCAAGACAGTGGTACATCATCGGACTCTCTTCCCGTTCGGAAGCCCTCGTAGGTCGGAGAAGGAGATGTGTCCGTGTACAAGATCCACTCTCCTGTTCTTTTTTTTTATGTGTTGGACTCGAGCTTGTCGCCGTCCTGTTTGGGTATCCCGATCCATATTACGTGGTACAGGTTCGACGGTGACGTGGTCGAGCGTCGCTCATGGGGGCCGGGCTGCTTCAAATGTGGCTGGTGGAGGTATATCGTAGCCCAACTCTAGAAGGCAGGAACAGAGCGGCCACATGTTTCCTCTTTTACATTTGTATAAATTCGGAGTCTAAACTGAGGATATATATATATATATATATATATATATATATATATATATATATATATATATATATATATATATATATATATATATATATATTCAGTCATTAACAGCCTTTATCAGCGAGCACTGCTGTATAGCATAGCAGAATAGCAGATAGAATATATTATGTTAAAGGTTGATTAGGGCCTAATGATGGCGCCTAAAAGCTTTGAGCTTGCCACTTTTATCTTGTACAAACGAACGATTATGAACTGTCGTCGAAATGAGACGGAGCACTTCCCAACGTTAGACTCGTTTTGCCAAGGATGGTGCATGGGACTGGAAGCCAACGCGAGAGTAAAATGAAACGCTTCAGTAATGAAACAGCTGAAAACATTTGATGTTTTAGAACGGAATTCCGAAAGTAGTAATGACATGAGCGTAAGCGTTTGCAAATGCAGCTGTGTGCTTGAAATCGTTCATTTCATTTCATTTATTTAGCAAAACTGTGAGTCTTCGGACAGGTAAATGTACGTTAGCATGAGAGTAATAGAAATAAAGGACGTGAGAAAGAAAACGCTGAAACAGGAGGAAAAGTGGCAGTCAATATCAGAAACTTTCTTTGATTGCACTTTAAAAAATGCTCACAACAATCTCAACATTGGTTGCGTGACATCAGTTTGCTAATACTATCATAGATTTAAGAAATACCACTAGCCATTTCCGCCGTGGAAATTATTATAGCTGGCATAAATACCATGCGGTATTTCTTCTGGTGGTCACACGAATGATCCGTATGCGTGTCGTACGTATAAATTACTGCTTCGTCGTCGCATGCTGCTACTTTTGGCATAATTGTGAGGAACACCGCCAAAGAAATCGCGAAGCGCAGAAGCGCAGTCCCAACACCAAGTCGTTAAGTGAACGAGAAACGATGAAAAGTATCCGAATAGCGCCCTCTTTTTTGCCGATGACGTGGTGTGATCACATCATTGTACATTACGCGTTTGTTTTGCGTGGCGGCCTTCCTCGCAACCTAGTCGGCATGACGTCATTCTTCTTTTTCTAGCATTCGTGAGCGTCTAAGAAAGAGAAGTGGTTCTTCAAGGAGAGGAACACTACACCTATCTGGACCGCTACAACATATATACATTGTTCGCACCCTGTGGAAGCGAGGTTGATTATCCCAGCAGGTACGGCGCACGGTGCCTTCCTAAACATGCGGTCGTGTAGGTTCGAGACATCACCACTGCCAACGCTCTTTAAGCGATGCATCTATGAGTTATATATCGGTAGCTGCGCCGGCGGTATATTCTTTGCGAAGAACCCGGTACTAGGGATTTTAGAGAAATGCGGGTTTACACAAATGGCACCCTCCAATGCCCGTTGGTCGCATGAGTATTCGTATGCGCCGCTTCCCAATAACTGATGCGCTGTCGATCGTGGGCTCGTCGGCGATCAGCAGTTTCCGATGTGCAGATGTGATCGTTTATCGAGGCCACTTGTACTTTTACGTCGCCACATATTCTTGTTACTTTTATCGTTGCATTTCTTTGGTTCACGCATGACCGTAGTTGTTTCCTGCAGTAACAGAAGTGTCGCACTTTTACGCACGTGGGTGAAAGTCCAATTCCCGGTATGGAAGAAGGAAATAAATACGAAAGAGCATTGCACAATGCTGAAGAAAGAAAGAAAGAAAGAAAGAAAGAAAGAAAGAGAAAGAAAGAAAGAAAGAAAGAAAGAAAGAAAGAAAGAAAGAAAGAAAGAAAGAAAGAAAGAAAGATAAACAAAATGTGAGGCACGCGCATGCCAAGCTTTATCTCAAGAACTTACTTCGCTTTATATATGCATTAGGCTTTTCAGCAGTGCTAGTGTAACGTATGGTGAGTGCGGACAACGGTACTGTTGTGGTCTGCTTCTAGGTGTTTCATCGTGCAAAGCCTGTAACAGCGAGTTTTAGAACTGCTGCAAAAGTATTGAAAGGACCTGGTACTGCGTACATTGCGTCCGTTACGGCGTCGAGCACGTAATAACGCCATATTTCAGATAGAGTGGCCTCAGAAAATTCTGCGCATGCGCTTTATGCGGAACGTGCTGTTCTTACGTGTGACACGTGGTACCGGACGCAGTATACGCAGTACAAAAACTTGCTACTCACCGCTTTCATCATCAAATCAGGTTAACGTACGCATCGAGCAACTCACGCAGCTAGAATATATTTCTATCTGATTTGGCTACATCATAAACAGTACGGTATAACGGGCACTGCTAAAGAACTTTATAATTCTTTATAAACGTTCATGTGACGCCTGGACTAGTAGTCAGAAATACCTGTACTTAAGGCATGAAGCCAAGTGGAAAAAGCAATTTTTTTTTCAAAATGTGATTTTTTTTGTTTGTGGTGATGTTAAATGCACAATTTATCGCCCATTATTTTGCTGCATAAGGTTTCTGTTACGCAGTTTCTTTCCAAAGATACAAGCAAAAATGTTACACCACCCGTCATATACGAAACCGAAAACTGAAAGTGCGAGTTGAGTGTGCATCATAACACTAGCTTGATATGTAGTACTTTGCTGGTTATTTGAAACCATGTCAAGTGCGAACATGTAATAATGCTCTAATGGCATTGCAAACTCATCATTTTCAATATTAAAAGTGATAAACTTCTATCCAGGTGGACGCGCAACGTCGTGCACCTGAATGACGCGTACGTGAGCCTGTACACCATTAAGTTTGCTTTGTATGATGCTGTGTGTCATTTTAATATAGGCAACAGAATGACATTTGATATTTTGAAGCAAGTTGGCTTCGAGCCTGTCCTCTACGCTGCAAAAACCTGCCTCAAAACCATTGGCACCGCATCGCGAAAGCGTCCTATCACGGCACTGATGCTGCAAAGCAAGCTAGAAATAAAGAGAATTTGCCGCTCGAGCAATGGCACACAAGAGTAATTTCCAGGATGGAAATAGCCACAAATATTGAGAATATTAGGGCTCTTGGTCACCTTGTGTAAGCGCTGCACATGTTTCAAATACTTTTCGCTGATTTTTTCAGAACAAACTTTTGTGGTATTTTTTCGTCGCGAACATTCATAACGTTTTTGCTAATAAAGGTTTTGCCTTAAAACTTGCCACACTTCTTTATCACATTAGTGAATGTGCAATGAACCTCAATAACCAAAGCCGTGCCACAAGATATAATATGGCTGCCTGTTATACAAAGGTGCACCTACTGTTAGTGCATAATGTTTTGGTTATTTAATTAGTATAACTTTAGTACTCATCTGATCTCACTTGTTTTGGTTAATTGCACTGGCCAAAGATTCTGTTATGTCTCTGCGAAAAATGAGGTCTTTTTGTTGAGTGGAATTTGAGTTAGGACTGTTCGCGTGAGGCCCCTTTTTAACGAAATTTTTAATTATGAAAAATGAACAAAAAATAGGACTTTATATTGTCACGAGGTCGTGACGTCGACAAAGGCAGCAGTCGGCATGTCTGGGATGAAACTCTTTATTTCTTCGAACTTGTGGCCGGGAAACCGAAGGTCAAACAACAGCAATACACACCCTACACTGATAGCGGCGATCAGAGCATCGGCCGACGAAAAAAAACCGAGCATGGTTGGGACGCACCGTCTTTTATAGGTCAAGCAGCGGACTTTCTAGCCTCATCAATGGTGGTTGCAGAAGCTCTGGAATAATCTTGACTATTTGCGTCATGTGCGCAGTCTTGACAAAATGATCTACTACAATCTGGAATGTTCCCAGTTATTCTGGCGCACCCCGCGCAAGACAGCACTCACGTGCAACGGACCAGTTACACAAACATAGCAAAAGACGTGCGCGTGGCAATATTGCTCACATCCTCATAAAAAGGCGTGCTTTACAACGTAGACTAATAATGTCTAGTTATTATTGCTTTTTAAAAAAAAATTTTCCGGCACTTGGCTTCATACCTTAAAAAAAGCCGGCAGATCCCACGCATTGTGGGAATCGATGTAATGCGAAGCAGCCAGCAAAGAGCTGCATACATCGTGTTGTATGTCATTGAGGAAAATGCGTGTCATGGTTTTCATGTTAACTCCTATTATTTATGTTCGTCACACAGTAACGTCGCGCAATACCAACTTCGGGGTAGATCACTCAAGAGAAGCGGCCGCCAGCGCACCATGAGCGTGGCACGTAAGTCATAGTGTACATGACATGTGGGTCATGACTTTCATGTTAACTCGTGTTATTTATGTTCGTTACACAGTCACGTCGCAAGATACCAATTTCGGTGGATATCAAGCTAGCGAAACGGCCGCCAGCGCACCATGAGCGTGGCACGTAAGTCATGCTGTACATGACATGCCCGTCATTATTTTCATGTTAACTTGTGTTATTTATGTTCGTCGCATGGTCACGTCGCAAGATAGCAATTTTGGTGTATATGAAGCTAGCGAAACGGCCGCCAGCGCCCCATGAGCGTGGCAGGTAAGTCATGCGGTACATGATATGCGTGTCATGATTTTCATGTCACCACCTGTTATTTGTGCTCGTCACACAGTCACGTCGCGCAATGCCAGTTGTGGTGTATATCAAGCTAGCGAAACGGCCGCCAGCGCACCATGAGCGTGGCACGTAAGTCATGCTGTACATGACATGCGTGTCATGATTTTCATGTTAACTCGTGTTTTTATGTACGTCACACAGTCACGTCGCGCAATACCAATTTCGGGGTAGATCAAGCTAGCGAAACGGCCACCAGCGCACCATGAGCGTGGCACGTAAGTCATGCTGTACATGACATGCGTGTCATGATTTTCATGTTAACTCGTGTTTTTATGTACGTCACACAGTCACGTCGCGCAATACCAATTTCGGGGTAGATCAAGCTAGCGAAACGGCCGCCAGCGCACCATGAACGTTGCACGTAGGTCATGCTGTACATGACATGCGTGTCATGATTTTCATGTTAACTCGTGTTTTTATGTACGTCACACAGTCACGTCGCGCAATACCAATTTCGGGGTAGATCAAGCTAGCGAAACGGCCGCCAGCGCACCATGAGCGTGGCACGTAAGTCATGCTGTACATGACATGCGTGTCATGATTTTCATGTTAACTCCTGTTATTTGTGTTCTTCACACAGTCACGTCACGACATACTAATTTTGGTGTATATCAAGCTAGCGAAACGGCCGGCAGCGCACCATGAGCGTGGCATGTAAATCATGTTGTACATGACATGCGTGTCATGATTTTCATGTTATGACTTGTCATTTGTCTTCGTGATACAGTCATGTTACGCCATACCAATTTTGGTGCACATTCGATAAAACAAGCGACCAGGAGAGCTCAAAGTCGTAGGCGGCTAGATAGATAGATAGATAGATAGATAGATAGATAGATAGATAGATAGATAGATAGATAGATAGATAGATAGATAGATAGATAGATAGATAGATAGATAGATACGCTCAAAGTCGCAGAAGTTCGCTAAGAAATGCTTCGCATTTAAAAGCGGGCGCATGGGATGTAGGAAAAGATAGATAACTTATCACCCAAGTAGATGGTAATTTACGAGAGGGCTGCATGCTTCTGCCGCTTGAAAGCGTGCTTCTGTCTCTTTAAAATTATATGGAGCTTGATAGTAGCCTCGTCACCTTCGGTCACAGCTCGGCATGCTCACTCACATTCACTCACACTCATTTGAAGGGCGTGGGTCTGATCATGAATGACTACGGTTGAGTGTGAGTAGGCGTGAGTATGAACGTGAGTGAGTATTCCTGAGTGTCAGTGACCGTGAGTATGATCCTGAGTGAGTACAAAAGAGAGTGAATATGCGTTAGTATGAACGTGAGTGAGCACCGATGAGTTTAGGTAGATTTGATCACGAACGTGAATGAGTACCGATGACTGTAAGCGTCGGTATGAACGTGAGTCAGTACTCATGAATGTGAGTGGACCCGTGTATGAGTGCGAGTGTGTAGCCATTAGTGTGGGTGGTAGACTGAACATGAGTGCCGATCAGTGTGAGAAACGATTATGAACTGCGAGTGAGTACCTGCGAGTGTGAGCGGACGTGTGTATGAACGTGGAAGAGGTGAGTAGACATGAGTGTGTCCGTGATTGCCTATGAGTGCAAACTGAGTGTGAATGAGAATGCCCTTGAGTGTGAGTACACGCGAGTATTACCATGCATGGGTTCCTGAGTGTGAGTAGACGTGAGTATGAGCCTTAAAGGCCGGACCACATGGACCGTTTTTGCCGGTGCTCGTCTGGTGTTTTATCCCCGGCGTCACTCGGCACCGACGCTACCGGGGATGCTGGCAAAGACGTGACGTCCCAGATATCAGAAGCGTCGGCGTCGACGCCGGAAGCATTTCGATCAATGGGGAACTAATTAGCGCGCGGCTGGAAGCGATTTCTGCCTACGCAATGGCGTCGTCGCTGCCACCCACCCGGTATCTATTAAAGTCGTCGCCGTGCCCTGGGTGGCCCACAAGTTCTCAGCTGATGCTACGATACAAGTAGCCATAAAAAAAATGTACCTTTGGCTTTACTGTCTAATTTTTCTTCGTACGGCAAAGCTGCAAAGTAAACATCAACGCTATATTCAGGAATATATCTTGGAAGTCCACTGACGAAAGCTGCACACTGCTTTGTGAGGCATCAGGTTTATTCACTCATGACACATTGCGCGACGCTGCGCTGGCGCTGGCCCCAGCGCTTCTCATGTGGTTGGCCACCCTGTCTGGTGGCGTTCAAGAGATGACGCTGTATGATCCCCTATACCTTCTGTGACATTATTGTCTGCTAGTTCTCATTAATATTGCGACTAACAAATAAAAACGAGCCCTTAAAGGTCATCTTCTTTCCTTCATTCATAGCAATGGTCTCGTTCTGGCCGACTTGATGCCTTCAGTAGTATGCGAGGGATTATTGTTCAGCTACCAGCTCGTAAAAAGGTCACGTGCTACGTGACGCCAACAGGCAGAATAAGAGTCCATCTTTGTGCAGCGCACGAAATTGACAAGGACACAAGAGAAGAGGACGGGACAAGCGCTTCTCTTTTGTCCTTGTCAATTTCGTGCGCTGCGCAAAGATGGATAAGTTCCAACTCGCCCGCCTATCAATCCTACTACAGAATAAGATTGTTCCACACTCGCCGCCATGGCTGCGATCAGCGCTGACTAACACTACTAGGTTTAAAAATTCACATATATACCACATAAAGTGGGCGGGAAGATGACCGCCGCCGTAGCTCAGTGGTAGAGCATCGGACGCGTTATTCGAAGGTCGCAGGTTTGGCCCCTTCTGGCTGCAAGTTATCTTTTCGTCCAGTTTATTTTCTTCACATTTCTACCCAAATTACTACAAATAGCATCCCCTATACCTTCCGTGGCATTACTGTCTCTTTGTTCTCATTAATATTGTGTCTAACAAATGAAAACGAGCTCTTAAAAGAAATCTCCTTTCCTTCATTCATAGCAAGTGTCTCGTTCTGGCAGACTTGATGCCTTTAGGTAGTATGCGAGGAATTATTGGTCAGCTGCCAGCTCATAAAAGGATCACGTGCTACGTGACGCCCAACAGGCAGAAAAAAGTGTTCCGCACTTGATGCCATGGCTGCGATCAGCGCTGACTAACACTCCTAGGTTTAAAAATACACATCTATACCACATAAAGTGGACGGGAAGATGACCGCCGCCGTAGCTCAGTGGTAGAGCATCGGACGCGTTATTCGAAGGTCGCAGGTTCGGTCCCTGCCGGCGGCAAGTTATCTTTTCGTCCACTTTACTTTCTTCACATTTATATCCTAAATACTACAATTAGCATCCCCTATACCTTCTGTGCAATTATTGTCCGTTGGTTCTCTTTATTATTTTACACCACGAGAGGTGCTTAAATCTTCAGAGGCAGCAGTCGGCTGCGAGGGAAACAAAGATGACTTTCACTTCGATTCCTCTCAAGTGACTGCTTATGTTGCAATTATTTCGCGCAAGGCGTTACTGCTTTGGCAAAAACGGTGAATGGCTTGGCCTACTGTGTTCTACTATGGGAGGGATGTGTTGAACTGTTCCATCGCGACCGATCACAGATCTCGTCATCATTGCAACCAAATCACACTAGACATGCACAGTGCCCACGGAGCCAATATGGTAGGATTCCGAGATGAAGTTAATCGTTTAGGAGGAAGCAGTGGCGCAAGTATTCTCTGTCACTTGTTTTTAGACTAGCAGTGTAATATTCGCATATACGTCATCTTGCGATACCATGAGATGGCATAAACAATCAAGCACTAAGCTATATAGCAGGAATTTATACATTCTATGTAAAATTCTGATTTTCCCTAATGATACTACCGAAAAGCTTTGCACATGTACCTTTTACCTCGCACAAAAGATTATGAATCGCCTTTGACGAGGAACAACAGTTATACTGACGTTGCATAATAATAATTTTTGGGGTTTCACGTCCCAACACCAAGATATGATTAGGAGAGATACCGTCAGGGGCGTAGACAGAAATTATTTGCGGGGGGGGGAGGGGGCTTCAACCGTACTTTATGTATGTTCGTGCGTGCGTTTGTATGTGTGCGTGTATATATACACAATCAAAATTGACAAATTGGGGGGGGGGGTTGAACCACCGCGGTGGTTTGATGCTGAAGTTGCAAGCTATTGCCCACAGATGGCACCCGAAAGTGGAATGAATAGGGTGCTTAAATGCCAGCGTCACTTTTTACGGCGTGGTGACAAGTGCGGCACTTCCGCAGTACTGTGTCGCAGCATATAGGGACACGCTTAACTCGCAAGGCCACACAACGCGAGAGCGCAGCGCACGCACACGTGTGTCTGCGTCCACCGCTCCGACACAGTATGGCGGCGGCGCGGTCTATAGGTGTCACGACGCTCATGACGCGAGGCGGCGCTGGCATAGAGGCACCCTAGACGCCAGTGCAAGCATCAAGAAACATAGACTACTTTACAGACGGCGAGGGTGGCGATGCGGGCTTGTTGGTTGGTCATACTTGAATGAGTTGAGCGCATACGAGGACACGGACAGAAGGAAGAGACTGTCCGTGTCCATGTCCTCGTATGCGCTCAACTCATTCAAGTATTTACAGACGGGTTTCGGTGCCGCCATGCTGGGCTGTTAACCTTGCCGTGTTTTTTTTCTTGAAAAACTAAGCGAACAGCGCTACGGTGGGCGTATACACATGACAACTTTTGGGTTGGTGCATTCGGCGTTTCCTGACTTTATCAGTTCACGTCAGATATACAAAAATAAGAAAACATTCGTTTAACAGCCCATGATGGCGGCGCCCATATGCCTTACGTAACATAGTCTATAGCGTGAAAATAAAAGCCAGACAAAACGCTGCAGCATTGAAACACGACGACTATTGAGCTTGCAATAAAACTTAAGCCAGTTCCACGTAGGGAACACCCCCGGACGACGAAGCGATAGCCCATTTTGATAGGCATTAGTTTTCCACGAGAGTTTCGGCAAGATTTTGACATTCCAACGTGACTCAGATTGAACTCGATTATTTCCTCAAACCATTATCGGTTCGCCGTCAAATGACTGTGTTATGCCTGTTCACAAATACGTCTACAGTAACGAAATATCGTGGTTACAGCTTGAACACCCCCTTTACACGTCACGCAGGTTGCATAAACACTTCAGCTTCACGTGCATCTTTGGTGACACAAACGTGCTGAACACATATGTACTACCAAGAGCCATCCGCATGTGGAATGAGCTTCCCGATAATATTGCCTCTGATGGTAACCCTGACACATTTCGACATAAACTGAAGGTGCACTTTCTTACAAAAGCGTCGTAACCTGTGATAATAATATCTGGGGTTTAACGTCCGAAAACCACGATATGATTATGAGAGACGCCGTAGTGGAGGGCTCCGGGAATTTCGACCACCTGGGGTTCTTTAACGTGCACCTAAATCTAAGTACACGGGCCTCAAACACGTCGTAAGGTTTGTTAATTTAGACTATGGGTTGCGTTTTCTTTTCCTAATTGCGCTGTAATCTCCTGATGTATTTGCTGTTGATTTAGCTGATGTACTGCATTAATAATTTTGTTGTGTTGTGTTTTTAATGGATGTTATTATTCACTTGCATTGAACCGTGTTTCATACAAGTCTACGTTTGATTTAATTGTGAACAACCTCACTCAATGGCTTGTAAGGTATTTTGCAATACATAAATAAATTTACAACTAATAAAAACTCATACGGTGCATTATGCATTCACTTAGGACGACTCGAAGGCGAGAGCCATCTTTTTCTTCACTGTCGATGTATTGATCCTGCCCCGCCACTCTTCGAAAGCTATTTGCACCTAACGTGGTTTTCCACTTCCTCCAAGATTGGAAGAACCTCACCTGGTTTAGCATCGCATCCGTGATCGGACCACCTTTGACCAAGCGACGACATCAAGTCATGACGTCATTATGTAACGTTACGTCACGTGGCGTAACAGTGACTTCATAATGACGTCACAAGTTTTAACGATCAGCGACGTCATCGCTACGTCATGTAACGTCAGCTCGTGATGATGATTTTTCCACCACTCGTCCCCGACGCCCCGGGACGCCAACGCCGATGGCGCGAACATGCCAGGTGACTAGATTTACGTGATTGTTATTCACGCGACTAGTCGATACGTGATTTTTAGTCACGTGACCAGTTTTTGGGTGATGTTACGTGATTTTAGTCAGGTGACTAGGCGTTCCGTGATGTTAGTCATGTGAATAGATGCTACTAGAAGACCGGCGATGTCCACCTATAAAAAGACGAGCTTAAACTGTTCGAGAACTGCAGTAGGTGAAGGTCACATTCCCGGCACGGAGGAAGAAAGAATTGAGCAGGGAACACTTAGGAGGCACGACAATAAGACGTTTCGCTCCTAAAGTAAAGGGGTTAACAATAGATACGGAGAGATAGTGCCTTTGGTTTGCACCCTTGACTGGGCGCATGTGGCGCGAGTGACGTAGTCCGGGTATATATGTTTCTTCTGGCCTAATGAAGCCTTTAATTGGTAGTAGCCCTGATGCTGTTTCCTCCCTCTATGTCCGTGTCTTAGTTCGCGCTAGAAGGTTCTCAAGATGAATATGTACCAACTAGCTCGCTTTTCGGTCTTAATTAATAACAACCGTCATAGCTCGATAGTTAAAGCACGCTGTTAAACACAAAGGACGCACAAAACGAACGCACACGTAGATACAGGATGAGCGCGAACTAACTATAACGGTTGTTACTAATTTGTGTATGAACAGCGCGCTCCTTTAACAAAAGCGGTCGCTGCAGTGAGCGAAGTGACCTTCGTGCTCTCTGTAACATCAACGAAAATCAGCGGTGAGAGGAATCCACGTACAAACCACCCTCCATCACGAGATAAGCGCGCGCGCAAGAGCGACCACGCCCTGTGGAGGCGCGCGCGCAGCGCTACGCGCGGGGCGACGACACTCTAAAGTGCGCCCTTCGAGCTCTTAGTGCCGTCTTCCTTGTGATAATGAAAACAAGTTGAAGTGCCACCGATCTAGGAGTACCGCCAACGGTAAGTGGTGTATATAAGTAGCTCGCCGTTAGTATGCTGAAGAACCTGCCGTCTGTGGCCGAGTCAGTTTGCTCCGCGCGCTGCGGAGCGCGGTGTCGTAGGTTCGACTCCAGGCGACGAAACTGTTTCTTCTAGCTTTTTTTGCCATCTGTTAGTGTATATTTTACAACTTCATATCCGTGACGGAAATTCTTCAGTGCAGCCGTGGTGGACCGCGTCATAAAACACTTTCGTGTTAAAAATATAAGAGGATTGGAATGGCTTTAGCCTGCGCTTGTACACTAAGAGTGGACATTAACATTAACGTAGGTCATAAGTGGAAATTGGAGTCATAATTAGTAGGAACTATTATAAGCGCAAATTTAAAAACCTCAGATACCAGTGAGACCGGGTTCGCTGCGGCTTCTGACGGATCAGACCTGAATTAAGCGCTTTTTTCTGCGTGTATTCGGGAGCGCCTGAAAGGCAATTTTGACCCCAGGAATACGCCACGGCATATGAACGCCGAAAACGTATATAAAAAGGATGAAATAGGTTAAGCTAAGGGTTTTGTATGACAGAGTGGGCATTACATCATCTTGTGCTACAAATTTGTTGCTAAGTGACGTGTTAGAAAAGCTACTATTTGCAAGTTGTGTTTCACACGGTAAAGGCAAAACAATGGTTCCTTACCATACCTGTTTGCATTTGTTCTTTTCTTGTGAGCCTTCATTATGTCTGTGTAAACCACTTATTTGTAGGTTTCGCAAACTCTTACTGCAATTCTCTTTTCTCATCATAAAATCATGTGCTGCTTTTCAGATACAATTTTTCATGGCTGCCTACGCTGAACAACAGCGGCAACATAGGAAGTCACAGGTCTGATGCCTCCAGCCGTCAGCACTTTCTGATTTATTCATAATCATAAGGAAAAATATGAAAACATGATGTTAATTTCTGCAGTTTATTTTGCACGATATGACACTAAGCACATCACTGTCACACATTTTATTTGTATATACTCATAGAAGCATTTATTTAAGGAATACCTAAGCAACTTAACTGTAAATCACAGACCATCTTTTCGCGCTTTCTCGATTACTGTAATTGAAAGAGTGCGTTGTTTTGACCACTATCATTAAAATATTGCTAAAATTAAACTTTTATTTGTTGCAGTCGCTGGGCACAACGGCAAGTATTATTGGACTTGCTTAAAATGAGTACTTCTCTATTTCCAACAGTAGCCGCGCAAAAGTAGAGAATGGGCTAATTGAGTAACTTAAAACAGTTGGGGAGTCACTTCACGCTAAGGTGTGTCATTTGACCGCCGTAAGTGTTCCCGGTGAGAGTCGTCTGACTCTCTCATAAGTGGTGATGTGATCCTTCTGATAAGAGTCCTTCCACTCTTCCTGGAGGGTCAGGGTACTATCCTAGAGCGCGCCGACACTGACCCACCAAGAGAGTCACGTATGTTGTTTTTTTTTTTCCTTAGAGAGTAGTCGCGTGGCACCGCAGTGGTGAGGAACCGAGCCAGCGCAGATGCAACGCCTCTTCGCAGTGGATTACGTGCCGTGACGTCACATTGTCTCGGGTGGTTTAAGGTCATTCCGACGCTATGAATAACGTTGATGTTCAATGTTATGCTTGTTCTAGTACTTGCCAAAGTGCTTACCATCCATGATAAATAAATCCCATCAGCGTAATAAGTTTTTGCTCATGTGCGTATTCGACACCGGCAGTAAATGTGCCGCGTTCGGTAAAACGGGAAATGATTTAGAGTAATTAATTGTACTCTACTGCATGAAAACGCTCAGCAGTCAGTTCTGTTTTTTAAATACCTACCTATAGTTGGTTAAAACCTGAGAATGAATATGAACAGCGCCCATAGCGATCAGCCTCGCACTCAGAAACAATTTGTATAGATGCTCTATCCAATCACGTTTGCTCGTTACTCAGATGTATAACAATGCCCTTCAGTCTGAGATAGTGGAATTGTGCTATAGAGATACATGTTTGTGTCGTCGGTCTCAGAAAATATCAACGAATATTCTTCCAATATACTGGTATCAGTACTAACCGTTAATTATTCAAAGCGGACGAAAACTATTTGCGCGACCATACACACTAACAAACTCGCAGGGTTGCTTATGCATTCGCGTAAGACATACAGGAGACATACACCAGGCGCAGAAAGCTTCCTATTGGGCTTCCCTTTGACCAAGCGACGATGATTTGTGATGACGTCACCATGCTACGTCATGAATGGTTAGCTGTGACGTCTTATGGTG
Source organism: Rhipicephalus sanguineus (assembly GCF_013339695.2). Taxonomy (NCBI): domain Eukaryota; kingdom Metazoa; phylum Arthropoda; class Arachnida; order Ixodida; family Ixodidae; genus Rhipicephalus; species Rhipicephalus sanguineus. Next base: position 104,069,301 of record NC_051185.1, on the reverse strand, counting down.
ACGTTATCACGTGAGGACGATTTTTAACACGAAAGCGTTTTATGCCGGGGTCCACCAAGACTACAGTGACGTATTTCCGTCACGGAAATGACGTCGAAAAATTTACACGATCAGATGTCAAAGAAAAAAAATCACAGCATATCCACGGGGTGAATGATGATGAGTGGGGCGAAGCTACGGAGGGAATCATCTGTAAACCGTGAAGCTCTTCCGTGAAATGCGCCCAGTACATGATATAAAGAGTGTGAAACATCGTGTATATATTAAACATCAAACTTTTATTGTACTGTTGGTTTACGTGGTCCCTTCATTATCACTTGTGATCGGTGAAATGCAAAGAAGAAGTCCGCTCCCGAGCGAAAGAGCGCCAAGAGCGACCGCATTCCCCGCTCGCCCTGTGCGAATTAAAGGCAAGGCTAGAGGGAAGATAGGACGCGCGTTCCACGACGCGAGGTCGGTAGCATGCCCAACGAAAGCCAACGGAACGCGATCGTGCAAGTGCTCCGGCTTCGCATCGCCTCATGGTTCCATTTAGCGTCCCAAAACCAAATATATTGCTCAAGGTGTGCCTTGCGTTTTTCGTAGAAATAATTTCTTTATCATGTACATTAAGACCGAAAAGTTGAAAGCTCACTAGAGTGTATCGCCCGCAAAGTATGTCTTTTAGTGTGATTTAACTCTCGTACGGCAGGGTCCTCCCGCCGTTGCCGGTCCACCTCGCCCGTTGACGATCGGGCGAAGTGGCTACATACAACTACTACTACTACACTTTAAGAAAAACATCTGGCGTTCTTTCGTTCTGCTTTTACAAAACATCTGGCGTCTTTCGTTGGTTTATTTCATCAATCAACGGCGTTTTGAACAAAAGTTTTATTGTTTAATCACGCACAGGAGAAATCTCACCAGGCACTACCTTGGAGGTAAACAATGGCTGCTAATGGGAATGAGAGACAGAAGAAGTCGGCTTTTAGCTAACACTTACACTTCTACTTCTACTAACGTTTCCTACTGAAAATGCCAATGGCTGCTAATGGGGAATGAGAGACAGAAGAATTCGGCTTTTAGTTAACGCGCACGCTGCGAATTTTTTATTGTTCAACAACGCACAGGAGAAATCTCCCACCGGCACCACCTTGTAGGTCAAAGCGTAAGACTTGTTACGGACTACTACGACGATGACGACTACGAGGGACGAACGGGTGCCGCCTTAAGGAGCTTCGCCCCTAAAAAGGTTCCGTCAACGGGCATCGAACACACGACCGCTCGGTCCGCAACATCAGATGCCGGGCACGCTATCCACTGCGCCACGGTCACAGACTCCAGAGGCTTTACAAACGCGCCTTTTATGTCTACCACTCTCCCGGTCGGCGGCTTGGTGTTGCCCTCTGGGAGCGCTCAGGTAAAGTAATTCGTCATTCCTATGGCCTCCGCAATTAGCACCTGCAGCGCGTTACACGTCCGTCCCATTCGGCGCGTTTCCAATAGAAGTTCAATTTTGTCAATGCCTTACACCGCGAGGTGAAGCGTCGTAAAAGCGTCGGCCTCCCTCATAGCATCACGCTACTCCAAACCAAACAGTAGCTCTGCGACGCGCGCCTGCCTCACCTGGCTGTAACACCGCGTTCACCGCTCGCCCGGAGCAAAATCGCGGCCGGGCTACCGGGGCGGCTCGACGCGCTTTGCGTTTCCCTCTAGTTTAGCCGTGGTGTTCAATCACAATTTAATATGCCGCGAGATGGCGAAAACGTTCTGCGTCCAATATGCGACGCTCTTCTGACTATCACACCTCGTTCTTTGATACGCTTTCACCGTTAACTACTACAGCTACCACAAGGGTTTGTTTAATCATTTAGCATGGAGGTTAGTCGTCGCGATGGAGATGCACCACCAATCATCAAAGTGGGTGCATACACGTTAAACGGTGCCATTAGCTGCCAGACATCAATATACATTGTGCAAACACCCTTATATCAATGTACAGTAAACATTCAGTTACTTCTGTACAGGCACGCTTTACTTTCGTGTTATTCGGATTCCTATGACGGAGGGATCAACCATGTTTTTGCAATACTCGTGTTGACGCCGACTCCGCGGGACGACGCTCAATTTTTGCTTTTGATGAGGCATCTGAGGCTTTCGCCTGAAAACTGGTTCATTGATTGATCTGCCAACAGAGAATATTTGCACGCTTCGACCGGAACCAAACAAGTATTACATTCTTGCAGAGGCGAAGGCCAGGCGACGCGCATTTTTCGGGCAGAGACTGCATTAATGCTCGGAAGTGTTGTTGTTCAGACGAGTTGGTAATCCATGAACTTCGCTTCTATTAGCGCGGTACAAATAAGAAGGAGACACGACATGACAAACAGGTAGGCGCTAAGCCTAATTTTAGCCTAAGTCTAGATTAGCCTAGCCTAAGCCTAGTTTTAGCCTAATTAGCGCCTACCTCTGTGTCGTGTCGTGTCTACTTGTTATTTGTACCGCGCAAATACACGCTAAGTTCTTGCAATAATGCGATGGCGTGAAAGATCTCGTTTCGCAGAAAAGCCGGTGTGTGCGTCGGTGTAGACGTCGTTCGTTGTAAGCGAAACATCGGCTTTCTTCGTGAGTGAAAAGTCGGAATAGATGTAGATAAATAAATACAAAAACTTGGAGGAGGATTGAGCTCTTCCTTCAAGAGTAGAACGCGATAGCGTAATCGGGCCCCGTGCGCACTGCCTTCTCAACTGCTAGAAAGTCGAACGTCCCGACAGTGTTTAGACATCCTGAGATCAGTACTCAGCTAGAACTAGTATTTTATTCAGAAACGACCAAAAATATTTACATTACTGAAGAGAAAGCACCTGGCTGGCCTCCGAACGAAAAGCAGCTGGTACTACTCTCTTCTAGATGTGCGAGGCGGGCGAACCGCAGTTTTGTGGACGGAGCTCATTCTTAGGCTGTAGCCAACCTCAGGACACGTTTCTCTCATTGCGTTTGTGGTTAGACAAAGAGGGTCACGATTTAGAATACTGTGAACTCTACTGTGGGAGAGATATGAACTGAGCCGTTACGTGGAAAGCGTTTTAAAATTAACTGACGATCTAGAGTATGATCAGAGTGCGTTATGCAGCGGACCACAACCCAACAGCGCTGCAACTGGAGCCGATAGTGCGAGAATCGTCGCACAAACCTCTTTCGTTTCACCAACATTAGTGACGCCGGTTTCTCTACTATTTTTTTTAAACTAGAGACCTCAGCTTTATATATGCATCATTTTAGGAAATGCTGTGAAAACATAGGCAATAAAACCACTAAACTGTATAAAAAGTATTTTAATAGAAACCATTAATTCTGTTTCAGCCTAATGGTGACGCTTTAGGCTTGACACATAACGTTTTTTTGTCGTAAACAACTCGGGCAATGTCGCGCAAATAAGACGGAATGTGCAGCATTCGAGATTACCGCCGTCAGCGCTCCGGCATGCTGCTGGAGCCGATCGTGGAGGCCATGTGGTATGCTTGCTAATGGACATTGTTTGGGACAGATTGCGCCGGAGAGCGGACGCCTATAAGCGCATCAGCATATACTGTGAGAATTAATTCACAATGAACCTTGCAGTAATGAAACGCAAAGAATGTGAAGTCTCAATAAGTGTGACGTGATGGTCCCGAATGGTAATCTCATAATGGTATCAGCGCGAACGCTCGCGACTTCAGTTCTATGCAGCAAATCTGAAATGTTTCCGGTTTGAAAAGTTAGAAAAGGTGTGTAAGATAATTCCACACAGAACCTCCTCCGGAATCCTTCTAAATACTTCGAAAGCGTTTGCACTAATCACCTGATGTTTGTTGGACGTTTGGCATATTTCCGAGGAACACTGGCAAACCAACCGCAAAATGCAACAGCGCTGTCGCGATAGCAGTGTGTTAGGTGAGCAGGAAACGACAGATAGGCGGTGCGCTATTTGCTCTCGACGACGTCCTGTAACACGCTCTTGTAGTTCTCGCGCATGTTCTGCGTTGCGAATTTCCCTGGAACGTCGTTGTCGGGTTGTATTGCCAGGGCGCCTCTCCTGTCTTAACAAGAAGCTTTCTGTGCCTCACTGATTCGCCCGTGAGCGTCGAAAGCTCACTCGAGGAACATTCGAGCATTCAGCGCATCTGCGCGTGGAATGGAAAAAAGTCGCACTAGATATGCATCGTAGAACATTACAGTTTACATTCGCAGTTGTATCGTTAACATCAATGGGAGCTTCAACCACGAACTTTATACGAATGCGTGCAGCACATAAAGGGCGAAGTTTGCGATCGACTCTGGTTCGACAATCAGGTGTCCTCGCTGTCATGCAGGCGCTCGGACGATCAGCGCGGCAAGGCTTTCGGTATGATTCACGAGTACCATCCGGGTCTCGGCAATCCAGCTGGGATACCAGTTTGCGGCACGTGCAAGCACACTTTGGTCTGTGGCAAGCTACCTAGCTTCAGCACTGAACGGTTACGTCTACCTCGGATGCCCTAAGGTCTACTGAAGCTGAACGCCATGGAGGAGCGACTGTTTACGCCTCGACGTCTGACCGCTCCAGTGAGTCACCCCCGTATTCTTAAACGGGGCCTGTGCAATTGTTACTTTTCTTACCTCATTTTCTGGGAGTTTTAACGTGACACTGTAGTAGTGAGTGTGAGAGAGTGAGAACTTTATTGTGGTCCAAAAGTGGCAGAAGCTGAACGCGACTGGAGGTCCCGCTAGCTCATCCAGGTGGCTCCACTTAGGAAGGTGCCGGACGCTGGAGCCTCTCGGCGATGTTCCGGGCCCTCTGGACTGCCAGGAGTATGTTGCTGAGATCCATGCTGCGCATGGCAGCCTCCCAGGAAGGTTTGTCTGATAATCCTGAACCCAAATTAAAGGGCACAGCCAGAGCATATGTTCGAAATTGCAGTGCACGTGATTACAGTGCTGACAGTGAGGTGAAAAGTCTGGATCGATTCTGTTTAGCATGGCTGGAGTGATGTACGTTTTTGTCTGCAGCTGTCGTAGTGTGACGCTGCGCTTTATTCAATTTAGGGTGTGGAGGGGGAAAGAGCCTGCGCCCTAGTTTGATGCTGAGGTGATCTCGTGGAATGATATTAATGGATATTTGAAGTCCATGCATCCCCGTTCCCGTCCCGTTTGAGATGGCGGTTCACCGCCGCGGGTAGCTAGTTCCCGCGCTAGCTGGTGAGCGCTCTCGTTAGGGTTGCCGGTTGGGGAGGATGAGATGTTGCCCATGTAAGCCGGGAACCATATGATGTGTGTTAGGGGATCTTCCCCTTCGTTAGCCTCAGTAGTCGTCTTATTAACAATGCTTGCGGCTGCGGCGAAGACGAAGCCGGATGAAAATGACCTGATGGCAGTTCGCGAGTCCGAAAAGATGGTGACGTCCCTTCTTTGTTCTTGAAGAGCTACCGCGATAGCCAGTTCCTCGGCTTCGTTAGTGAAGCCGGTGACCACCGTGGCCGCGTTAACTAGTGATACCTTGGCATTGACGACTGTGACGACATACGCGTCCTTCTTCCAGTATTTGGCTGCATCAAGAAAGAGGGCGGTTGAGCTGGAATCGATCTTCCCCAGGATGGCCTCGGCTCTTGCTTTTCTTCGCCCTTCATTGCGCACGGGATGGATGTTCCAGGGGACCGGGTCGACGCATATGGCCCCTCTTATCGCTGAGGAGATCTTGTCTTTCTCGGGGGGCATTAACAGGGTTTGCAGCCCTGCCTCCAGGGGGATCCTGGTGTCTGCTTTTGTGAGAGGCAATCGGCAAATGAGCTGTTCGTTGAGCTTGAAAGAGCTCCGTTGCTGTGTTGTGCAGTCCGAGCTTCAATAGCCGCCCCGTGTTGGTGCTTTTTGGAAGATAAGAACCCGTTTAACCCCTGTCCTGATAAGACCATCAATATTATTGAGCTCGATCTTCTTCAATTTCAAGAAAGGGGCAGCGTAGATAAAGTGGCTGATGAGGAACGCATGGAAGGCTTTCATGAGATTGTCCTCTTTAAGCCCTGTCCTCTTGTTGGCAACTCTGGAGATGACTCTGGTGAAGCTGTGAGTACTCTTCTCGATACGTCTGAGTGCCTAAGTGTTGTTATTGCTGTGCTTTCCAATTGTCATGCCAGGAACCTTGATTGAGTCAAAGATGGGGATTGTTTTTCCGCTTTTGAACCACAGGCAAATAGACGCCCCGTCGACCTCCGGCCACCGTCTCGGGAAACGCTTGTGGAGGAGGAGTTCGGACTTGTTAGGTGACATCTGTAGCCCTGTGCTAGCCAAAAAGTCGTCCGTGACGTCGAGTGCCCGTTGTAGGTTTCCCTCCAGCTTGCCAAGAGGGCCCTCCGCCGACCATATGGTGATGTCGTCCGCGTATATTACGTGGCCGATTCCCGGAACGTCGGCGAGCGGCTTGGATGGGTTGTGCATTGCAATGTTAAATAAAAGCGGGGACAACACCGACTCTTGCGGTGTGCCAATGTTACCCAGTGTGTATTCCTTGCACTTGATTTGGCCAATATGAAATGTAGCCTTTCTATCTGCCAGAAAAGACTTAACAAAGGTGTGAAACGTGTCGCCAAGGCTCAAGTTGGAAATTTTATTCAGAATATGCTCATGCCTGACCGTGTCAAAGGCCTTTGCCAGGTCGAGCGCCAGTATCCCTTTGATGTCCAGAGATGTGCCGTCAATTATGGCATTCTTAATGAGGAGCATAGCGTCTTGTGTGGTCAATGATTTCCGGAAGCCCACCATGTTGTGGCGAAAGAGGCCTTCGTCCTCAATGTGCTCGCTAATTCGGTTATGAATGGCATGTTCAGCTACTTTTCCGAGGCATGACGTGAGCGGTATCGGTCGCATCTTCTATGCTTCAAGGGGCTTTCCCGGTTTGGGTATGAATACGACCTTGGCTGTTCTCCACTCCTCGAGGACTTGCCATCGGACCACACTTGGTTGATTTTTTCTGTAATGACTTCTATCGCTGCGTTGCCCAGATTTCTAAGGAGCTTGTTGGTAATTCTGTCTGGGCGGGCGCCGACCGTAGTAGTAGTGGTTCCGCTTCGTTCAACAGAAAAAGCGGAATATACTGCTCGCCGCTGCTATTCAAAGTTGTCTCGGAGTCGCGTTAAGAAATAGATATGTTATACGTGTGGTTGAGCGTTCAAATTAGACTGTTACGCATGTTGAGGAAAGCAAGCATTTGTCTTTTCTCTACTACCTACGGAAGCGGCGTTTTACTGTCGTTTTTTTTTAAATAGCAGCATATGTTGTCGGTTAATAGGGACTGATGTGTATGTTTCTTTTTCTTAAAAGCGTTTCTTGACATACGGTATCGTTCATGCAAAATGTTAATCTTACGAGGATGCTGGAGTTAGCAGTTAATTATTTCCACCAATGTTTTTTATTCGCCCTGCACTTGTTGATGTGCCTAACGTGCCATTATCTATGGACGTTTTTAATTTTGTTAATTCTGTCTCCAAGTCCACGCAGCTGCCACATTTAAAAATTTTAACACGATAGTGTTTTATGCCGGGGTCCACCAAGACTTTCAGGGACGTATTTCTGCCACAGAAATGACGTCGAAAAAATTTACACGATAAGATAGCAAAGAAAAAAAGTTCCGTCAACGCGCATCGAGCCCACGACCGCTCGGTCCACAGAAACAGATGCCGGGCACGCTAACCACTGCGCCACGGTCACAGACTCTAGAGACTTTACAAACGCGCCTTTTATATCTACCACTATCCCGGTCGGCAGGGTGGCGTTGCCCTCTGGAAGCGGTAAAGTAAAGTAATTCGTCATTACTGTGGCGTCCGTGATTAACACCTGCAACGCGTTACACGTCCGTCCCATTCGGCGCGTCTTCAATAGAAGTTCAATTATGTCAATGCCTTAACACACCGCGAGGTGGCGATCTTAGCCCAAGCGTCGTAATAGCGTTGGCTTCGGTCATAGCATCACGCTAATCCAAACCAAAAATAGCTCTGCGACGCGCACCTGCCTCACCTGGCTGTTACACCGCGTTTCCGGTCACGCGCTCGCCCCGAGAAAAATCACAGCCGGAGGGCGTCACGACACGCTTTGCGTTTCCCTCTAGTCCGGCCGTGGTGTTCAATCACATTCTAACATGCCGCGGGATGGCGACGAAGTTCTGCTTCCAATATGCGACGCTCTTCTTGCTATCAGACCTCGTCCCTGAATACGCTTTCACCTTTAACTACTACAGCTACCACAAGGTATTGTGTAATCATTTAACATGGACGTTAGCCGTCCGGTTAGAGATGTACCACCAATAATCAAAGTGGGTGCATCCACGTTAAACGGTGCTGTAGCTGCCAGGCATCAATATACATTGTGCAAACTTTCTTATATCAATGTAGAGCAAATATTCAGTTACTTCTGTAAGGGCACGCTTTACTTTCGTGTTATTTTGATTCCTATGACCAAGGGATCTACCAACTTTTTTGTCCTGTCTTCTCACTCTGGAAGCGCGGATGACCTGTACTTAGTGCACGAATGTCCTATGTACTAAAGTTTTGGCTTTGATTTGCAGTTGATGACTCCAGAGAATACCTGCTGAGGAGGACATAGGTGTCTGTGCTGTATTGCGAAGCTTTGGCAGTACATAATCCATAGAACATCCTTGGTGATTGTGCACATAGTGAGACTGAAGCCGCTTGTGACTTTTGGAGCTGTTCTGTTTTAACAACGACCGCGTGGGTGCTCTCAACCTGGAAGGAAATGCCCCTAAGGAGAAGAGTAGTTCGCTCTGATTATTCTACGAAGACGACAGCAACGAAATGGTGTGAAAAATACTCAAGGACGTTGCAGTCATCGTGGGCACTTCCGGTCACAAGAACCTTGTAAATATATGTAAACAAATCGTCTTGAAATGCGAAGCGAAACGCTACGCGCGTCGTGTCTTCCCTCTAGCGTGGCCGTTACTTCTCACAGGGCGAGCAGGGAACGCGGTGCGACAGCCAGGCGAGCGTCGGAGAGCTATTTGTCGATATGAATGGATGCTATGAGCGAGGCTTGCTAAAACCACCACATCGCGGTGTGTTAAAGCGTTGACAATCTTGAACCTGTATTGGAAACGCGCCGAGATGGACGCTCGTTGCAACGGCGCGTTTTCTTTGTTTGTTTTTTCCGAGACTGGTGGCACAGAAGTCACCGCCCCGTAATAAAGGGGGCGCTCATAGCGTCCATCCATCCGAGAGCACTGCGAGAGGCAAGTCTGAAAGATAAAAGGCGTGTTCATGTCGCCTCCGTAATGTGTTGGGCGGCAGCCCAACACATTACGGAGGCGACATGAACACGCCCGCCAGGCAGCGTCAAAGACAGGGAGGTCCGGAGTTCGATTTCCACTGCGGAACGTTTTCTAATAGCTTTTTTTTTCTTTGCCATCTGATGGCGTTCATTTTGCTGATGTAGTTCCGTGACGGAAATACTTCATGAAAGTCTTGCTGGACCACGGCATAAAACAATTTCGTGTTAATATGGGCTATTGCTGTAACGTTAGCATGCCTGCCTGTTGGAACCGTGCCACCTCAATTTAATGTAAGAGGAATTGTGATGCATTATACAGAACATGTTTGATTTTTGTAGAACTGCTTTAGAGACAGTAGTGGCGGCGGTTTGGGCAGGTTGGTATTCCATCTTGAAAAAACTATGAGTGCACGGAAAACACGGACGACACAAAGACACACATATGCACACACTTAGGCGCTTACGTGTGTGCATAGGTGTGTCTTTTTGTCGTCTGTGTTTTCCGTGCGCTCATAGTTTTTTCTAGAGACAGTAGGATTGGGCGTGTTGGTACAACATGATAAAGAGTGCTTAACAGCGCAAGCGACAGGAGGGGATAGAAGAGAGGATACAGAGCGCTGAGCTTTCCTGCTTTCCTCTAGAATCGGAGCAGATGCTGTTTTTTGCGATCCTGTGCGAACACGAAAGGACAAGGATAACGCTAAATTCAGGTATTGACACTTCGACTGAGCAGAAATGAATTGGAAAGGTTAAATGAAAATTTATTGTATGTGCTTGATGAAGAACAACGTAGGTGACAAATACAAGTGTGTAAGCTGCAAGGTGTTTCTCAATCAAGCATATGCAGCCTACATACTGTCAATGTGATGTCTGAGCTTGTAGGACATCACAAAGAAGAAACAGGCGGTAGCCACACTAGCGTGACTAATGCAGTGCAGCTAGACAGATTAACTACAGCTTCGCTCCATTTGTATACTACGGTGCAAACGCTGCAATGCCATGCAAATGCTGCGCGTTTGGAAAGAGTGTTGATCTGTGTTCTTCTGTCGGCAGCCTGGTCCTTGCACAAAATAAAGAGGCAATAAATAATGAAAAACACAATGGCACATCAAAGCTGCATTTTTCTTTACTTCTAGTCACACATTAATTAATATTTTTTGCGTTAGAGAGCAGACATGTATGCTGTTGAGTTAACGAGATTTGACCATTTTCATACATACTTGGGCCAGGCACTTGCGCAGCTGAACAGACATGTGACTAACGCCCATCGACTTTTTTATCGAATGGCACGAATGTCCACTAATTATACTGTGTTCCTTTTTTTACAAATTGCCGTCGTTGCTTTAATAGAAGCAGTGTTATTAGAATGCTTGAAAATAAAACAATCTGATATAAAAATGCTCCTCTGCTGTATTACTATTATATCTCTTTGTGTTTGGCACGACATTTCGTACGTATCTGCGTACATTCCCGTTTCATACTGCACGACCTCCTGGTTATATTTCCTATTGCTGGGCTTGGCTATACTGTGAGCTGCATAAATATTGTATCTCGAAGCTACGAACCATGTAGTACTATAACTTTCAATACCACCAACTGCACACCCGTCGTTACCAGTCACATTGCCTTTTGTTTAACTAAACAGTCCAGAATAGTGATCTTATCAAGAAGGAGGAAAATGTGAAGAAAAAATAGGAGAACGTACCTTCTCATTGATACAGAAGAACGACTTGCGAAGGTATGCTTCTTCGTATTTCGGTTAGGGTAGCGAAGGTTTGCCTGAGTGAAAGCCCCTCAGGAGTACGGTGAATGCCGGCGCATGACAGTCAGATACGCATGCATGAAGCTAGCTCCAATAATTTACCCATGATTTGGAGGAAAGTCTGATATTACGTTTCTCTACCGCTTGTTCGTAAAGTTTTTCGCACCAGGCTCGAACGGCGTACGATCTTCATAGGAATACACGTGAAAGCACTGGCGTCCGTAGGAAGACTTGTAGCACTCGCACGGCGACTATCCGAAAGCATGTAATTCCACTGGCTCATCAACAGAATACGACGCATCACGGCACAAGCGAGTGGTCCTCTTGACATCATTGCCGTCTATATCAACGCCACAGTATAACTGAGCCGTTGCCGAACCGCTCGAAGACAGCTCCGTAGTAAATGGGCACCTTCATTGTCGAAAGAAATGCTGCGGTGATATGGCGGTGGCAGCTTGAATCATCGGAAAATTCCGACGAAGCGAGACACGCTCCGCATGGACGCCACGCTGACGCAAAACTTCACTCAAGGAGCGATTCAACGTAGCTCCCGCGCTACCTTGACTATCTCAAGTAAAACGCTCGAGATTTCCTCCAGTAGAGCAGCGTTTCGAGTGAAGGGCGATTCGTGAATTGGAAAACGGCCCTCAAGGAGCGTTTCGATTTAAGGGTCGGGTCAAGGAGCGTTTGTGAATACGGGGGTCGATCAGGCGCCTCATGCAGATGAAGGTGAAAGCCATCTTCTAAGCATTCTTTTTCTTCTCAGTAGATTGTGCTAACCACCCCCTCCCCTATTCCGAATGGTTTCTGCAGGTGACGTAGTTTACTCCTGTTTCCGGGATCGGCCGACGTTTGACGAAGCAACGTTGACATGCGATCATCTTAAGTCACGCCATGCCACATCATAACGACGCCCTGATGACGTCACAACGACCTCACAAATTTCAGCGATCCCTGGCGTCACGATAAGCCGCATGCTTATTTTTTGTATCACTTCGTGGTGACGCCGACGACGACGGTCCCTTTTCCCCTTTAATTCCCCATGTAAGCCTTTTGCCATAAAAAGGCGCATTGATCACGTCATCGCTGGAGCTTCTCGTTCACTCCGCCTTTTCGGTGCTCCTGCGACTAAAACAACAAAGCCGCACTCCTCGGAATCGTGGGTGCAGGCGTTCGATCACTCAGTCTTTGTGGCGTTCGCGTGATCTAAAGAGGAGGGTAATATAGCCTTGCCGGATGGCTTACACTTTGGACAGTAGAATTGACAGTTGGTCGAGTTGGTAAGGTTTCATGGTTATGAAACAGCGCAACGAAAAAACACTCAATATTCACAGCGAGGAATACACGAAGACAAGCGAGGAAGACAGGACTCTTCCTCGCATGCCTTCGCGTCTTCCTCTTCTGCGCTTGTATTCGTGTCCTCCTCGTTGTCAGTGTTGTGTGTTTTTTCGTTGCGCCGTTTCATAATCATTACCCCTTGGAGTCGTCATACGCGAATGCATTACGAACGGTGCAAGTTTTTCGCGACATTTGGTGCGGAAGAGCGAAGGCCAAAAGCAAATATACGCCAACATATTGTGAGATTAAAAGTACAGTGACCTTTGCGGTAATATGTAGAAAGAACTTCGATGTCACATTAAATATAAGGGGTCAATTCGCATTTGGAAACTATTATTGATACGAGCATAACCGCTTGCCAATACAATGGTGCGCAGGAAATCGGAGGTTTCGTGGAGGACGGTAGTTAGCAAGGTGGTTGCGAAAAATTCCACGCAGAATGTCCACCGCAACTCGTCTAAATTATTCGCAAGCGTTCGGTGTTATCACTTGCCGTTTTGTCGTCATATGCTGCTGTTTTCCAAGAACTGCGAGAGTGTCTTTTGGGATACAGTTGAAACCCGCAATAACGAAATCGGCGGGGAAAGCACAAAATTTCGCTCTTGCGGAAATTTCGTTGGCGCGAGAATGCAGCAGAAAAGACATGGAATTTACAAAAAACACATTTTAACTTCAAAAGTCCGTTTTCTTTGGCGGGCCTTACCATGCAGCACTTTCATGCCTCTCAATCGGGAATCTCGTTTGCCACGGTACAAAGTTCGCCCCCTGCACTGGTCAGTGACGGCGGCACTGCGCTGGCACCAGTACTATCATCAAGTGCGCCTACAGGCGAACCTTCTTCCGGCTGCACTGGATCAGCGCGGATCAGCGCAGAATCGTGGACAGCGAGCTACACGCAACGCCGAAGTCTTCAGCGATCTCCATTTTTTTCCTGCCCCTTTCAACCTCCCTGATGATCGAAGCCTTATCTTCCAGCGTGATGAACTTCCGCTTTTTCGTTGTAGGCGGCATCTTCGCAGGCAGCTAAATTGGACGCAGCAATCGCAACACACAGTTCACGTTACACCAAGCGACCAAGCAAACGCTCCACAAGTGGCTCCACACAAGCGACCATGTGGGCGCAAAGCCGACAAAGCCAAGCACAGAGCCAACCCAACGAACGAAACTCCACGAGGAATGTGGATTTAGCTACTTAGTCCGCGATAACGATCAGGTGGTTCGGCAAGCCATCATCATCATCATTGTCACCAGCTTTATGTTTTTTTTTGTAAACTGATGGCGGCTGCTTCTCAAGTGCGCTGTAGCGATAGTTCTGCACAATTTAAGCGTAGCATGGATGTATTTCAGCAGTTTTCGAATGTAGTTAATGTTGCGAGAGTAGATTATTTGCGCACTCGTGTTTCAAAAATTTCGTTAATGAGGGGCTGCGGTATGAATACCTTTCATAGTCGCGAGTTACGAAATGCATTGACTCCTATGGGTGTTCGCTGGTGCTCCGAAAATATTTCGTTGCGGTGAGAATTTCGTTCCCTCGGGATTTCGTTATCGCGGGTTTCGACTGTAATTGCGAGACACATTAAAAAATATTTTGAAACGCAAAAGTTCCGTCGCGATAGCAGCACGCTAATTAATGTGTACGAAACGAAGATCAGCCCGATAGCGTGCTCTTTGTTCTCGCAGCGATGTGATTCCCACACTTGGACTGTTTGCGGCTTTTTCTCGAAAGTTTTGTTTTTTTTCTCTTATTTATTTAGTATATTTATATGCACGAAACAAATTGCCGGTACGTCCCTACAGATCATATATGATATTTGTTGGAGTTGTATCGAGCGTAAGTCATACGATCAAATCATTAGGCACAAATATACGGTCATACGCAGCAACACACAAAATAATTATACTTATACATAAGAAATGTGCCAATATTAAGTGTGGGTAACACTCACATACAATATGCGATTGCCACATTTACTCAGTATACAAAATAATTTTTCAGTACACACGACAAGTACGCCAGATTTAACTAGGTGGTAGGCATGTTGTCATAAAGTTAGAAATTTATTCAACTCGTTAGTGCTAGTTATGCATTCGGGTGATCTATTTCGTTCCGCAATCGCGGGCTGGAAGAAAGGATATTAACCATGTGGACGAATATAAATAGGTGGCTACGAATATGTACTTTAAAAAGCATAGCTGCTGCATGGAGAAAATTCTTAGGGAAATTCCCGATCAAGTACTGCGTCATTGAAGTTTCGAGGAGTTTTCATAAAATATAAACAAAAGCAGAGAGGGTGAATCGCATATGAAAAGTGGAAACAAAGATGGCCGTGACTATTCACTAAGGAGAGGAAAAAAAGGAATCACAATAAAAATTGGCTGCGACAACAGAAAGGGCACCGCTTTACAATTTGGAGCCAGAGCTGAAGGAACACAGATAAAAACACGCTGCAGAAAACATTCAGAAAAGAGTGGAGGCATGCGTCTATCGTAAGAAAAATTCGAATATGAGATGTACTGCACTGCCTTGCGGTCCTGATAGGGGAAAGAATCGACCTCAAACGCATTTACCGCGCTTTCGTTTCCAGGTTGGCTTTGCTGCACGATTCGGTGACTTTGCCAGAAAAAAAAATGTTTAGTTGAATTACAGAAGGAAAGAACTTCATAACGCCGTGCCATTAGCGTTTCGTTGAATAAAGTGAATATTCGCAAAAAGTACCAAGACTACATGGCGCGATGATGCGAGCTGGCACAAAACGTGTTGGTGACAAATCTCGGGGAGCTCGTCGAACTGTTTTGTTTGTGAGACAAAGTTTACGAGATTACAGAAACGTATGGCTTTCGTAATGTTTACGCTAAAACTTTCAACACCTCGAGCAGTGTGTCGGAACAGAACGAAAACCAAAAAAAGATAAAAAAAACGATATTTTTGACCGTAACAAAAACGTAACCGAAACTTTATCTATTATTTCGTTCGGGAGTGAAACTGAAATTTTATAAATTGTTTTTCGCTTCATGAGAAAACTTGGCAATCCGGAACAACTGAGGTCATGCAAGGTGAGCACTTACGCATCTCACAAGGTACAGTACTAGCGCGTACCTCAGGCAGGTATTCCAAAGCAAAGATATGTTGAAATTGTGCGAAAATGGAAAACAGTGGCAACAAGAGATTTTTATAATAACGCAAGTGGACTTTCGCGCGCTTTTTAAGCAGGCCTGCGTGGAGAGGACATTGTCAGCGGTGAAGTTTTTACAGCGAAAGCTGTTTGAGATCACAACAGCCATTTTGGGGCCATAGTTGTCCGCCGCCGCCGGTGTGCGTAAATGCTATCGCGTGAGATAAGAAAAAAACATGGCTGATCCCCCTTTCGGTATCGGTATAACACATAGGAATCGGTATAACACGAAAGTGAAACATGTCTTCACAAGAGTAGTTGAGCGTTTATTGTGCATTGTTTCGCCACAAGGGCGAAGGAATGAATGCTATAGCAAGAAATTGTAATGTCACGCGAATAACGGCATACAGCTCGAAACTTGCAGCGCGCTCTAAAGCAGAAAGGACGCACGAAAACAACATATACAGGACGAGCCCGAACTAACAACTGTCAGAATTGTGACTTCTTTGCGTGTGAGCAGCGCACTCTTTTCGGAAACGCGGCCGCTGCAGCAAGCGAAGTGACCTTCGTTCTCTCTGAATCGTCAACGGAAACTTGCGGTGAAAGGACAAGACGTTACGAGCCGCCCTCATCATGATGTAAGCGCGTGCACACAAGAGATATCCACTGTAGAAGCGCGCTCGCATCGCGACGCGCGTGACGTCGACCTTTAAAGTGCGCCCTGCAGGCTCTTGCGCCATCTCGCTAGTGATAACAAGAACACGCTGACGCCACCGAGCTCTGAATATTACGAACGGTAAAGGGTGTATATAAATTGGTTGCCGTTAGTAAGCTTAAGAACGTGCGCTCTGTGGCCGTGTGGTTTCGCGCTGCGGAGCGAAGGGTCGAAGGTTCGACTCCCGGCAACGGAAATTTACCTTCTAGTTTTTTTTTTCTTTGCCATCTATTATTATATATTTTACAACGTCATATCCGTGACGGAAATACGTCAGTGGAGCCGCGGTGGACCCCGGCATAAAACACGTTAGTGTTAAAAATGAAATGTGAAACAAGTTTCTAGGATCGGATGGGAATTTAACCCGCGCCCTCATCATGGCAGTCGAGTGGCACCACAATGCCATACTGTTCCTTGTAACTCCTTCGCAAAAATACTCTATACAGGCGGCATGCCGGGCAAGGAATCGTGTTAACATACGTAATATAGCATGGCAGAAGAGTAAAATAACAACCTGGCGTCACACAATGCGAATAGCGCAACGAGTCGGTCGTTGAATTCTTCCAACCCGTTACAAAGGGCTCAGCTATAATTCTTCATCGTCATCAGCCACAACAAAAAGCGCACGTAATGCCTTACAGATGTGTAACGGGTGCCACGATTCTCCGAAGAATTACGAAAAATGGCATAGTGGGTGCTTCGCTACATCCGAAATATTACGATAAGTTATAGCCCAGTGGGTACTTTGCTTGTGTACTTGTATTAGTTGGGTGTCGACTTGAGCTTGTTGGTTCGTCATTCTCGTAAACTGTTGCGCGTGAACGACGTAGACAGGAAACACAAAAAGACACACACGGAGCGCACCGTGTGTGTCTTTTTGTGTTCCCTGTCTACGTCTTTCACGCGCAACAGTTTACGAGATTGTATTAGTTTCCCAAGAGAGTCTACAACGGGATCTGGACAGGCCGCTCTTCCAGCTTTCGCTGTGACTGTGCTGCGCGTTCCGCCCAGGCCTCGCGATTTTTTTGTGTCAGATACGCAGTCTCGCACATCGGAGAGTACACTCAATGACGTTCTGCTTCTGAGATCGTGATCACTCCCTTGACGGAAAGCATTGAGCCCGCTAAAAAACGTATTTGACATTTGAGAAAATAAATACTATGACATTGAAGGGTGTACTGGTTTGTGCTAGTTGGAAGGGATTCGTGGTACAGTCACTTCCGCTCCTCTGCACAATGTGACAAGAAGGTGTTTTAACCCTGCACCACTTCTTAACGAGGATGACAAGGAACTAATCACAAATCTAATGTTTTTTATGATGATCTTACCTTCAAATATTTGCATAAAAATAACCGTTACGGAACATTATTTTCTTTGTTCCGGAACAGAAACGGAACAGAGGTTTTCGCGGTGAAAGGAAACTAAAACCGAAACGAAAAAAAAAAATCACAGCATATCCACGGAGTGAATGATGATGAGGGGGCGAAGCTGCGGAGGTTCATCGGTAAACCGTGAATCTTCCGTGAATTCCACCCAGTGCATCGTCACCGACGTGAGATCGGGCGCGTTTATACTAAAGGTTCGATGAAAGTTATGACGACTTGCAGCTCAGTTTAATTTTACATCTACGCTGTGAATTTTCATTGTTTAGAAAACCATTGCTTTAGGACACATCTGGCGTCTTTCGTTAAGCAGCTGGCGTCTTTTCGTTTTGCTTTAGAAACATCTGGCGTTCTTTCGTTTTGCTTTTAAAAAACGTCTGGCGTCTTTCGTTGGTTTATTTCGTCAATCAACGGTGTTTTGAACAAAATTTTTATTGTTTAGTCACGCACAGGAGAAATCTCACCAGGCCCTACCTTGGAGGTAAACAATGGCTGCTAATGGGAATGAGAGACAGAAAAAGTCGCTTTTAGATAACACTTACACTTCTAATTCTACTAACGTTTCCTACTGGAACATACCAATGGCTGCTAATGGGGAATGAGAGACAGAAGAATTCGGCTTTTAGTTAACGCACACGCTGCGAATTTTTAATTGTTCAACAACGCACAGGAAAAATCTCCCACCGGCACCACCTTGGAGGTCAAGATCTGGTACTAGCGTTACGACTGGTTACGCACTACGACTACGAGGGACGAACGGGTGCTGCTTTAAGGAGCTTCGCCCCTAAAACATTTCGTTCCAAGACCCTGACCTGGAGACACCTAAGGCCTTGATATGTTGTAACACACGCGGAGTAATGTATTGAGGGGCGCGTGGCATCGACACTGCGTCTACATAAACATAGCCGGATTTAGAATGAGCGAAGAGAATGTTGCAGTTTTACAACGACGCTTTATATGTGTGATATTCCCGGATTTCTTCGACTGCAACGCCATTACAGTGGACAGAAAACCACCAACGAATTCAAGCAAAAGGTGGCATTGCATGCATGGGAAGCACAGGCAATTGCAATTCTATAAATGGACGGAAACACACTTCAAGCTGTCGATCCAAGAATGGAAACGCCGATCCAAGAAAGAAATCCAAATGATAAATACGGTTATTAAATTAAGCATAGCTTAGCTCTTGAATACGCCGCTAGGAGTTTCGAAAAACTTTTGAAGCGATGAAGTTTGGTATATGTTTCAGCTCCACTTACGGGAAAGCTGGGGACGGGCGAAGCATGCAGTGTGCGCCAGTGTTTCAGCTTCATTGCCCAGGCGTCGGCGCAGTCTTTCTCGGGCGAGCGCCCGCTCTCGCACCTTCCGAGCTTACAGTTCAGCGTCCACCGCAGAGAGGGCGTTTCCGGAGCCAACGCGCGCCGTTCGCTCTCTCGCGCCACTTGCGCGTGCTGATTTGGCGTCAGCAAAGTGCCGGTGGGAGGAGCAATCGCGCCCTTGCTGAGGCGTTGGCGCCCTCTCTTGCGTTGAACTGCTTTTAATATTTTAGATGAGAGGCAGACTTGCCGCTACTTTTCTTCGTGTTAGACACCGCAATATGCGACGAAGTATGCTTTACAGCAGAACACTTGGCATTTGAAACCAACTTTGAGACGGAATTTTAAAAAAATCCTGTTAATTAGTGCGATTAAATCCTGATTATTCCACTATTTTGAATTCGTTTAAATCGTTTTATTTTATTCTAAACCGGTTTTGACTAATTATACACTGGTTTTTGACCATAGTTTGACAACATTATTTGCCGTGTCAATGAGATGAGACGCCGACAAGCCAAGACCCTAAGGCGCTTTGCCCCAAAAATGGTTGACAATTCAGCGTACAATGCGCTATACTAGGGGAGAGCGCAAACCATCCAAACGCTACTCATTTATTGGAATTGTTACGTGTTGTGCATCGCAGGAAAGGTAAGCGGTTCACTAAAAAATTACACCATCTCCCGCTAAATGGGACCATGAGGCTATGCGAAGCCGGAGCACTTGCACGATCGCGTTCCGTTGGCGTTCGTTGGGCATGCTACCGACCTCGCGTCGTGGAACGCGAAGAGGGACGCTACGCGCGTCGTATCTTCCATCTAGCCTGGCCGTTAATTCTCACAGGGCGAGCGGGGAACGCGGTCGACAAGCGGCGAGAGGGGGGCAGCGTAGGAGAGGAGAGAGAAGGGGAGGGGACGCGCATGCGCTCGAGCTCTTCGCGGCGTTGCGCAGGAGAGAATTTCGGCATGTCTAGCCCGCGTTTCAGAGGAAGATTGGAAAGGGGGAGGGGAGAGGGGTATGGGAGAGGGGTAGGGAGAGGGGAAGTGGACAGGGGTATGGGGAGAGGGGTAGGGGAGATGGAAAGTGGAGAGGAGGTGTGTGGAGAGGGTATGCGCATGCGCAGTAAGGGTGGTCACGCCGCACACCACCACCACCACCGGTTTGAGCTCCGCCTTAAGATACTTCGCATCTAATAACAGTTGCTGGGGGTTCAAGAGGAATCGAAACTTCGGCATCATTATAAGGCTCGTCATCGTAGTAGACTCGGGATTAGATGTGACCAAGTAGGCTTCTGTAACGTGCATGCAATATCTAAGCATACATGTGTTCATTGCACTTCGCCGCATCAGAAGTGCGGCTGCCGTGACCGCGAATAAGTAAAATTATTCAAAGTATTACGAGCTGCACTTGGTTAGTGTGCTAAGCTGTCACTGAATAGTAAAGCGGCCTTCCTACTTGTGGCCGCTCAAGGAAAGTGCCTTGCCGGCGGTATTGCCGCACAACAGCGCATGGATTCGCGAATGGAGCCAACTCTACAAGGTTCTTAAGTAAGGTCACTCGTTTTACTGACAAGAGTGGCACAAGTTTCCCTATTTTTTGTTTGTAAGCTAGGAGGCTAAGGTTTTCACCAACACCATTTTGGAAAGTGAAGAGAAGACATCAGTGAAAGAAGCACTGAACTATAAAATAAGAATGAGAATATTAAATATTAAAGTCTCTCTTTAGCCTAATGACGATGCCTAAAAGGTTAACAACTGCCTTACAAATAAGGCAGAAGACTTGCTAATGATGGACGTTTTTCGTGACGGACGGTGTGTAAGATCAGACTATAGGCCATGCGCAAAGCGCCGACGACGCCATCTGCCGCCACGGCTCGGAAGCGCTGACGGGTCCCGGCGAGCAGTGTTCCCGCGAGCGTCTACGGGAGTGCACAGATGGATGTGTTTTTGTCGTGATTTAAGGACTCTGTCGGGCCTCAGCGATGTCGAAAAATAACTGCTGCGTTGTCGGCTGCTAAAACACACAAAAATATCGCAGGAATGCACTTCTACAGGTTTCCGGTGCTATTTCATGAGCAAGAGCGACGACGGCGGTAGATTGCGGCTGTACGACGTAGAAAGTAAGCAATCGCGCTTTGTTAACGGCAGTGTTGGAACGTTTACCGTGTTTTTATTTCTCCATTTATGTCGCTACGTATTCAGCGAACGCTACTACGTTTACACTTTGTCGCCTCGCCTGCATTGTAGACGCTACAATGCACATGAGGTTGTTATTAGCGATAAGACGCGATGCCTAGGCTCTCTTGAAAAACGAATGGCGCGAAGCTCAATGCCAGAGAATGTGGGGAAGGTGACGGCTCCTTTACAAAAGCGCCGTGGAATCACACGTGTGCTGGACGAAATCGACTGCATTCTACCTATCGATGGCACTGGAATGCGATCATCGGTGCAGAATGTTCGCTGTGCGCTTCTGCACCGATGATGGCAAGTGTATCGTTTATTTTTTCACAAGTTTATCGTGCTGGTTTCAAAGTTTTACCAACGCTGACTCTTCGCGTGGCCGCACCTGTGAAATCTATACGCCGGTGCGACAGCAATCCCTCAAAATCTACTATATAAACAAATGGCACGCAAACGAAGCTACTGTGTCCAGAAAAAACGTTGGTTCACGCGTCAACGCATGCAGGCATTATTGATCGCGACGTCATAACGAAGGCGGTGTACTTACGATGAGCTCCACTTCGTAGGGAAGCTTGTTGACGCTTGTCTCTGGCAAACACTTGGCGCGTATGGTCACGTACATTGTCGTCCCACACAGCTTTCACATGGGACACGTGTCCACTATTATAAAGTGCGGCTCCTTTGCACACACTATCGCCGCAAAAGTAATTATCTGGGACGCGCACAAGCCCCAAATCGCACGCGCGCAAATGAAGCGTCTGCTACGCGACCCACCAGCGGTTTCAACGGCCGCCGCTACGCGGCTTCCAGTGGCGCCCCCATAGGCGCTGCGCATCGCGGATAGTGAACTATAGATCAGACGCAAGCTCCAACAGAGGCCAACGTTACTAGAACAAACTCAGTTTAAGAGCTCCGCCGGGGAGGCGGTCCGCGTGGCGGTCGTGAGAACTAGTGGCGCAGCAGTCACGTCTAGCTCCCGCGGCTGGCGCTTGTTGCGATCGGCGCTGGCGATGTACGAGCGCACGTGGGTTACAGCGATGTATGCGCTTTGTTCGCTCGTCATTTTTGCAAGTGTTCTTGACCAGGCTTAGCGTCTTGTACGAAGACACGTGCATGATGTATGAAGCGTAACGAGGACGAGCAGATTCACAGTGCGGTATGCCGACTCGCTTTGCGCTGGGGTGCAAGAGCGGCTACCGCAACGACGACTGCGCTTCACGACACTTCTTCGGACCTCCAAAAGACCCTACGCCATTCAAGTTTTGCATCACAAAGATAGAAAGCTTACTGCGAAATGCAAGGTCTGTGACGTTCATTTTGAGAGTGAAGACATTCTAAAGCACTATCGTGGTGTCGTTGCGGGTCGAGAAGTTTTGATCCCACGTGGAAAGTGGGAACTCGCGCCCGGTGCCGTGCCGCGCTTGTTCCCAGCACTTTCACCCCACATTTCAAAGTCAAAATGTTTTGGACCAAGGCGCAACCCCCCCCCCTCCCAAAATGCACGGCGTCCGGCGAAAGCCCAGTGCCCAGTTTGAAGGAGCCGCCAAAAATAGAACAGCAAAACGAAAGGCAGGCTATTACCTATACGGTACCGAGACTGAGAGTTGCATCACACTGACATTCGATCAGTTGTCAACTGTCGCTATGCCTTCAAAGGAGTGGATTTTCGAGAGATTTTACGACGAGGTATCGAACAAGATGTGCGGAATATTTTACACTCGCCGGCTCGGGAACGGCGACTTACATGTGCAAAAGATAATTGTAGTTGACGAACAGTTTAACTGCGTAGTGAACGGCTACATGCAGCACGCAACGCAAACGGTTGTCGTGCAGTGTAAGAAGTGCTGCGGGCATGGAACATCTGCTCGGTGAAGTTGAAAAACTGAAATTGTGCGAAGGAGTCAATACTGACGACTCTTCTAGCGACAGAGTACGCGCGAATAACCGCTCGGTGCTCACATCATGGCCGATCTGTTCGAATTGTTCAAGGCACCGCAGAAAGATGCGACACCGAAAATATAACTGTCCGCTGAAAAAACTGCTCAGAGACGACATCTGTTCGATGTAATCGCACACAGAGATTTCATTTACAGAGTTCTCGTAAAATTTCCCGATTTTGGGTCAGTGTCCCTTAACTGTCGCGAAAACGTGTCTTGTAAACATTGCAAAGCATTGGTGATGTTATTCGACAGTTTTTTTTTTAAATAAATTGTAGACAACATGAGTACTGTTCTTCTAGAACGTTTTTGTATCTCGAGTAAGTACCCTTCTTTGTACACTATAAAGGCTTTTACAAACATGTTGCGTTGTTCTTAGTCTAGATAAGACGGCAGCGGCTAAACTTGTGGTGTTAGTTATAAAAATTACGCTGAAAACCCCGATTCGCTTAGAAACTCCTATGATTGGAAGTTAAGCGCAATGTAGACAGCTCAAATATAGACCGAACATCGATTCTTAGCCAATCAGTGAACAACGCACGCGGGCCAATGCATACAGGCGAACTTACAAATATCCATCTATAAGTAGTCCGCAAATGAGATGCGCGAACGTCGAACGGAAGAATGATAAATGTGTGAGTTTGCCACTAGTACAATAAGAAAGTTGCCGCGCAGTCAGGGGTGTAGGCAGAAATTTTTTTCGGGGGGGGGGGGGGGTTCACCTCCTTGATTTGAAGTGGGGGCCGGGCAGGCTGATGTGGTCAAGTGTCATGTTAGGCTCTGTATGCCATAGCAAAAACGAATTTCGGAGCCGGGCACGGGCCTGGTGTGCCCCCCCTCCCCCCACTGGCTACGCGACTGCACGCAGTTGCTGCGAGCAACTGCGCGATGAGCCGCAGCGTTATGCCGTGGCGGCAGACGACGCGCCGATAGTGGCGCAAGACAGGACTGCAGCGCCGCTAGTTCTCGCGACCGCCGTTCGGACCACCCTCCTCCGATGGCTGAAATACGGAGCTTTGAAACTGCGTTTGTTCTATAGTCGGTGACAAGCTAAGAATAAAAAGTAAACTGTACCACTGTCCATTTGTATTATGCGCGTCCAACTACGGCCGCTCTTTACCATGACGCAGGGGCGTAGCCAGGGGGGGGGGGGTTGGGGGGGTTCAAACCCCCCCCGAAATTTTTCAGTTTTGCTTGCGTATATATACACGCGCACATACAAACGCACGCACGAACACACATAAAGTAGGGTTGAAACCACCCACCCCCCCCCCGAAAAAAATTTCTGGCTACGCCCCTGCCATGACGTAATGGTTAAGACGAACCAATGAAAAATGCAACACGGCGCTGTTCGCGACGAGAGGTCAGGTACCGCTGTACCGCTTCATCGAGACCGAGATCCGTCAATTAGAATTTCCTGCGGCGTTTGTTTCTTTCAGAAGAAGCTCGATCCTTCCTACTGTTATCCGCACGTACCCAGCATCATCCTCGCCGGTCGTCATTCGATGCAGTGGAAGCCTGTGACTGTGTCGCATTTCAAGTGCACCGAAGCGGCAGTAGCTCGGAGTGTTTGACAACGCTTTAGCGCGTTCTGTCAATTCGGCAGCGTCAAGTTGCAACACGGCGTGTGTTCCCTCCATCGCTCGGACACACCAAGCATATCGCCTGAGGGTGACCACATCGGCGATTGTCGTCGCGTTCATTCATGTGCAGTGAAGTGAAAGTGAAGTCGGAATGTGCACGTCTATGTACAATTTACTGCCCGCAAGCGCCATGGCATTAGCGTTGCCACATGTCCGTGTGTCTGTGTTACTTGGAGCTCGCAACGTGGGAATGTTGGTGATCTATTGTGATATGCGGCGTGCTCTGTGCCTATAAGAGTGACGTATGTACGGACGAAGCGTGAGAGAAAGGAAGCGACCAACATAACTCGTTAGCGCAACATATTGCGAAATTAACAAACCAGGTGTGGAGAATATGCAGTGGTGTGTGCATTATAAGATAATTGTGGTCAGCCGGTGCGTGTGTGATCATGTGACGTGTGCCTATTGGGGCAGTTGCGTCGTCTTAACGGAATTCAATTCCGCCTGCCCAGAATGATGTGCTAGGCTGAAATGGCAGTCCCGTAAGTTTCACGCTCGATGCACGAACGCCTTGCAATGAAAAACGCCATGCGAGGTAATCGTTGTCTACAAACCGCGAAATGATGCGCGCTACATAATATCGCTGTGACGCAGGAACTTTCGAATGCATAGATCGTGATCTTAAGTGAAGTGACGCCGCTAAAACTATTATTGAGTGAAAAAATAAAAAAGCTTTTGTTGTTAATGGCATTGCATTATACTTTGCGATATCATATTTGGAATTCTTGCTTTTGTCTAACGTGCATCTTTTGCATTTCGCGTGTATTCTGTGCATTACGCAGTGATAATTTGTTTATATTAAAGGGGTCATGAAGCAACACTTGGGCTTGTTGAAAAAACACAACCTGCGGAAAGCTGTCACGGCTATGAACTGCTCAGCCCAATATTGCAGTCGCGCGCGCCGCGTAAAGGCTACAAGCAGAACGCGAAGTTGCTGTTTTCTCAGGCGCCCTCTTTTCAAACAGAGGCCGGTTCTCACTCTCGTCGGTGGGCGGGGCGTCTGCCCGTTGACGTCGCGATCGGCCTGTTCACGTAGCAAAAGAGACAGCATCCTCATTGGCCGATAGCTCACATAAATAGAGACCGGCGTTCGGATCAGATGCGCTTCCTGCTGCGGGGTGCCGCCACTTGCCGGCGCCGCACTCCTCAGTACACGGTAGCCGCACTGGCGTACGCGAATCACAGCGGGAGAGTGATCGCGTTTCATGACGCGCGCTGACGTAACTTCTTTCCTCCGTGCCATCCCTCCCTATGTAGCTTCCAGTGCGCTCGTGGGCACGAGAAAAGAGAGAAAGCGCTGAGAGCGTGCGCCCAACCCCCGTAACTGCGCTCATTCTTGACGGATTCGTGAAATTTTTGCGGCAATCGATTCGGGGGGCAGTAAACTCCGATACTGAGGTCATTAGATCATTACTTGGAAAAGTGGTTCATGACCCCTTTAAACTACAGTAAACTCCCGTGAAGCCTATAGTCCATAGACCCTTTTTTAAATAAATGCTTATCCCTTCTTGTGAAGCCTCACCCCCTCACTATGCTTCACGAACAAATGAGGAGGGGGATCCGGAGAGGTGGGGCTTGACAATGGACGAAAGGAATGTTCTTACTGATTGTGTTCACCGGGATTATCTATGTATACATTTCTATGTTTTCCTTTTATTTCCTCGAGGATGTACGTATTCTTTGTATGTCCGAGTGTATACACGTGGTCTTTTGGCTACTCTTTTTCATTCTTACATTCTTTTTATTTTTATTTTTGTCTCTCTCTCCCTGCTTGGAGGACGATGCTATAAAAACGCATCGAAGCTTCGCAAATTTTGCCTTGATAAAGATCGGTCTCCGATCGAAACGTTGAGAAATATACTTTTTAGAAGCGTATATCCTTTTCCTATTTTGTCTTACGGCAGCCGAAGACAGCCTCTGCACAATCTACGTGTCTATATATATATATATATATATATATATATATATATATATATATATATATATATATATATATAATATATATATATATATATATATATATATATACCAAAACAACAAAGGGATTCTAGGTCCGGTGAAATATTAACAGAAACAGCAAACAGACGCGCGTGCGAAGCAATTTTTATATTTACGTTTCGCTCGGGGTCCGAGCGAAACGTAAATATATATATATATATATATATATATATATATATATATATATATATATATATATATATATATATATATATATATATATTCGCACAGGCACATACATACATAGAAGGTAGAGAAACGTGGGACCCCAACTTTATTACCTCCTGGGGCGATGCAGCTATGTGATGCATGTATAATAGATAAATCGAAAAATTTCAATGCTCAAGGGCTGAAGGGGTCGTGGCGGCGCCAGTGTGAGTTTTCGAAGCGGTAAAATTCCCACGTAAAGCCTTTTGTACACGCCACTTTAGCCGGGTGCATATCCTTGGCGTGAACATAACGGCAGCACATGCAATGACCCCCACAGTTAAACACCATGTGCGCTATACGCTTTTATTCCGTTTAACAAGACGTCAAATGAAGCATTGGTCTTTACCTCAAACATGATAACAAGCATGGCGACTACAGACGCAAATGGGATATTTACGGCAACACAACAGTCGAAATTCACGAAGGCAATCTCAGACCACTTCGCAATGCTTCGCTTTGAGTCACAGTTGCCATTATTACAGCAGCCAGTCAAGGAAACTGGAGGCGAAAGTTTCGTAAAAAAATTACAAACGATCTTATTAAATGTGATTAATGTCGCTCTTTTGTTTTATTAAATGTTAAAACAAAAACTATTCCTTTATTATAAACTTCACGTTAAGTCTGGCATTCTTTGTTTTAACACCTAAATAGGTACTGCGCAGAAACACCACCTTTGAGATGTACATCACATCTTCGTAGACTCCGAGATGACCGCGGCGGGAGGTGCGGTTTAAAAAAACAGATATATTGTTAGGCTGACGCTGAACTCCGTGCCTTCGCAATATTTTTTATCTAGCTTTGCATTCTTTATTGCAATATCAATGCAGTATTGCAAGGTAATGTTTATATGCGCGAAAATTATTGCTATTGTTTGGGGACTACTACCCTTCTAGCGTGTAGGCATGCAAAATATGAGCAATACGGCCTCGTGGGCGGAGCTTGTATTTATTTTTAGGCTGTTACCGACTATACTAACGTTGACAGAGACCATGTGCAAGTGAGAAAGAGAGCGAATGAAACTTTATTCAAAGGAAAAGGGGATCTTAGATCCTCTATGCCTGGGGTCCTACGTCCAGGGCTCCACTGGCCTTGGCCGCCCGCAGGACTTGATGCAAGAGCGCGAGCTGCACTCCTGGGTTGCGTATATGAATTGCTGGCGCCGCAGCGCACGCGAGTAAGAAAAGAACCCGGTTGATTCCTCCGTTATAGGAATCGGAATAACGAAAGTAAAGCGTGTCCTTACAGAAGTAACTGAATGTTTACTGTACATTGATATAAGAGAGTTTGCACAATGTATATTGATGTCTGGCAACTATGGCACCGTTTAACATGTATGCGCCCACTTTATGATTGGTGGTGCGTCTCCATCCCGACATCTATCGTCCATGTTAAATGATTAAGCACACCCTTCTGGTAGCCGTAGTAGCTAACGGTGAAAGCGTGATCAGAGAACGAGGTGTGATAGCCAGAAGAGCGTCGCGTATTGGACGCAGAACTTGGTCGCCATCCCGGGGCATGTTAAAATGTGATTGAAAACCACGACCGGACTAGAGGGAAACGCCAAGAGCGTCGTGCCCCCCCCCCCCCCCGGCCGCGATTTTTCTCGGGGCGAGCGCGTGAGTGGGGAACGCGGGGTTACAGCCAGGTGAGGCAGGCCCGCGTCGCAGAGCTATTTTCCGTTTGGATTAGCGTGATGCTTTGAGCAAGGCCAACACTTTTACGACGCTTGGGCCAATTCCCCACCTCGCGGTGTGTTAAGGCATTCACAAAATTGAACTTCTATTGAAAACGCGCCAAATGGGACGGACGTGTAACGCGTTGCAGGTGCTAATCGCGGAGGCCACAGTAATAACGAATTTCTTTACTTTCCCGCTCCCAGAGGGCAACATCACCCCGCCGGCCTGGAGAGTGGTAGATATAAAAGGCGCGTTTGTAAAGACTCTACAGTCTGTGACCGTGGCGCAGTGGATAGCGGGCCCGGCATCTGTTGCGGACCAAGCGGTCGTGGGTTCGTTGGCGGAACTTTTTTCTTTGCCATGTGATCGTGTAAACTTTTTCGACGTCATTTCCGTGACGGAAATACTTCACTGAAATCTTGGTGGACCCCGGCATAAAACACTTTCGTGTTAAAAAAAATGGCCGCTTATCTGCGTGCTTCGCTGCAAATGTCGTCTAAAGAGAATAGGAGAGGCGCTGCGTGAGATATGGACGCCATCTGGCAATACGTCGGGAAACATGAATGCTGTGTTGCGGGCTGGTAGTCCCGGCGCAGCAGCAGGCGAAGACCGGCGGTGACGAACGCGACCGGCGGGGACACCAGCCAGGCCGAACACGCGGTTTGGCGCGAAGCGCCGAAGAAGAATAACGTCCGCACTCAGCGAGTACTATCCACACACTCTTTTATTTACACGTCGCCTGGGTAAAACCGGAATGCCAGAGCGGCGCCCCATGGCATTCGTACAGTGCAATACTGAACCGAAACCGAAACTCAACAATGAGCTCGTGCAGAGGGCACGGAGGAAGGCAAGTTTCAGCGCAGTCGCATTTTCAGCGCTGCTTAAGAAACCAGGGTCTTTAGAATTACGTATCTATCTATTTTATATTAACGGAACACAGCACCTAATACTTACCTAGTGATGTTGCGCCTTAGATATGCGTAATGTTTGCTCTTTGATCAACAATGTACACAAGTATGAACCTAGTCAGCCGTTCAAGATTGCTGGCTCTTGGGCAAGCGGTTCAACTTTGGCCGGGTGGCTGAATCGAGTGTTGTGCCGACAAACAGAAAGAGAGAAAGACAAACCAAAATTTCTGCGTTTAAGTTCCCCAAGAAAGACTATCGTCTTTAAAAGAGACAGCGAGGAGAGAGCCAACGGTGGCCGCCTGGAGCTCTTGCTGGCTATTGGTTCTTCTTTTTAGGTCACGAGACTGAGCGCACACGCGTTTTCGAACGCACGCTCGCCCCCGCCACGCCGCAGATCCGCGCACCGAGGGCGCGTGTGAGTGGGTTTCAATAGGGTCATAGTTTCGATGAGCAATGTGGTTCCGACTGACAACGTGAAGTGCCTCCGCGTCCACCTGTGCACGTACGGCGACGCGCACGAGTAACACGTGAGACAATTATTACAGAATGGATCGGCGACAGGGAAACTGGAAACCCGAAAGCGCGTCCAGAATCATTGCCATGTTAACGTGATGATTAGTGGAATCACGTAGGTTTGGGTTTGTTGCTGTTCCATTGTCGGTGTTTTGTCCCGCATAAACGGGACAAAACACCGACGAATACAGGCGCTAACATCCAACAGATTTATTAAGACGAAAGTGTTTTATGCAGGGGTCCACCAAGACTTCAGGGACGTATTTCCGTCACAGAAATGACGTCGAAAAAAATTTACATGATCAGATGGCAAAGAAAAAAGGTTCCGTCACCGGGAATTGAACCCACTACCGCTCGATCCGCAACAGCAGATGCCGGGCACGCTATTCACTGCGCTACGGTCCAAGACTCTAGAGGCTTCACAAACGCGCCTTTTATATCTACCACTCTCTCGGTCGGCGGGGTGGTGTTGCCCTCTGGGAGCGGTTAGGTAATTTAATTCGTCATTACTATGGCCTCCGCGATTAGCACCTGCAACGCGTTACACGTCCGTCCATTCGGCGCTTTTTCAATAGAAGTTCAATTTTGTCAATGCCTTAACACACCGCGAGGTGGCGACATTAGCCCAAGCGTCGTAAAAGCGTCGGCCTCGCTCATAGCGTGACGCTGATCCAAACCAAAAATAGCTCTGCGACGCGTGCCTGCCTCACCTGGCTGTAACACCGCGTTCCCGCTCACGCGCTCGTCCCGAGAAAAATAGCGGCCGGGCTACCGGGGCGGCACGACGCGCTTTGCGTTTCCCTCTAGTCCGGCCGTATTGTTCAATCACATTGTAACATGCCGCGGGATGGCGACCAAGTTCTGCGTCCAATATGCGACGCTCTTGTGCCTATCACACCTCGTTCTTTGATTATGCTTCTACCGTTAGCTACTACAGCTACCCAAACGGTTTGTTTAATCATTTAACATGGACTTAGTCGTCGGGATGGAGATGTACCACCAATAATCAAAGTGGGCGCATACACGTTAAACGGTGCCATTAGCAGCCAGACATCAATATACACTGTGCAAACTCTCTTATATAAATGTACAGTAATAATTCAGTTACTTTTGTAAGGGCACGCTTTACTTTCGTGTTATTCCAATTCCTATGACGGAGGGATCAACCGTGTTTTGTTTTGTTTTTTCAAAGCGTCAAAGTCATATATGTGGGATTCCTTCTCCAACACCCTGGAGAAGGGATCCAAACTTGCAATAGAACCTAGATTGTCTGCTCTACAATTGTTAACAGTAGTCAGAGATGTTTCAATGTGTGCGGAAGGCAGTGATGTTTGAAGGTATTTCCGGCAGGCGTTGATGCGGTATCGCGGGCAAATCTCCCAAGGTCAAAAACTTTCTTCGGGATAATACGTAGCAGTCCTTCCTACAGACAATGAAGGTGGGTTTGTGGTTCGTCCGCAAGAGAATTCAAAAGTGAAGGCGAATGCAGCTATTATATAATAATAATATCTGCGGTTTAACGTCCCAAAACCACGATCAGCGTAATCTGCCACCATTACAGTGTTATTTCATGCACTATTCTCTTTGTAACGGCATTTATACCACTTGTTCTACTTATTTCACTGTCTTTGCTTCGATTTTGAAATTGAAATCATGTATTCTGTATTTTGCAAACATTTTTAAATTTTTTTTTCATTTCTAGCATTGCATAATAATGACCATGCTGTTATTGATGCTTTTGTTCCCCCTTATGTAATACCCTGAAAAGGGCCTTTAAGGGGCAATAAATGATGATGATGATATGATTATGAGAGACGCCGAAGTGGAGCGTTCCGGAAATTTTGGCCACCTGCGGTTGCCAGTGCAGCTATTGGATGTGCATTCTTCAGTAAAAATGATGTTTCACTAAAGAAAGTAAAGAGCGAAGCAAAAGATTATGTCAAAAGCTAAACCACAGCAAACTCGGTCGGGATATCCGCAGCAAAAGAGCATTGGTTTTTTAACTGTTCTTTTAAGTGAAGACCCATAAGTCAGAATGGCCGTTGCGTATCATCGTGTCAAAATCAGGTACAAGGCAAAAGTCTGTTGGCCTTTATATTCAAGACAAGTTGAAGTTACTGAGCATGGATGATCTGTTTTTGACGAATGATTCTTAGCAAGTGATCAATTATCTTCAAACTGAGTCTTGCAATAACTTGCGTGCTTTCTTGATCGACGTCGAAGACCTGTATTATTCCTTAACCCATAATGAGCTGCTTTCGTGTGTTCAAGAATGCATGGACGTTCATGATAAATCGAAATGGATAAATACCGTGTGCGTATTGTTGAAAGGGTTTCGTGAGTTTCTTTGTATTTCCACGCCATATTTTCCGAATGTCAGAGGAAACATTTTTCTTCAAAAATAAGGAATTCGCATTGGTTAATGCATTGCGCCCATTCTTAGCGGTCTCTATCTTGCCCGCGTTAACAGTAAATTGTGAAGACAACTTATCACTTCAATTGCCGAGGATGTGTACCGGTACGTTGACGATTGCCTTGTTTTCCTGGATACAAAGATACTTTAAAATGATGTGTCTCAGCTACTAGATGCTTTTACAAAGTGCCTTCGTACGCTCCTTATCACCCATGAAACACCGGGAATCAACAGCCCCAGATATCTGGGCATACGGCATACGGAATGACAACTGAACTGAATTTCGCTCGTCGCGACAGCTTGCTCTCTATGGGGGGAGCAATCTCGAGCGACGCCGCCACCGTCGCACACCCCCACGGTTGTAAAAACTGCGGGGCGCCTCGGGTCTGTGCCGGACCGCGAGCTCCCCTTTCTTTTTCCCTTGACGAGCATTGCTCTCTCTTTCACTCTTGCCACTTCGAGTGCACTGTGTGCACTTGCTCTACTTTCCTCTCTCTTGTTGGGCACAATAAACTTGACGTTGTTAGTGAAAAGACCTGTCCGCCTCGTACAACCCGGCTCTACAAGCGGAATGTCTTTGTTATTGTAACTGATGTGCTTAACGCAGACCTCGCCGATTCCGCTGCTTGTATGTATGTGTTCTGTGTCTGACGGCCGGCTAAGTAGGATGCGGCATACGTTGAAATTGCGCATTCTTATATGTGCCCGCGCCTCCGCACCTGCGGCGAAGCCGCTTGCTGTGGACGACAGAGTGGGCTCATCGCTCCAGGTTTCAGAAAGGGCTTACACGCAAGTTTCTGTGAGCAAAGCGCCCTTTTCGAAGTCGTGCGCGTGCGCGTTCACAGAATATACGCTGAGAGCGGCGAGCATGAGGTGATTGTTGTGGCTGTGGCATCGAATGAAGGTGGTAGACTGGTCCAAGACATTGTCTAGATGCCTGTTTGCTAGCCGCGTCATGTCGTCGACAGACTGTCTGTCGATGGAGTCGGCGACATGTCAGCTTTTGCGTTGGTGAGGTATAGGCCGTCAAGGCTGGTAGCCCTGGAAAGTGCTACGTAAACAAACTTCAGTGGCTGACGCTTATCCTATCGGCAGACTACCTGGGTGTATGTGGCCCTTTGTGACTTATATATATGTATGGCGTTTGCTTGCACAAGGGGAAAATATGTCCTTTACACGAGATATTTTTCTCGCGTACATCATAATTGTGGTGGTTCGCCTTACCACGGGCACCCATTTCAATCTACTGAGGGTTCTGCGGTAGTGATGTGCTTAGTCCTAGCTAGGACGACAATGCCTTCCGTGGACGTTGAAAATTCAAGCCACATTCGCACGAGGTTGCCCTGTTCGTCACGCTTGATGTAGTACCCATGTTTCCATTAATGAGGTCGTCACGTCGATGTTGGCCGTGATTATCTACTGCTTACCGATTCTCAGGCAAATTGAGGCCGGCAGGCCACCCATGTCACTTGCGTTTTTCTTTGCCACCTTGGTCAGAGCATATCTGTGTACCTGCTCGTTCTGAACGCCAATTCTGTCTTCGCATGCGCGATGACATAACACATTGTCCGCAGCGTCGAGGCAAAATGCGTTATAGCGCACGACGTCCGTATTGCTTTGGTATAGCCTTATATCGCCAGGGCGCTTAGCGGCGGCTTGTTCACGTGTCACAAAGGGGCTCTCAATCAATGTGACGTCATACTCAGCCAGCATGAGGCCTCATAAAAAGTGAATCGAACACTGCATCATTATGGCGGACCACGTGGACGGGTGTATGGCAGTCGAACGTGTTCCAGGGGAATTCTGCCTTCAGCTCCCTCACTTGCCTTGCGTTTCAATGACGCGTAACAGTAGTCTAGTGGTTATGTTGCTCGACTGCTGACCCGAAGATCGCGGGATCGATTCCCGGCCGTGACGGCCGCACTTTAGATGGAGACAAAAATGCTTGAGTCCCGTGTACTGAGATTTAGGTGGACGTTAAAAACCCTAGATGGCCGAAATTTCCGGAGCCCTCTTTTACGGCGTACCTCATGATCGCATCATGGTTTTGGGACGTTAAACCCCAACACTTATATTATTACTTGCGCTTCAATCTGTATGTTCCCGGTTACTGTGTTGATTGAGGCAGTGAATCCCCTTTGGCACATACCTGCATAACATGAACTCAGGTATGCCGGTATGTGCCGCACGTGGCTGATGGAACGGCTTTCATACGTGCGCGACAGGCGTATTGCGTTATTCATGTCAGTACCAGTGAATCATGTTCGTCATACACCGATTCCATGCAATGTCAATTTCGGTATATTACAAGTTATGGAGACGACCAGTTGAGCGCCTCGACGTAGGCAGCTAGATATATAGATATATACGTAGATAGAAACAGCCAAAGTGCCCAAGTTTCGCTAAGAAATGCTTCGCATTTAAATTTATAATTGGGCAGGAGATAGTGATGTTCCTTGTATATTGCCGCGAGTCTTATATTTCATGAGTTGAAGCTTCACCCACAAAGACTGTGGGCAACGCGCTGCGCAGGCCTCGCCGTGATGTGTAGGAAGCTTCGCGATTGTTTTGGAACAATCCGTTAAGATTGCGCGCCGCACGAGAATGTTCCAGCTTTGTCGAGAGATAACTCCGCCAACAACGATATCGCTGGAAAGTTCGATAGCGCCTGTATAAAAGCCGACGCGCTTGACTGCTTGTCAGTTGATCGACGGTCGACGCTCTGTCCGCCGCTATCAGTGTATTGCTGTAGATTGAACCTCAGTTTCCCGGCCACAAGTTCGGCCAAATAAACAGTTTCATCTTGGACGTGCTGACTGCTGTCTTTGTCAACGTCACGACCACGTGACATCTGGTGGAAGTGCTGCTTCATGATCCGGACGCCACCGCGGGCCGCTGACCCAAGCCCAAGCCGAGAAGAAGACGACTCTAAGGACAACCAGGATCCTCGAACCAGCCGCCGGCAGAAGGGACTACAACCAGAGTACGGGCTCCTTCCCGAAAACACCAGGCAGCCGAAGACCATCACATCGACCGCCGAGACGATGACAGACACCCTGCCACCTACAACGGTAGTGATGCAACAGCCAAGGGAGCCACCGACTTTCCGTGGATCGTCGTTTGAAGACCCGGAGAGCTGGCTGGAGACGTACGAGCGAGTCGCCACCTTCAACCACTGGGACACCGAAGAGAAGCTGCGCCCCGTCTACTTCTACTTAGAAGACGCCGCGAAGACGTGGTTCGAGAACCATGAATCGAGCCTTCAATCCTGGGATCTCTTTCGGACGACGTTCCTTAATACCTTCGCGAGCGTCGTCCTCAAGGAAAAGGCCGCTGCTTTGCTGGAGACAAGAGCACAGCTACCGAATGAGACGGTCACTATCTACACGGAAGAGATGACGCGACTTTTCCGCCTGGCCGATGCTGCCATGCCTGAGGAAAAAAATGTCCGCTTCCTTATGCGGGGAGTGAAACAAGACCTCTTTGCAGGATTGGTGCGGAACCCACCGAAAACTGTCACCGAATTCCTAAAGGAGGCTACAACAATTGAAAAATCCCTCGAGATTCGGACGAAGCAGTACAACCGCTCAACCATGTCGACAGGCTACACCGAAGCGCACTCGCTAGGCACCGACGACCTACGGGAAACCATCAGAGCGATAGTGCGGGAGGAGCTGCGCAAGCTGTTGCCTTCAGCGCAGCCTCAAGTGGATTCGATCGCCGACATGGTCCGCGAGGAAATCCAGCAGTCGCTGGGCACCCCCGATGCAGCGCAGCCGCAGCTGCAAGCAATGAACTATGCTGCAGCAGCCCGACGCAACGCCCCCGCTCCTCGTCCACGTCAAGACGCCGCGCCGCCGCAGCAGTTCGGCCGCCAGACGCCGCCGCCGCCACCACCACCACCAACGCCCTACCGTCCTCCTGTCGCCCAGCGCTATGCCCCGCGCTACGCCCCAAGGAAGACCGACGTTTGGCGCGCCCCTGACAACCGCCCGCTCTGCTACCACTGCGGGGAGGCCGGCCATACGTACCGCTGCTGCCAGTACCGTCAGATGGGGCTACGCGGATTCGCCGTCAACGCGCCGCGCCCGTAGCCAGGCGAACGGCCTCGCGACATCGACGACTACCTCACCGGAACACAGTGGCAAGAACGACGACCTTCCCGCTCGCCGTCGCCCGGCCGCTACATGTCACCGCACCGCCGGCAGTACACTGGCCCAAACCGGAGCCGGTCGCCTAGCCCGTATCCGGAAAACTAAGGGCAGCAACCGATGGAGGTGCGGTTGCTGCACGACGAAATGCCGAAGATCCTCCGCGGCCGCCGACGACGACAACGCGAGGAGACCTGCAGAACACGACGCGAAGCAGACGAATCCCTGCCGATGAAACCTCGCGGACCGAAGTAGACCTGACGACGCAACGGGGAAGGAGCGGAACAAACCGACGTAGCCGTGACCCCACGCCACGACCTAACTGCAATGCGAGACGACGAACTAGCGACCTCGACGTTCTTATCGACGGCCACAGCGTCACAGCTCTCGTCGACACCGGAGCCGACTATTCTGTCTTCAGTGGACC
The DNA here is from genome assembly GCF_013339695.2 of Rhipicephalus sanguineus. Lineage (NCBI taxonomy): Eukaryota > Metazoa > Arthropoda > Arachnida > Ixodida > Ixodidae > Rhipicephalus > Rhipicephalus sanguineus. Next base: position 104,032,355 of record NC_051185.1, on the reverse strand, counting down.
GTTCGCCACCAAGCTGAAGAAAGTAAAAACCGCTTGGAGTGGACCCGAAATCCGGACAGCTGGAGTCCACCTGATAACGCCGATTGGTGTCTGCACGGCGAGAGTCACCATCAATAACCGGACTTATCCTGCGAGCTTTGTAATCCTACAAAATTGCTCTAGGGATGTGATACTTGGAATGGACTTCCCAAGTGACCACGGCGCCGTCATCGACCTGAGGTCTGAGTCGATAACGCTAACCTCAGACAAAGCGCTCCCGCCCCACGCGACGCCAGGGAACCATGCATTGAATGTGATAGAAGAGCAGGTGACCGTTCCGCCGCGCCCCAGCGTCATTATTTCCGTCGGCACCGAAAAATCTGCGAACCTTGAAGGCGTCATCGAGGGCGATCAGCAACTACTCCTGAACCGTCAAATTTGCGTCGCAAGAGGTATAGCCGAACTGCGTGACGGTAAAGCAAAGGTAGTGCTCACAAACTTCAGCCACGAATATAGGCACCTCAACATTGGTACGACGGCTGCCTACATCGACGAATGTGTAGCCGCCAGCGATGCTTTCGCCCTCTTCGATGCTGCCGAACCTGCTTCGACGAATAGAGGTCCCGAACCGGATTATGACGTCAACCCGAGCCTTCCGAAGGTCAAGCAAGACCAGCTCAAAACCCTGCTCCTGCAATACAAGGACTGCTTCTCGTCGTCATCGCGGGTCCGACAAACGCCCCTTGCTAAGCACCGCATTATAATAGAAGAAAATTCTCGACCACTCCGTCAGAGCCCCTACAGAGTTTCGACTCGAGAGCGCGACGCGATAAAGAAACAAGTCGACGAGATGCTACGCGACAACATCATCCAGCCGTCCAAGAGTCCGTGGGCGTCACCCGTGGTGTTAGTGAGGAAGAAGGATGGGACACTGCGCTTCTGCGTTGATTATCGGCGCCTGAACAAAATCACGAAGAAGGACGTGTACCCCCTCCCACGGGTAGACGACACCCTGGATCGACTTCACAACGCGACGTACTTTTCATCGATGGACCTGAAGACCGGCTATTGGCAGATCGAAGTAGACGAGAGAGACCGAGAAAAGACCGCTTTTATAACACCCGACGGCCTCTTTGAGTTCAAGGTCATGCCTTTCGGTCTTTGCTCGGCACCTGCGACGTTCCAGCGCGTCATGGACACTGTACTGGCCGGATTGAAGTGGTAGACGTGCCTTGTGTATTTGGACGACGTCGTCGTGTTTTCCTCGACCTTCGACGAGCATCTCCGGCGGCTTGAGGCAGTACTTCAAGCAATCAAGGCCTCTGGACTGACCCTGAAGCCAGAAAAGTGCTGATTCGCGTACAACGAGCTCTTGTTTCTGGGTCATGTTATCAGCAAGTCGGGAGTGCGCCCAGACCCGCGGAAAACAGCGGCCATCGCCGACTTCGCGCTTCCCACCGACAAGAAGGCCGTGCGCCGATTTCTCGGCTTATGCGCCTATTACAGACGCTTCGTCAAAAACTTTTCACGCATCGCCGAACCACTGACGCTTCTCACGAAGGCTAACGTGGAATTCAGGTGGGAAACGGAGCAAGTGCAAACATTTGAGGAACTTAAACGACGCCTGCAGACGCCACCCATACTTGCGCATTTCGACGATTGCGCCGATACTGAAATACACACCGACGCAAGCAGCGTAGGACTCGGTGCCGTCCTTGTGCAAAAGACTGGCGGGCTTGAAAGGGTTATCAGTTATGCTAGCCGGTCACTATCCAAGGCAGAAGCCAACTGTTCCACAACAGAAAGGGAATGCCTTGCCATCATCTGGGCTACGTTAAAGTTTCGCCCCTATCTCTATGGCAGGCCCTTCAAAGTTGTCAGTGACCATCACGCCTTATGTTGGCTAGCTAACTTGAAGGACCCTTCAGGTCGTCTCGCACGATGGAGTTTGAGGCTTCAAGAATTCGACATCACCGTCGTGTACAAGTCCGGACGAAAACACTCTGACGCCGACTGCCTCTCTCTCGTGCCCCCGTCGACGCGCCGCCTCAAGACAACGACGATGACTGCTTCCTCGGAACTATAAGTGCCGGCGACTTCGCCGAAAGGCAACGAGCCGACGCGGAACTGGGGGGCCTTATGGAGTACCTCGAGTGCAAGACCGCCGTTGTTCCGAAGGTATTCAAGCGAGGACTGTCGTCGTTTTTCTTACGGAGCGGCATTCTCCTGAAAAAGAACTTCTCGCCACTTCGAACGGACTACCTTCTTGTCGTGCCATCATCATTGCGACCAGAAGTCCTCCAGGCCCTACACGACGACCCGACGGCTGGACACTTCGGTGTTTCCCGCACGCTCGCCAGAATACAGGAAAAGTACTACTGGCCACGCCTTGCTGCCGACGTCGCCCACTACGTCAAGACTTGCCGAGATTGCCAGCGACGGAAGACACCGCCGACTAGGCCAGCGGGACTTCTGCAGCCAATCGAACCACCTCACCGGCCGTTCCAGCAAATCGGGATGGACCTACTGGGGCCGTTCCCGACGTCAACTTCCGGCAACAAGTGGATCGTCGTAGCGACTGACTACCTCACCCGCTACGCGGAGACGAAGGCCTTGCCCAAAGGCAGTGCCGCCGAGGTAGCCAAGTTCTTCGTGGAGAACATCTTCTTGCGTCATGGCGCCCCAGAGGTCCTTATCACAGACAGAGGTACCGCCTTTACTGCGATCCTAACTCAGGCGATCTTCAAGTACAGCGAGACGAGCCACCGCTGCACCACCGCCTACCACCCGCAGACCAATGGCCTCACCGAGCGTCTAAATAAGACCATCACCGACATGCTCGCCATGTACGTCGACGTTGAGCACAAGACGTGGGACGCCGTCCTTCCGTACGTGACCTTCGCTTACAACACGGCCGTCCAAGAAACGACGCAGATGACGCCGTACAAGTTGGTCTACGGAAGGAGCCCGGCGACGACGCTCTACGCCATGCTACACAACGTCACCGACGAAGAAAATGTCGACGCCGCCGCTTACTTACAACGTGCCGAAGAAGCTCGACAGCTGGCCCGCCTGCGCATCAAGACCCAGCAGCACACCGACAGCCGTCGCTACAATCTTCGACGACGCTTCGTCGAGTACCAGCCCGACGACCGTGTCTGGGTCTGGACGCCAATACGAAGACGCGGACTGAGCGAGAAGCTTCTTCGACGATACTTCGGACCATACAGGGTACTTCGACGTCTCGGCGCACTCGACTACGAGGTTGTCCCCGACGGCATCACGAACTCTCAGAGGCGCCGAGCTCGACCCAAGGTCGTGCATGCGGTGCTCCTTAAACCGTACTATGCTCGTTGACGCACCTGAGGACTCTACTGTTAGCCTTCTTTTGTAGTTTTCTTTAGTATTGCATGTATTCATGTTCTGTTTTTAAGCATCGGGACGATGCTTTTTCAGAGGGGGGCATTGCCGCGAGTCTTATATTTCATGAGTTGAAGCTTCACCCACAAAGACTGTGGGCAACGCGCTGCGCAGGCCTCGCCGTGATGTGTAGGAAGCTTCGCGATTGTTTTGGAACAATCCGTTAAGACTGCGCGCCGCACGAGAATGTTCCAGCTTTGTCGAGAGATAACTCCGCCAACAACGATATCGCTGGAAAGTTCGATAGCGCCTGTATAAAAGCCGACGCGCTTGACTGCTTGTCAGTTGATCGACGGTCGACGCTCTGTCCGCCGCTATCAGTGTATTGCCAAGGTATATGTAAACTGGTAGCGTAACTTCCGTAGAAGCCCACGTGTCAAGCCGGTGGCTAGTTGTTGCAACAGTCGCCATCTATGTGAGGAGGGGACAAACAGAACTAAAAAAAAAAGAAAAAGATGACGTCACAAACGGAAGCGGAAATGACGTCACGTTTTAACGCGATGGGCGCGAAATTATGAAATTTTTTGACAGGGCACCGCTTCTTACTTTTTTTATAGCTGCATGTTATTTTTCTTCTCACTATGACGGCTCCGTAATGGAAGCCTGCAAGATAACGGGAAGACGAAAAAGACAGATTTGATAAATAAGGTGTATTTTATTGGCGAAATATTGCAGTTGAACAGGATATTACCCCAAAATATATAACACAGAGATCAGAAGTAGCATAACAATTCAACGTGCACACTGTGATGATGTAATGTGGGCCCAAGATCCGAAATAATTCAACCAGCAGTCAGGTGATTCTGTACACACAACACAGACTTTAACACAACCGATAACTCTGACGATTCACACACAACACACTACAGCATTCCTTATTTACATCCTAAACGTCCTACGCGCCTCGCACACAAACTGTCCTACTCGCCGCTATGAACTGTTGCCGCTGCGGCGAGGTCGGTCGTCACCGGTACTCCTTGGGCAGTCAACAGTCACGCTGCCTTGACCGTGGCGAGGTGGTAGTGGTGGTGATGACGGCACTGCAGGCCGGTAGATCACCAGGCCATTGCAGCGCAGCCCAGGCAGCACACAACGTCGGGCCGATATTGGTTTTACGGCGGCTGTGCGCGGCCCCACCTCGGGCCAGCGTTGCCAGCCTGGCGCCGATATCGGCGGCGCCGTTGACTTTTGCCGGCAAAATAGGGCCGACTTTGCCGCCTTTCAGCTGATGTTGGTCTTTCACCGGCAACATTGGGCCGAGTTATCCGGCCTTCTGCCGTCTTCCCGCCGATATCGGCTTAGCCGACTTCTTTCATCGGCAACATTGGGCCGAGTTTGCCGGCGTTTTGCTGTTCTACCGCCGATATCGGCTTAGCCGATGGCCTTCACCGGCAACATTGGGCCGAGTTAGCCGCCATTTTGCCGTATTTTCGCCGACATCGGCCGAGCCGATGGTTTTCACCGGCAACATTGGGCCGAGCATGCCGTCATTCTGCCGTGCTTCAGCTGACATCGGCGGAGCCAATGGCTTATCGACGATGTTGGAACTTTCTTGTCTCGCTTCAGACAGTTATACATGCCCTGTTGAGAACGTCCTCCTGCGTCGCGGCGCTCCAAAAGTCCTCGTCACCGACAGAAGTACGGCTTTTACGGCAGAGCTAACGCAAACCATCTTGCAATAGAGCCACACAAGTCACCGACGGACATCACCCGCAGGCGAATGGCCTCACCGATAGGGTAAATGAAACCCTCACCGACATGCTGGCAATGTTCTGTACGTCGAACACATGACATGGGACGCCATAATATCTTCCGCACATAACCTGAAGTTAACACGGCAGTGTAAGAAACGGCGCACATATGACGCCGTTCAAACTAGTTCACGGAAGCCCCTGAAGGACGCTGGACGCCGTGTTGCCGGCCGTCAGTGACGAGAATAACCTGGACGTTCCGCTCTACCTTTAGCCCGCCGAAGAAGCCCGGCAGCTCGCCCGCCTAGCATACAATCGTAATTCAATAGAGCATTAGGCGCTTGAATATTTGTAGCTTAAGCTGTAGAATACCGCTACATAGATTGCTGTACTAGCACAAATAACAAAGTTCAAATATTGTACCGTGCTAATGCCGCACGTACGACTCGGGGCGCGAAGTATCGCCGAATGAATAGCTTGCATTCTCTTATCAGTTTCTGCTATGACAATGACTAACAACTATCACTAGCACAGTCACTTTTCTACCAAAAAAGGTGGTCTTTAGAAGAATAACTGACTGAAATTGGATGGCCACTTCGTTGACCAGTTGTTCAACGCTATCAAAAATGTTGAAACGTTATAACACATACCATTAACTTCATGGGCCAAATTCGAAGTACTTCTGTTTCGTAAATGTTTTTGCCACTGGTCGGCCGACTTCGCTAATGTATCCAGCATCAAAATTCACCCAAACATTCCCGCACGAATGCTTTTAGCGGAAGAAGTTTTATGTGAATACTAATTCTGTGCATAAATCGAGCCTGTCATCATATTTATAGCGCTATATCATTTCAGCCGCTGAATGTGTGGCGCGAGCGCTCATATACTACACGGACAGTTTCCGATCTCTGTGTTTACACATATTTACTCACGCGCGTGTTTGGGTGAAGCGTAACAAGCGCATTTGCTTCAGTGATGTCACATAATTTTACTTTATGAAAATAGTAAAAGCTCAGCAAGGCGTGTTGCTGAGCTAGTTGGTTCATTACTTGAGAAAAATAGGTATGGTGCAAAAAAGACCGGGCGAAGTGAAGACGCGTTTTGTCGTTTGAATGTTTACAAATCAACTAGCCCGCTGACCATCTTTAACGAACTGACAAACACGTGTTTGCCACGTCGTTGTCAGTTCGCATTTGCACTTCGTTGCCGTCCATTTTGCGACATACATATCTTTTTCAAGTAAAAATCTCGCTCAACGATTGCTTCCCACGTGCTTTCAGAAACAGTCGCATAAAATTATTATTATGGCACGTGAAATACGATGAAAAATGCGGCTCCAACGTGGTGTACGCAAAGTTTTCATGCAGCGACATGTGGCAACAAGTGATGCATTGAAAATTCCACGAACGCCTTTCTCAAACGGCATGCCCATAGACATGCTGGGGGAATCGCACACCATTGTGGTAGGCTGAGCCATGCTTTCAAGAAGGGAGAATTCGCATTTTTTTTCGTCTTCTTCAACCTCTAGCCCCCCCACCTCCCTTCCTTCCCCTCGTTCACCGTCATTGTCGCGAAACTCGCTTGACCAGGCAGGGTAGGGTAGCCATCCAGACGGAGGGACAATCGTAGCTGCGGCAGCAGGTTTTTTTCACTCCGACCAGCAGAATTCTTCAAGAAGTGCGGTGTGTGGACATGTGTGGTGGAAAGTCAAAATCGTGCACGAGACGGATACGCGGCAGGATTCCGGCATTGTTTTCGGCAGAGATCACCGCAGCGAGAAACCAGTGGCCCCCTGCTTCCATTTTGAACTCGCTCACCTCATATAAGGCCGCGTGTTCACTGCTGTTACGTGTCATCAGATTTTTCTTCTCTTCTTATCGCGTATTCTCTATTGACCATCGTGTTTTGTGTATATGGTGCGCTTGCATTTTTTATTCGCTCGTGTTTTTAGCGATCCAACGGGCACACGTGAGTGGTTTTTATGCACGATTCCTTTCTGTTACAATCTTACCTTTAGATTAGGAATGCGTGCGTGTCTATCTTGTTTAGATGTAGAGTTCATGGGATCTTGTGGTACCGCTCGCAATGTTTCTCGCGTCGCGTGCAGCAGTTTATCCATCTTTTTGGCCCTTAAGATATCACTGAAAAAATTGCAATTCCCGCTTAAAGGATAACGCTAATTCAATTGCCAGTCATGTGTTGCGAATGCCTACCGTTCCTTGGTGAACTTAATAAACGTGGGGGGAGGGTGCTCCTCTGCTCGTAATTAGCTCACGCGTATACACAATCTTCTAGTCTAGTTGCCACTCTTAATCTCGCTTTTTCGGCAAGTCGCCTAACATTATCTTTCTTTTCTTTGGGTCCGTCTTTAATTCTACTTAAATGCTGCCTTCGTTTACACCTCCAGAATTTTTTTCGTGATTCGGCACCGTCGTTACTGAAAAGCGCGATATCGTCCGCAAAACGCAAGTAGCTAAGATATTCTTCGTTAATCCTTATTCCTATGTTTGCCCGTTCTAGTTCTTTCAATATTTATAGTGAATGTGCCGCGCATAACGTTGAAGTGATTGTAACTCTTCGCATAGGCGTGCGCACAGTGGGGCAGGGGGGCGGCCGGCCCCCGTAGTCACTTAAGAAGAGGTGGGCGCAAGGTCTGCCAAACACATTGACTTAATAGGGAGGGGGGGGCGCCGCGATGAACCTTCGCCCCCCCCCCCCACCCCCTCTGAAGGGGATTCCTGCACACGCCTATGATTTTGCGCCTGATCCCATTCTCATACCTGCCAAGTCTCCCGGATTACCCGGGAGACTCCCGGATTTTGAACGTTTCTCCCGGTTGTACGGGTCATAGAAAAATCTCCCGGAAATCCAGTTTGGCATCGCGCGTCTAGTGTGCACTCTGTTTTCGCTAGGAGAGAGCGCTCGCAAGAATTATGGCGCCAACACAAGCTCGGGATGCAGGTGGCTGTTGTTTGATGTGACGCGAGGCGGGACGTTTCGCGTACAGATGCGCCACACGCAATTTAAAAATTGATCCTAAATGTGTTATAGGTTATATCAGCCGTTAATATTTCGTAGATGATGCGTTTGTGTACACACAAATCTATTCCACAAGTTATCTCACCTTCAAAATTTTGTGTCACTACTGCTTTAAGTGGAGGGCCCAGCACTTAAAAGGGCAGCCGTTACCGATGTCTGTCAAGATAGCGCGTTCGCCAGTGCTCGCGACCGTCCCCGTCTCAACGGCGCGGCGTCCCTTATGGTCCCTTGCCCGACGAATTAACTGGTAAGCAAGCGACGACTGGCCTCGCACGCGGAGCTATGTTATCGCATGTGCCCTTCGCGCGACGGTAACGGCCGGGTCGTTTCATCTCTGCTTCAACCGCGTTCGTCCCTAGCGCTAGTGCGCTTTCACTCGCCCGTGAAACAGACGATGCGTAAGCGGTGTTATCGGTTTGGACTCTGTACAGATCAGCGGCGACCGCAAAATCCCCCCGACAGTGTCCATATAATTGTTATCGCAGTACCCCCCTCCCTCCTGCGGTCGACATATTTGATAACCCCCCCCCCCTTTCCCGTTGAGTAGATCTCCCGAATTCCGTTTCTCCAAACTTGGCAGGTATGCATTCTCGATTAGGATTGTCCTGCTTTTTTTTGAGGAATACGGTGGCTGTGGGGTTGTTTTAGATGTTGGCTACGGTATCTATAGATGTTTAGATATTCCTTTATGGCATAATTATTCCGGAACTGCTGGCGTGTGTTCATACCTGTGAATAAATTTGTGTTTATCACCTTGCAAATGTGTTGCTCCTTAATTTCTCAGACGCATGCGCAGTTGGTGCAGCAGGCCTTTCATCAATTTAGTTTTGTTTGAGACAATATTGACTTTCGTTCTCGGCCTTGCATGGTTCGACAGAATTGTGGGTCTTAATCGCACACTAAGACATCAGTGGAGCAGTCGTTCTAATTAGGAAGCATTTTTCGAATATGGCACCAATGGCAGTCGATGAATGTCGTTGGGCCGCGAATAGTCTATTTTAGCGCTGCTGACCTACAGTACAGTAACCGCAGTAATACCGAACTGCCGTGGTCGGCACGCAGCCATTTTACTTTATAACACATGTATCAGCCTGCCTGATCAGGTTACTTTACGCATCGAGCAACTACCGCCGGTGTCTCCATATAACCTAGCTACGTGCCGACCACGACGGTACAGTACTACCATAGTACTACCGTACTTAACGCACGGTAAGCCACCACTGCTAAAACATAATAACGGGTGTAAACGGTCACGCCGGCGGCTACCCGACGTCGGCGGGGCCGACAGCGCGCCAGCATCGGCTAGCATACATAGGCCCAGTGACGGCTTGCCATCATCGGCTGAATAACGGCAGGCCCGTCTCGGACCGACGCTGGCTAGCCCACGTCGGCCCGAAGCCGGCAAGCCCGCATCGGCCCAATGGCGGCTAGCCGACGTCGGGCCGATGCGGGTGAAAGTAGCGCGAGCGTGATTTGCCGACGTGGGGCCAATATTGCTGCCGTCATTTGCCGACGTTGGGCCGAGATCGGTCCAATGGCGGCGTGCTGCCTGGGAGGTTCGCTGCCCGTCGCCAACATGAGCCGCGGCCACCTCGTGACACCACTCGGGCCCCAGGACCTCAGGCCAGGAACAGACTAGGCTGCCGGTCTCTGTGTCAGCACCGGGCACAGAGCGGGAATCAGGCTCACCAGGTCCACATGGCTGCCGCACGCCTGGTTAAGCGATGTCGCGACCCGAACCGCCGACCAGCGGCTGCCGTTCCAACCGTGTCGCGCTCCAACTCCTCGAGCCGCACGCCCCGCTCGCGCTTCCTTTTCGTCGTCTTCCCCTCCAAGGCGTACCGCAGAGCAGAACTGTCGTTCCCTCTTCGCCCCGTCACGGGCCACACAATCCACATCATCCCACACACAAACCTTGCACACGTGTTGCTCTTGCATTCGTAGACAGCGCAGCGTTTCTTCGCGTAGCGTGGCGGACTCATCATCCCGAAGGGCGACAGCACGCCGGCCGTGCGCTGGCAAAACACAGTCACTGAAACGGTTCCCGATGGCTGCGATGGGCTATATTATCTTCTGCCAAGTACCACGACTAGAAAACAACGGTTATGCGAGGAAATATCTATGGACGACAGGCACAAACCTACTGCGCAAAAACGAGCGACGCCATTTGCATCTCAAGATGAGCAAAACCATAGCAAAACCGTTCGCCCATGTTACCAGACTGCCTGCATGTGCCCGCTGTTTCTGAAAATAAACGAAAAAAATTGGCCACTCAACCACCTACCCAAGACTAAAGTTTGAATAAAGTAATCTACTAATTTAATTCGTGACAAATAAATTTAAACTAATGAAAATAAACGCCTAATTAATTTTTTGTTTTCATTATTTGTCCCCCCCTCACCTAGTAGCGCTTTAATCGTCACGCGGGTGTTGATGTTTGTCGCAATAGGTTTCCGACCACTTTTTGTTCCGACTTTCGCGACCTATTTAGATTGACCTTGGTATTGCTGTAGATTGAACCTCAGTTTCCCGGCCACAAGTTCGGCCAAATAAACAGTTTCATCTCGGACGTGCTGACTGCTGTCTTTGTCAACGTCACGACCACGTGACAATATTGTAACGTTCCTTTTATTTACTATGAGAAACGTTCGTGTCCAGCCCGGCTTCGTCACCTTCCCCTCTTCACTTCACGTTTAATTCCTTAAAGGCCCCCTCAAAGGGGGTATTACATAAAGGTTGGGTTTACAATTGCAGCGACATATATACCTAATAAGAATATGCACACAATTATACATACACAAAATTTTACAAAAACAATAATATATACATTCGTAAAATATACACAATAATCACATATGCATAGAACTGTTCCCGGTGTTCATTCTTATTTTTTGTTTCCTTCCACATCACGAGTGGGTACAGAAAAGGGCCACTTTGTCGTGCGCGACTCAACGGCAGTTTTTAAATTGAAAGAAAATTAGGAGCGTTGAGTGATAGAAAATAGGCTCACGCTCCTCTGACACTTGCTTACCACCAGCGGTACACGATATATATAAATAGCTCGCCGTTATTGCGCCGGCGAATACATGGCGTGTGGCTCAGCTGTCTAACGCAGCGCGCTGGGGAGCGAGGGGTTGCTGGTTCGAATCCGCTGTCGGGTACTTAAGAAATTCTTCCTCTGCTTTATATTTCTTTGTGCCTTTTCTATATATATACGTATATATACATATCTGGGACATGACGGCGTGCACAGATGGCGACGCCAAAAATTAGCTGAGAATGTCCATATATTTAATATAGACACTGGCGTAGAAGAAACCTTAATTTATTAAGAAGCCTTACCAGTAACCACTAAGAAACCAGTACCAGTAAGAAACCTTTATTTATTAAGGGCAATTCCTCTTTCGCGAACGGCGAAGAGGTATTCTTGCTGGGTAAGCTATGGTCAGACTAGAGCGGAGACACACTAGAGCGGTATCCACGTTTTATCTCGGAAACAGGATGAAGATAGCGAGAAGCCGCGGTGCCGCAAAAGGAAGCACCGCTGCATCGACTGAGGTCTTCCAACTAAACTGGCATCCGCGTCATATTTCAGACGTCTTAAACGGATATTGAAGTGGTTTTAGAATTAGGTAATTAACAAGCACCGACATCATTATCGACATTGTCGTAATTGTTTTCGCGGCTGTTACAGCAGGTGCTTTAAAATACGCAAAAGAAAATTTTGCCTTCCTCTGCCCATGCGAGTGCGCCGAAAGTGTGGGCGTGGAAACGGATAACGCCATCTTCGGAACCTTTGGCGGAGCCGCGCTGCACTCCTAGGGAAGGTTCCCGCCGCTCACTGATCCGAAATGCGAGAGCACTATGTGCATACCCGAGGTTCAAGCAAGTGTAGAGACGCCGAAATTTGTGTAGCTGGATTACAATATCTGCCATAATGACGAACAGCCGAGCGCAATGTGAACCCGTGTCTCGTATCTTCAATCGTGGTATCCGTGACTAGCTCCGTCTGCGCGCCGTTGCCGGGGCTAACCGCAGATGCCACGCCTAACAGCGCTGTTGTTGCAGATGGCGCGCCATACAGAAGTTCACGCCACCGTATTCGCCCAGCATCCCAGGAAGCCCTGCGGCCGTAGCCACTGTTTTATTTGTTTTTTCATAACAAAAATGCTTTTTTCTTACACTTATGAGAACTCTCACATCGATTTTCGAAGTCAGGAGGGGTCAAACTATAATTAGCGACTCCAAAGTATTTCTTTCAAGTGCTTCAGCTTCCTTTTAAAAAAGTACGCGATTCGATATCAAACGTTCTTGCTTTATTATCACCAAGCTCTTGGCATAGCACGGGATCTCATGATGTGCTTACGAACTTTTCCGTTCGAAGCGATCTCATTCCTGGCTGGTCTGATTCTTGCGATAAGTGCCTATGCTTCACCGACGGAGCAGATTATAAGTCACTCAGCAAGGGCATCGCAACTTCTCGAAGCTTTCACGCAGTTTAACTTCAGTATTCGTGGTTGCCTGTTCTATCGTATGCAAAAATTGGCTGAGGTTTAACTCTAGGAAGCCTAGTTATCACGAGCGAAAGGCATGTATCGCTGGGTATGTCAAAGACTACGAACACAGGCGGCCGGTGAAGTAACTTCGGTATTGGCACATTTACGCGCTTGGTCGACTTCTTTATTACGAACAAATGCAGGCTATCATTGGTACCGTGTTTCAGCAGGCAACTTTGCCTTCGCTTGAGATTTCGTAGCCTGCCGTCTTGCTAATCCACTGGATGACTGGACTCAGCCTGTCGCATGCGCTAAAAGAAACACTTAGACGGCCCTGGCGACGCGCCATCCATGGCGAGACTGGGTGACCAAGTGTCTGCGAAGCAGCGGCTAAACCTTACTCTACACCGTAAAAAAAAAGAATCAAGACCCTCTTCGTGTATCTCCTTTTATAAGGTATAGGCAGAAAAAGAAAGCACTTCTGCAGGAGACACGGGACTCTTGTGAAGCGTGCTTGGTTTGGCTTCCGTGATGAAGACGCCGCCGTATACGCCGTACATATCGCGCGTTTGCCGTTCGGTGCCGTCGTGGCTTCATGGCTCCCCGACGGAGCGACGGAGCCGGGCACGGCGCCTCCTCTCTGTCTCCTCGCTCTTTTAGAATACGCTGCGTAGGTTGCGTCAGCTGTCTTGTAAATGTGTTCGAGAGCGAACATGCGCATCTTCGGTGGCGGTGACGCCAGGATCCATGCTCGAAGTGACGCTTGGAGGGCGGAATAATAATGGAGCTGCGGACACGGACAACGCGTGCCTGTTAACGGTGAGTGTACTGTTTCCGTAGGTACTAATTATACATCTTTAGCTGGGCGTCTGCAGCAGCTCTGCGGAAGTAGGCTGCCAGCCATTTCCAACGGCAGCCTGTGTCCGCGGGGCTGTTGCGGATGCCCAACTAAAACTGTCACTTAAGGAGTTGACACCGTTAAAGGCGTTGCTGTAGGAGCTCCCATAAAATGAGCGATGGAAACAATTATCAAGGGTAATCTTTTGCTGATCGCACATTGTATCTGCACTGCTGAAGTTTCACAATGTCGTTTTGAGATGCTCTTTAGTCTGCTTCATAACGACAATTCCATCCATATTGCAGCATGCTTCCGCGCATGGGAACGTGAAAAATAGGTGTGTGTACAGAACACTTAGACGCGCTATATATAATGTTTTTCGTTGGCTTAACGACGGTAGTTTAGGGTGCAAATATAGTACGATGTTTCCAACGCGTACGCGGTAGTAGCCTAAGGTGGACACGCTTCGCCGGTAAGGTGAAAAGCTCGACACTTTCGGCGCTGCGCGTTGTTGCGGCCGCCGCCGTGCACTCTTTTGTCTCGTTTTTGTGTGCGGCTTTCGCGGTTGCCTACATCTACGATGACGTCTGACATTATAATAGAATCGGGTGAATGTAGGCGACATTGAGAGATATGCGCGGTAATTCCAGCATATGACATGTCTGATCTCGACGTAGACGGCGTCGGCGCGCGCTGGGTGTCGTTCGGGCACTAGTACTCACATGTGTTTATCTGAGTATTTAAGGATGGGTTACGTTTGAAAACACGCGCTCAATAACCGCTCACGACGTGTCCCCGACTGCTGGAGGATGCGCTTGGATCTTGGAATATGTCGACGCAAAGCCGGCCTTAACCTGAAAGCAAATTTAGAAGCGATTTCTCAGAAAAGAATTGTTTTCATTTGTGCATAGCCAGTGCCTATTGCGAAACGAAGTTCCTGCCTTTTTTATGTGCAAATTTGTTTTCGTTGCGAATTTATATAAAACGAAACATACGAGTCAGATGTGTGCACATTAACGGTGCGTTGAACGAAGGGTGGTTTTATATACAAATAATTAGTGTCTGTGTGTGTTGGTTATTCCCAGAATCCCGGATCGCTTCTCGCTCCTCTTCACTCCAGTTGACAGCCACACTCGGGAAAACGAAGGTGCCGCTATGGTCTGGCGCCTCACCACTCGTGATGGGAAAATCAACAGCGGCGTTCGCGCTGTCAACGAGGCAGCTTTGGTTGGACAACACGACGTAGGAAAAGAGGTGAGTGGCACCCAACCAATGGAGTTTAAACCAATTTCGTTTGTTGTTTCAAAGAGGCTCACATCATCTTGTGCTGCAAGCTTGTTGCTGAGTGACGTGTTTCAAAAGCTACTATTTGCAAGTTGTGTTTTACACGATCAAGGCAAAAAAATTGCTTCCTTACCATACGTGTTTGCATTTGTTGTTTTGTTGTGAGCCTTCATTATATCTTTTTAAGCCACTTATTTCGCAGGCTTTGCACTCTTACTGTAATTCCGTTTTCTGATCATTATATCACGGGTTGCTTTTCAGATGCACTTTTTCATGGCTGCTTAAGCTGAACAGGAGCGACAACATAGCAAGTCACAAGTCTGATACCTCCAGCCGTCACCACGTTTTGATTCATTCATAATCATAACGAATAAATATGAAAAAAAAATGATGCCGATTTCTGCAGTTTATTTTGCACCATATGACACTAAGCACATCATTGTCACACATTTTATTTGGCTATACTCATAGAAGCATGTAAATAAAGTCTACCTCAACAGCTTCATTGAAAATCACAGATGATCTTCTCGCGCTTTCTCGGTTACTCTAATAAAAAAGGGGCGTTGTTTTGACGAGTTTCATTAAAATAATGCTAAAATTGAACATTTCTTTTTTTGCAATCGCTAGGCACAACGGCAAGTATTATTGAACTTGCTTCAAGTGAATACTTCTCTATGTCCAACAGTAGCCGCGCAAAAGTAGAGAATGGGCCAATTGAGTAACTTAAAATAGTTGTGGAGTCGCATGACGCTTAGGTGTGAGTCATTTGAACCCCGTAAGAGCGTTCCCGGCAAGAGGCGTCTGACTCTCTCATAAGTGGTGATGTGATCCTTCGGATAAGGGTCCTTCCACTCTTCCTGGAGGGTCAGGGTACTCTCCTAGAGCGCACCGACTCTGACCCACCAAAAATGTCGCCGTGCCTCTTTAAAGAGCGTCGTGTACGTGGCAAGTCAGAACTCTCCGAAAAGAGTCACGCATACGCTTTTTTTTCTTAGAGAGTAGTCACGTGGCACAGCGGCGTCGAGGATCCAAGCAAGCGCCTATGCCACGCCTCTCCGCAGCGGATCAAGTGCCGTGACGTCACATACTCTCGGGTGGTTTAAGGTCATTCCGACGCGATGAATAACATTGAAGTTCAATGTTATGCTAGTTCAGCACTTGCCAAAATGCTTACCATCATCGATAAATAAATCCCATCAGTGTAATAAGTTATTGCAGATGTGTGCATTCCTACAGTAAATATGCCGCTTTCAGAAAAACAGGAAACGATTTAGAGTAATTAATTGTGCGATACTGCATGAAAACGCTGAGCAGTCAGCTCTGTTTTTAAGGAAAAATATCCCCTATAGTTGGTCACAACCTAAGAATCATGATGAACAGCGGCCATAGCGATCAGCCTCGCAGGCAGAAACAATTTGCAAAGATACTCTATCCAGTTACGTTTCCTCGTATTCCTGGTGTAAAACAATGCCCTTCAGTTTGAGATAGTAGAATTTTGCTACAGAGGTGCATGTTTGTGTCGTAAGTCTTAGAAAACTTGAACGCCAGCACAATATCCTTCCAATATCCTGGTACCAGTACTGAGCCTTAAAAAGAGCGGACGAAAACTATTTGGTCGATCATAAAGACTTATAAACTAACAGGATTTTTTATGCATTCCCGTAAGACGTTCAGAAGGCAATAACCATGTTTTTTTTTCTTCTCAGTTGACGCATTGACCCTGCCCCGCCCCCCTGAGAAGGCCTTCTGCACCTGACGTGGTTTTTGACTGCCTTCAGCAGCGGAGGCACTGGAAGCTTTCTGCGCCTCACCAGGCTTTGCGCTGCCTCCGTAATTGGGCCCCCTTTGACTGAGCGACAACTTTTTTGATGACGTCACCATGCGATGTCAAGAATGGTTATCTGTGGCGTCATATGGTGTCGTTATCACGTGAGGACGATTTTTGCATCACTTGTGGTGACGCCTACTGTGCGGGACGACGCTCAATTTTCGCTTTTGATGAGGCATCTGAGGCTATCGCCTGAAAACTGGTTGATTGATCCGCCAAGAGAAAGTTCTCGTGCCTAGAACGGAACCAACAACACTCCTTCAGAGGCGAAGGCCAGGCGACGCGCATTTTCGGGCAGAGACTGCATTAACGCGATGGCGTTGAAGAGCTCGTTTCGCAGAAAAGCCGGTGTCTGCGTCGTCGTCGTTGGTTGCGAGTGAGAAATCGCCTTTCTCCGTAAGTGAAAAATTGGAATAAATGTAGATAAACAAACAAAAAAAACTTAGAGGATGCTTGAGCTTTGCATTCAAGAGAAGAATGCGATAGTGCAATCGGGCCCTGTGCGCATCGCCTTCTCAACTGCTAGAACGTCGAACGTCCCGACAACTTTTAGACATCCTGAGATCAGTAGTCAGCCAGAACAAATATTTTATTCAGAAACGACGAAAAATGCTACCTTTATCAAAGAGAAAGCACTTGGCTGGCCTTCGAACGAAAAGCAGCTGGTACTACTCTCTTCTAGATGTCTAAGGCGGCGAACCGCAGTGTTGTGGTCAGAGCTCAATCTTAGGTTGTATTGAACCCTAATACACGATTCTGTCAACGTGTTTATGGTTAGATAAAAAGGGTCACGATTTTGAGTATTGTGAACTCTCCTGTGGGAGAGACATTAACTGAGCCGTTGAGTGGAAAACGCTTATAAAATTGATTGACGATGTAGAGTATGATCAGAGTGCGTTAAGCATTCCCGAATATGGAGGAGCGACCAGAAGTCTACCGAACGGTGTTGCAAATGGAGCCAATAGTGCAACATTCCCACAGAGACCTCTTTCTTTTCACCAACATTAGTGACTCCGCTTTATCTACTACTTGTTTTTAAACTAGAGAGCTCAGCTTTATATATGCATCATTTCAGGAAAGACTGTAAAAATCTAGGCAATAACACCACTAAACTGTATAAAAAGTATTTTAATGGAAAGCATTAAATCTGCTGTAGCCTATTGATGACGCTTATAGGCTTGACACATATTTTTGTTTTTGTCGTAAACAACTCGCACTGCCGCGCAAATGAGACGGAATGTGCAGCATTCGAGATTACCACCGCCAGCGCTCCGGCACGCTGCTGGATCCGATCGCGGAGGCCATGTGGTATGCTTGCTAACGGACATTGTGTTGGACAGGTTGCGCCGGAGAGCGGACGCCTATAAGCGCATCAGCAGATACTGTGAGAATTAATTACAATGAACCTTGCAGTAATGAAACGCAAGGAATGTGAAGTCGCAATAAGTGTGATGTGATGGTCCGGATTTGTAAACTCATAAAGGTATCAGCGCGAACATTCACGACTTCAGTTCTATGCAGAAAATCGGAGGTGTTGCCGGTTTCAATAGTTAGAAAATGTGTGTAAGATAATTCCACGCAGAACCTCCTCTGGAATCCTTCTAAATACATCGAAAGCGTTTGCACTAATCAACCGCGAAATGCAGCAGCGCTGTCGCGACAGCAGTATGTTAGGTGAGCATAAAACAAGAGATCGCCGGTGCGCTATTTGCTCTCGACGACGTCCTGTATCACGCTCTTGTAGTTCCCGCGCATATTCTGCGTTGCGACTTTCACTGGAACGTCGTTGTCGGGTTGTATTGCCAGGGCGTCTCTCCTGTCTTAACGAAAAGCTTTCTGTGCCTCACTGATTCGCCCGTGAGCGTCGAAAGCTCACTCGAAGAAAGCCAACTTAAACATTCGAACATTCAGCGCATCTGCGCGTGGAATGGAAAAAAAAGTCGCACTAGATATGCATCGTAGAACATTACAGTTTACATTCGCATTTGTATCGTTAACATCAATGGGAGCTTCAACCACGAACTTTATACGAATGCGTACAGCACATAAAGGGCGAGGTTTGCGATCGACTCTGGTTCAAAAATCAGGTGTCCTCGCTGTCGTGCAGGTGCTCGGACAATCAGCGTGGCAAGGCTTTCGGTTTGATTCTCCAGTACCATCCGGGTCTCGGTAAGCCAGCGGGGATACCAGTTTGCGGCACGTGCAAGCACACTTTGGTCTGTGGCAAGCTACCTAGCTTCAGCACTGAACGGTTACGTGTATCTCGGATGCCCTAAGGTCTACTGAAGCTGAACGCCATGTTTACGCCTCGACTTCTGTTCATGTGTGTTCATGTGTGTTTGAATGATGCACGATCTGTCCCTTCGTGCCGTACTGACCGCTCCAGTGAGTCACCACCGTATTCTTAAACGGGGCGTGTGCAATTCATACTTTTCTTACGTGAAACTGTAGTAGTGAGTGTGAGAGAGTGAGAACTTTATTGTGGTCCAAAAGTGGAAGAAGCTGAACGCGACTGGAGGTCCCGCTAGCTCAGCCAGGTGGCTCCACCCAGGAAGGTGCCGGAAGCTGGAGTCTTTCGGCGATGTCCCGAGCCCTCTGGACTGCCAGGAGTTAGTTGGTTGTCGAGTTCCATGCTGCGCATGGCATTCTCCCAGGAAGGTTTGTCTGATAATACTGAACCCGAATTAAAGGGCACAGCCAGAGCATATGTTCGAAATTGCAGTGCACGTGATTACAGTGCTGACAGTGAGGTAAAAAGTCTGGATCGATTGTGTTTAGCGTGGCTGGAGCGATGTACGTTTTTGTCTGTAGTTGTCGTAGTGTGACCGCTTGCGCTTTATTCAATTTAGGGTGTGGAGGGGGAAATAGCCTGCGCCCTAGTTTGATGCTGAGGTGATCTCGTGGAATGATATTAATGCATATTTGAAGTCCATGCATCCCCGTTCCCGTCCCGTCTGAGATGGCGGTTCACCGCCGCGGGTAGCTAGTTCACGCGCTATCTGGTGAGCCCTCTCGTTAGGGTTGGCGGTTGGGGAGGATGAGATGTTGCCCATGTGGGCCGGGAACCATATTATGTGCGTTAGAGGATGTTCCCCTTCGTTAGCCTCAGCAGTCGTCTTATTAACAATGCTTAAGCTGGGGCGGAGACGAAGCCGGATGAAAATGAGCTGATGGCAGTTCGTGAGTCTGAAAAGATGGTGACGTCCCTTCTTCGTTCTTGCAGAGCTACCGCGATAGCCAGTTCCTCGGCTTCGTGAGTGAAGCCGGTGACCACCGTGGCCGCGGTAACTAGTGATCCCTTGGCATTGACGACTGTGACGACATACGCGTCCTTCTTCCAGTATTTGGCTGCATCAACAAAGAGCGCGGTTGAGATGGAATCGATCTTCCCCAGGATGGCCTCGGCTCTTGCTTTTCTTCGCCCTTCATTGTGTACGAGATGGATGTTCCAGGGGACCGGGTCGACGCATATGGCCCCTCTTATCGCCGAGGAGATCTTGTCTTTCTCGGGGGGCATGAAGAGGGGTTGCAGCCCTGCCTCCAGGAGGATCCTGGCGCCTGCTTTTGTGAGGGACAATCGGCAAATTTGAGCTGTTGGTTGAGCTTCAAAGAGCTCCGTTGCTGTGTTGTGCAGTCCGAGCTGCAATAGCCGCCCCGTGTTGGTGCTCTTTGGAAGATAAGAACCCGTTTAACCCCTGTCCTGATAAGGCTATCAATTTTGTTGAGCTCCATCTTCTTCAATTTCAAGAAAGGGGCAGCGTAGATAAAGTGACTGATGAGGAACGCATGGAAGGCTTTCATGAGATTGTCCTCTTTAAGCCCTGTCGTCTTGTTGGCAACTCTGGAGATGACCCTGGTGAAGCTGTGAGTACTCTTCTCGATACGTCTGAGTGCCTAAGTGTTGTTATTGCTGTGCTTTCCAATTGTCATGCCAGGAACCTTGATTGAGTCAAAGATGGGGATTGTTTTTCCGCTTTTTGACCGCAGGCAAATAGACGCCCCGTCGATCTCCGGCCCCCGTCTCGGGAAACGCTTGTGGAGGAGGAGTTCGGACTTGCTAGGTGACAGCTGTAGCCCCGTGTTAGCCAGAAAGTCTTCCGTGACGTCGAGTGCCCGTTGTAGGTTTCCCTTCAGCTTGCCAAGAGGGCCCTCCGCCGACCATATGGTGATGTCGTCCGCGTATATTACGTGGCCGATTCCCGGAACGTCGGCGAGCCGCTTGGATAGGTTGTGCATTGCAATGTTAAATAAAAGCGGGGACAACACCGACCCTTGCGGTGTGCCAATGTTACCCAGTGTGTATCCTTTGCTCTTGATTTTGCCAATATGAACTGCAGCCTTTCTATCTGCCAGAAAAGACTTAACAAAGGTGTGAAACTTATCGCCAAGGCTCAAGTTAGAAATTTCATTTAGAATATACTCATGCCTGACCGTGTCAAAGGCCTTTGTCAGGTCGAGCGCGAGTATCCCTTTGACGTCCAGAGATGTGCTGTCAATTATGGCACTCTTAATGAGGAACATCGCATCTTCTGTGGACAAAGATTTCCGGAAGCCCACTATGCTGTGGCGAAAGAGGCCTTCGTCCTAATGTGCTCGCTAATTCGGTTATGAATGGCATGTTCACCTACTTTCCCGAGGCATGACGTCAGCGATATCAGTCGCAAATTCGCTGCTTGAAGGGGCTTTCCCGGTTTGGGTATGAATACGACCTTGGGTGTTTTCCACTACTCGGGGACTTTGCCATCGGACCACACTTGCTTGATTTTTTCTTTAATGACTTCTGTCGCTGCGTTGTCCAGATTTCTAAGGAGCTTGTTGGTAATTCCGTCTGGGCCGGGCGCCGACCGTCCGTTTAGGTCCCGCAAGGCATGAACAATCTCCGCAACCTGGAAAGGTCTATCCAAGGCTGTCTGCAGGGATCCTTGGTATTCGCGCCTTGAGTTGTTCCACGGAATGGACTTGCCCTCAAGCGGGATGTAAATATCCTCTAATTTGTCAGCGAAGGCCTGCGGATCACGGTCGTCTTTGGTGTTCATGTGCACAAGCCTTTCAATAACAGTCGTGGCCTCTACCAGTAAGCCAATGTCTCCTTCTGGCATATCAATTAATGGAGAACTAATACAAGCTAGCAAGAGTCGCATGCTCTTTGGAGTCATAATGGTGTAATAGTTGCGCAAAAAAGAGACAGAGAAGAAAGTGAACACCACAAGCGCTTACTCACTTGTGAGTAAGCGCTCGTGGTGTTCACTTTCTTGTCTTCGTCTTTTTTGCGCAACTATTACACCATTATGAATCAGTGCCAACCAGCTCGCCTTTCCGTTTTGCTTCACTTTTGGGAGTCATAAGTGAGACTTATAATAGACTCCGCACGTAAACCACGTTAAAAATCCACTGACTGCTGTCACTTTCTCTAGTTTCTTTCGAGAAAATATACGGAGTGTTCATACAATCTGTTTTACAGCTGCACATGGTATTGTTTGTTGGTGTTAGCAGCGGCGAAACGACCGACAGCGTCGTCGCCGTCGTCTTGTCGCTCGCGCTTTCGGCGACTCGGATGCGTACTTTCCCACTGCTCTCGGCGTTTCTCCTCGTAATATCGCTGTTCCTCGGACGTACCCCTGTTCCTCAATGAACGTGACAGCGTTGGAGCGATCATGACCCCGCAGACGCGAGTGTGATTGGCTGCGCCAGCACATCTACGTCACAAACACACGCGGCCAGGTTCGGGCTCGCGAGAGATGCCAGATGCTACCGAGCTAACAAGCAAATAGTCACCACAAAAGATGCTAAAGAAAGCGGCGCGACTTTCACGAGGGCCAAGAGAGGCGTAAATTGAATAAATTTTCCCATTTTTAAAATATATTTAATTATAACAAAAATGTCACTCAAATACGAATGTGAGTTGAAAGAAACACTCTAACTGTTTTGTAGGGCGAAAATTTGCGCAACTATGAAGCAAAGCACAGCTTTACTTTTTAGCATTGTCTCCAGGGTAGCCTACATTGGGCGGAATGCACGCTTGCCAGTGCATGATTAACGTTACTAGTTGATTCCCCCAACTTTTGTTTGACTTCAACATTCTGCTACTCAAGTTCATTGACAAACACGCTATTAGTAAACGCAAATGCGCTATTGGTGAACGTGGTGATAACTAAGATAACTATATTTGCTGGAAAAATGAAAATGAGCCCAAAAAACGCGACAAGCGGCTGGCACATTCTACGAGCAACTGGGCGAGAAAAGAAGCCCGAATTCGCTTACCGTAAGCGGAACTGGCAACTCTCGTGCTGGCCAGGAACTCGCCCCTTGCCCCTCACACTAGGATTCAGTTTTGCCCTGGCTACTTTTTGTACACACCCTGTCGACGCGCTCAGTTGTGGTCAGAACCTATTATCGGTTATAACCTCTGAATGAACAGAAGCTGCGCTGCCAGAACTGCGGGGCGCATGCCATTCCTTCGTGCAGGAGAGCGATGCTGTGCGATTTCCGTTGTGTATAAGTACTTTTTCTCTGTATATGTAAATACTACGGATAATAAATGAATGAAGAGTATGTCGTCCCTACGAGTGCTCTAGAAATATTGTCGGAATCGTTGTCGACATTTTCCAGAAAGTTGAAATTTATAATTTGAAGCATTATTTAGCGAACCTACGCCACTTTGACCTTTTCTATCTATCTATCTATATAGCCGCCTACGCTGGGCGCTCTCATGGTCATCTACTTAACTTTACACATACCAGGATTTGCATGGGATGCAATAATGTATGTCGAACACGATGAACAGGTCATTACAGGAACAGCGTGAGATACTTATCGCGCACGTCATGAAATCATTTCTTTCAGTCACGTGTCGGACATACCCGTATACCACGGCCCATAGCTTGCGGGTATGAGCTACTGGTGATTCACAGTTTGTAGCAACCGAACAATGGCGATAACAGACTTCCAAAATCTTTACGCGATCGCGTTATAAAGCTGGCGTCGCAGCAAATGCGGGGCAGGCGTCGGCAGCGTTTTCGGGGAAAGAAATATCAGGGGGACGAAATGATTGCAAATCACGGCTACAGCCCCAATCGAACCCGTGCATTCTGCATGGCAGTAGAGTATTTCTCCACAGAGCTACGCAAGTGCTTGAAACTGCTTTTCAAAAGACCCTATAAGAGCTTCATACCACGGCAATGTCAACTATCGTTGCTGTGTTCGCTATCGGCGTTTGTAATGAAGATTACGTATTAACTCCCATGACTCGCCCAGCTATGGTTAAGCATTGCTGAATCTGGAGGAATACGGTAAAAGCCGCTTTTATGATGCGCACAGACCGCTCGGAGCGTGCAGTTGATTTCGATAAAACGGGCATCCGTGGTGAGTACCGAGCCCACGTCGGACTACAGAATACCCTTTATGCGTCAGTGTTGTTGACGTGCCTGGTAAGCCCATGATAAATCCCGTAGCCGGAAAGGAGGGGCGGGGGTGTGGGGCTATGCTAGGAGCACCCTAAGACCACCCCAAAAAATTGCTGCTTCCTTCAGGTAGGTCACACCCTTCAAAAAGGACAAAAAATGATTTTTTATTTCAATATTTTCAAGCTGCTTGTCTATTCAAGAATATTTAACAAAAAGAATTATGTAGTTATCTTGAGCCCTTCGAATGGTATGACCATTTTTCCAACACCTCTAAGGCGCATTCGAAACCGAAACTGAATGTTTCTCGTTCCACAACACCTGTCATGTCGTCCTAAATATTTTTCCTTATACATATTACACAATTCTAAGTGTCTAAGTACAAGCTAAAGCTTGTGGGGCATGATGTTTTCTAATAAACGCGAAGCATTTCTTAGCGGACTTCTGCGACTTTGATCGTATCTATCTATCTATCTATCTATCTATCTATCTATCTATCTATCTATCTATCTATCTATCTATCTATCTATCTATCTATCTATCTATCTATCTATCTATCTATCTATCTATCTATCTATCTATCTATCTAGCCGCCTACGACTTTGTGCTCTCCTGGCTGCTTCGTTAATCGGATGTATACCGAAATTCGTATGGTATAACATGACCGTATTACGAACATAAATGACATGTCATATTATGAAAATCATGACACGCATGTCATGAAAAGCATGATTTACATTCCACGGCCTTGGGGCTCATGCGGCCGTTCCGTTATTTCACATATACCAAAATTGGTATGGCGTGACAAGAGTTCACGATGAACATTATGACAGGCTGCACATGACACGCATGTCATGTGCAGCATGATTTACATGACATGGTCTCGGGGCGCTAGCGGCCGTTTAAATGAGTGGATATATACGAAAACTGGTATGACGAGACATTTCTGTATGACGAACGTAACTGGCGCGTGGTAACATGGAAATCATGATATGCGTATCATGTACGACATGATTTACAAGCCACGGTCATGGCTCCCTCGCGGCCGTTTCGCTAGATTGAGCTACACCAAAACTGGTATTGTGCGATGTGCCTGTATGAAGAACATAAATAACATGCGGTAACATGAAAACCATGACATGCATGTCATGTATGCCATGATTTACATGCCATGCTCATGGTGCATTCGCGGCCGTTTCGCAGTTGATATAAACTAAAATTGGCATTGCGCGACGCAACTGCATGACGGACGTAAATGAGAGTGGTAACATGACATTCATGACATGAAAGTCATGCACCCCTACTGAAACGATCCGTATATGCGGATCCATACATACGGAATTATTGGACTACGGAAAGCCGCATGATGCGGAATCCGCATCTTACGGCAAGCCATATCGTGCGGAAAGATGCCGACATCCTCAGCTTATGGAAAGTGCCATATCATGCGGAAAGATGCGGACATCCCCAGCTTATGGAAAGTGCCATATCGTGCGGAAATATGCGGACAGCAGCAGCTTACGGAAAACCGCATAATGCGAAAATCAGATGGACGTCCTAGATCTCGTGGAAAGCAACATAAGAGGCAATTGGCCATTCACGTTGTTTGTAAAGCTGTACTGTGTAGAAATCGTGTGAATATTTCTTTCTTAATGTTGCATGAAGGTGAAATACGATTGGTATCTAGACACAGCCTTGATGAGCAAACAGGCTTTTAGAAGAAACAAATGTGTTAAGAAGCTACTGAATTAATATGCTGGACATCATAAGCTGCAGTCATACTGCAATGAAATAATGCAGGGTTTTATGTAATAGAAAAAACACCAGCTAAAACTCTCCCTGCTTAGGACGGCATAAAATTTAGCTTTTGGTAAAATTCAATAAAATTAGTCTTCGCATAAAGACAGAATTTACATGCTCTTCAAAACCAGCCCCGCTGCAAGGACTAAAACTTGTTTTATATAGCACGTTCCAGCTGTGTCAATTTGCATACCTCAATTGACTGTTCAAATGAGGTGACCTTGCATCATCACTTCACGAGTTGTATCTCACCCATGGAAAGATGGTGCAAAACAATGTGCAACAACAGGACTTTAAAAATGAAAACTTTATAATGAATAAATTAATATTCATGCCGTTTTGAAAGCCTCACACTGGAATCATTTCTTAAGGACTTTAAGCAGGTCCCCCAAATGGCGATCGAGATTCCGGTGGCGCTGTGCCTCCAGGACGTTGCTTGGATGCGCCTTGAGGTGTTCTCCGTAGGCATCTGCATGCATAAATCATAAACACATGATGTCAGACGCACATGTAAACAGCTTTGTTCACATGCAGAAGAAATAACACACAGAATGATGCTGAAAAAGAAATGCACATACTGCTTTTTTATGTATTTGTGTGAATAGAAAAGGAAAAAGCACGAGTGAGCTCCACCGCATGCAAAAAATGTAATGGCATGCTTATTGCATAGAAAATAACTAGGTGCTTCTTACTATTTTGAACATATTGATGTGTAGTAAATCTGGTGAAATCTCATTACGTAAAACCTTGAATTAAATGTCTCCTGTATACTAACAAAAACAAGTATTGCCAGTAAAAGCCCTAAATGAGCATTTAGTAATGTGTACATGTGCATTTACTTCCCTTAAACTTTAGTTTGTCTGCAATAATACCATCTTGAACAGCTTTGTAACATGAAATGCTGCAAGTTATGAAGCTGAAAAAGCAGCACACAAGTAGGCAGGTCTGTGCCAGCCAGACCAAAACAGCCCACCAAACAGAAATAGGCATAAGCGAACGGCAAGCTTTAGAATTAATCAATTCGGGTTATAAAAAATTGAATACAACTGCACAATGTGGAGCATTCTCTATCAAAAGCATAATAGCACTATTATAAACAAAGGTAATTTATTGGCATACTCAAGACGTATAGAAAGTGAATTGCAATTGAGCTGGAAGAGTATGGTAGCATAGGTGATTTCCCCTACACAAAATCAAATTTATTATGTGAACTCTGGCAATTAGAAATCAAAATTATTACACTGTTGGAGACTTGAAAAACCAAAAAGTACTTGCGTTCATGAACAATGATGATATATCCAATAGAAAGATCGACTAGAGAAATATTTAACCACCTATCCACAAATTTCTAACACACCCCTAGAAAATACCTAATTGGCGCTTATGACACAGCAGTGTAATATCATTGTTAGAGAAATGACATGGAATAGCACCCCGCTCGAGCACAATGAGAGACTAATTTTCAAACTCAATTACGCAGAAAAAAACAAAGCACGAAGCAAAGCAAAGCAACGGACATCTGGCAACCTAACTGCCATCGCAGGACGGGAAGTTCAGAGTGCGCATTACAAGGGAAGAACGATAATAAAATTTGGTTGACAGAATTAGTGCTGCAGTCATAATGCAAGTAAGTGCACTATCTGGTTAACGCTAACCAGCATCGGAAGAAAAATTATAACACTGAATCCCGTGATCCAAGGCCCCGAAACGCTGTAAGGACTGTCTGTGGAACGAGAAGAAACATTTCAAATGGCTACAAGAAAAAATTACACTTAGTTATATTTCCTTTTTGCCAGTATCTTCAACTTTTCAATGTAAACATCTGCCCCAGTCTAAGGTGTACAAAATATTTATGTACAGTTCACACCATTTATAACGCAATCGTTTACAGTGCAGGACCAGTTATAATGCAGTTTTTTTCTGAATTCAGCATACCCTCCCATAAAGCACCACTTATACACGCATGCCGCTTACTGTGCAGTCCCCCCACATGAAACACCGGCTATAAGGCGGCTGCCGCAAAATTCTCAGAGACACGGAGCGAGTGCGCTTCGGATCAGCCTGGGCGAGAAGAACCACAGCGTTATGGAGGATGAGATGCAGAGCGAATGAACAGGAAACAGTGGAAGAAAAAAAAAGAAAAACAAGGGGGGCATCATGGTGTGAGGAGGGGAAGTGATTGCCTAGGCAACAGAAAAGCCTTTGCTCCCTTTGCTCTGGCTGCTTGTTGTGTGTGTGCTGCGCTCTGAAGGGCCACCCGTGTCGGCATGAAGTGCACGTAACTGCTGTTTGGCTCTTCGGTTTTCTGTCGGGAAAACAGTCTCATCGTAGCGCGAGATATTGTACGTGCGACCTCTATTCCCCAGCAAGTGATAATGTTTTGAGACGCGACAGAGCTTTTGCCTTTGCCACCAGCAGGTAGACCTACAAGCTTGGAAGACTCTTTCAGGATAGTTGGCGTGACTTTCCCGATCGCGGACCGGAACTTCGTTTCACACCTGCTGCCCACTGTTTAGGACAAAACTCCCACACGCTAGGCCTAACGAGCACTAGCTACCTAGTCGTTAGTGTCTGCAGACAATCAAGGTTGCAGTTTGGTGCCGAGTCAATGAAACGTTTTGCAGTTGTTGCATTTAGGAGTGACTTAAATCTTCACCGAAAACTAGGGAGTGCATGTGCAACACTAGATTGGTGGTTCACGGTTGCCACTGTTTTTTGGACATCGCCCCCGGAATTTCAATAGCCTTTCGACGTATACTTTCTGGCCAGTGTGGTACCACAGCGAAGTTCGCAGTAAATGTGGAGGTCTGAAAGAGTCAGTCAGCGGCTTTCCATTACGGCACTCTTTCTTTTTGTTTTCTTGTTTCCGCGTTCACTATGTCGACACTGCAGGTCCGCAGACATTAACCTTTCAAACATTGGCAAATTTACGCCCAAGTTGCATGCCTAGATAGTCGGAATCATGCGGGTGCCTGTTGGTCATGTTTTCCAGATGTACAGCCTTTCACAAATGTTGTTTTGTTTACAGGGCAGTACCGCTTATAGTGCAGATATTTGCGACTCTGGCAACTTGTTATAAGCGGTCCATGCTGTACCTGGTTTATTCAATGAATGTGCTGATATGGTTTTTTTTGCAAATAATGGCCATTTATGCATCATTTATCTGTAACGAGACCGTTTGACCAGTATGCCACTGCATCTGATTCACTGGATGTGATAAATGGAATATGTAGCATCCATGATGCAACGGATACCCAATTTTTCACCATATGTGCTGACCCAACCAAGGTGCTTATGATAACAATGCCAAGCATACATGCAGGGCCTCCCGTGAGTAAAATTTCAGCATTTAATCTATGCTAGGCTCATTTGTGCTCTTACGCCCGGAACAACTCAAGTATAATGCAAAATGTTGGCAGCTGTAGAAGAAAGTAACATAGCGAATTTTTCCTGATGCATCTGAACATTTACTGAGGTGACAAAGCTACAGTAGTCTGTGGCGGCAGCCACAACCATTTTGAAACTTCTGAACAGCTGCACCACTTGGGGCCACTAACAGCACTGGTGCAAAAGCCGACACTACCTGGCTAGAGAAATTACCACACTTGTCACCCCTATTCCTCTAGCCACCCCAGCTGAATCTCACCCACTATTCAGCACGTGTGACAGGACAAAAATGAAACCATCCAGGCACTCACACTGTAGAGCATGAAGTTCATCTGGGGGTGGTCACCTCCTTTCTCCTTGATGAAACAGCAGCATAGTGCACTGGTATGCACTACTGGCGCAGGTTTTCAATGCACCACAGTACCCTTCCTGTTTGTGTCACAGAGAGCTTGGGGTCCTTAGGTCTCTACTGGAGACCACTGCCGCTTCTCGTTTTCTGCTTAGGATCAACCTGCACAAGGTCGTAGATGAGGTCTTTAGAATTGTAAATTATGATAGCCGAATTTCTACAGCAAATGAAAACACTCCCATTTTCCAGAAGGCACATTGAGGCATCCCTTCTTAAAGTTAAGGCCCTGCATTTGCAACCTCTATTTTAGTTCTTTTGTTTTGAAGCTGCGCTTGACTTTGAACGTGTTAGTTCACTATGCACTGTATGTAAAAAAAGCTCATCCAGCACAACCACAACCCTAACTGGACAGGCAAGCAACGTTAGCTGAATGTTCTGGACGGCTTCTTTATGAAATGGCTTATGTTGACACTGATGGTGGTACTACACTGAAAAATATGCAAAGATTTATTAATCATTAAAGGGACCGATAACTGGCCAGAACGTGTCATTAGATCCTGGCGGAAATATAAAGGCCGTGAATTGCAGGGCATGCCTTTCGCAATTTGAGTAGGATTAAATTTTTTAATTGCGTTTAAAGGTAAAAAAAACAATATGTCATGCATCCTAGCAGAAGATGCCTGATGATGTGTTATCGAGTCGTTCTGTTTGCTGTACAGTAAAAGCTCGTTAATTTGACTCCCGTTAATTAGGAAAATCGGTTCATTTGGACACGTCATCTGGTCCCTGTAAATATACGCTTCATTCTATGAGACTGGGTGCTCTACCTCCTGGCATGGTGAAGAGGAGCACTCGGCCAGGAAGAGAGACGAGCTGACGAACGAAGCATAGAGAAGGAAAAAGTGAAACCAGAGAGGGCCTGTATTGTATCATCAAACGCGTGTAACTCCACTATTACGTAGTATGCGAGGGATTATTGGTCAGCTGCCTGCTCGTAAATAGATCACGTGCTACGTGACGCCAAAAAGGCAGAAAAAAGAGTGTTCCACGCTCGCCGCCATGGCTGCGACTGGCGCTGACTGACACTCTTAAGTTTCAATTCACATATATACCCTATAAAGTGGATGGGGAGATAACCGCCGCCGTAGCTCAGTGGTAGAGCATCGGACGCGTTATTCGAAGGTCGCAGGTTCGGTCTCTGCCGGCGGCAAGTTATCTTTTCGTCCACTTTACATTCTTCACATTTATATTCTAATTACTACAAATAACACCCCCTATACTTTCCTTGGCATTGCTGTCTGTTAGTTCCCATTAATATTGTGTCTAACAAAGAAAAACGAGCCCTTAAAGTAATCTTCTTTCCTTAAAAATTACAGGCCACACAGTGCACGATGACAACTTGATAAATTCGACGTGAAAGGTACGCGCTCAGTGATGCTACTGGCTTAGGCCACTTTGGAGCAGCTTTTGGAGCAGGCAAAATTGCGTTTTGGAGCAGCAAAACTAGCTTTTGGAGCAGGTGCTCTGCCTTCAACAATTCATTCTGAGCCGAAGAATTCTTAAAAAAGTAATAAACATCAACCACAGCAGCGTCGACATCCGAGCCAACAGCACTCAAGCCGCGGGCAAATGAGTTATGCACTTTGTGCAAGCAGCACTCTCCTACATGTATGATGTCAGGGTATGCTTCCTGCATCTTTTTTCTGAAGCTTCTCACGCCATTAGGGCCATCCATAGAAAAGCAAATGACATTTTTCTGCGGCAGGTCCATCATTGCTCTCCGCACTTCACTAGCCAAAATTTCCGAAGTCGCAGAGCCCAGCCGGAAAGACTGTAGGTGTTCCACAACTCGCTGCATTTTGTTCGAGAAATGCCGAACTACAACATCAAGTTGTTGGCACCTCTGTTTAGGAAGAGGGGTCTCGTCAATGCTAACAGAAAAAACCACATCCGGCTTGTTCAGCTCGTCAAGCACACGTTTCTTCAAATACAGCCCGAGGCCATCACTAACTATGTAGGATGCCTTGAACCTCTTACAACTAAACTGCTTCGCTGTTTCGGAATCTCCAAATAACTTGGGAAACAAGGCAGTTGCTGTGTCGGCCCACGAGTACGGGATGCCCTTGAGAGTCATGTCAAGCACAAACAGTTTCTGCGTTTGTCACGCGGTCACACTGCAAAACGTTCCATGGACTGCCGAATTCCAAAGTCGGCTGGATCGTTTTCGGCCGCTGCAGCCCACCTGAAGATAATACCTGAAGCGTCTCAATGACGACTGGTAGCATCAATGTGCCGTTTCATGGCTGCATGTCGCTTGACTGCTGCTACGCCATGTTGCCTACAGTTGATGCTTTGATTACAAAAAAAAAACACAAAACGCAGTTCCTTCGTCCGCTTGACAACACCATATTGATAATAGTATTTTGTCTCCATTTTCATCACTCTCATGGAGAACGTCCGCGTACAGCGCGATGTCGCTTTCAATGGGGGAACCTCATGTAGTTAGTTTCATTTCTGAAAGTCAGCGTACACCCCTTTG
Organism: Rhipicephalus sanguineus; assembly: GCF_013339695.2. NCBI lineage: Eukaryota > Metazoa > Arthropoda > Arachnida > Ixodida > Ixodidae > Rhipicephalus > Rhipicephalus sanguineus. The sequence continues at coordinate 104,000,305 of NC_051185.1, read as the reverse complement.
GCGCAGGCTTGGCGCAGAATCGCCAAATTTTGAGGAAATGTAGCAGGTTGTAGCAGCCAGGGCACTTTGGCGCAGTCTGGCGCAATTGGCGCAGCGGTAGCATCACTGCGCGCTTCAAGTCGTGCTGTCATGTTTTCGTTTTCCCTGTTCTGCTACCAGCTTACTTTACTTACCCAGCACATGTGCAGAGATGCTATGAAAACACGAAGCAGCTGATGCAGCATGGATGAATACACCTTCAAGAATTTCCGCCCTTCCTACTGGCAAAGCCACCCTGCAGCCCCCAGAGTGCTGCAACCAATTTGTGAGATGAGCATAGTTTACATAATGTTTTTCAGTCAAAGATATACACGCAAGACACAGAAGCATTCTATAGGGAGCTTGCACCAATGGTGGTAATGAGGTAGCACCCATTTTGTTGTCACAGCCAGTTGAGCTGGCAATCGGGGAAGCGCGTGCAGTTGTGGGTTGTAGTAGTTGCATGCAAAGTATGGCAAAGTCACAGTCACAGAAAGATGGTTGCAACGTCTTCAAGATGCCGAAGGTGCGCCTCAGTGAGCACAAGACGAAGGAGCTATCAGAACAGTGCCAGCGTGGATGGCTCTAGCGTATAGGCAACCCTGACAAGCATCACGTTTGTCCTCATTGCTTCCTTTAGGGTAGGCAAATGCACACAAAACGTATCAGGTTCTGCTGTGACGACCCAGGACCGTTGTGGCTTCATGTGTAAGGTCCCTTTTTAATGAGGCCTTCACTGTTTCTGCAACTGGGCCACTGTACAGATGAATTAAAACAATGATAAAATTAATATTTACCAGGACTTCGAGCGTCCTTACAACTTGCTCATGTCATGACCACAACGCTATCGGCCCCAGCTTTTCTCGTAGGCTCGTGTAACTAGCCACTTCTCACAGTGTTGTGGCCTAGAGCCGTTTATGACTTCACTGCTGCTGCATGACAAAGCTCGACAAAACGTAAGGCAAGTAATTCGCAAATGTCCGAGGCGTCGACACGTGGCCACAGGTTTACGTACATGATGCAGTCGGCTGCATGAAGTGTGAACGGGTGAGGATAAATGGCTTTTTTCGTTGTATCGTAAGGATCCTTCTAGAAGGGTGCTGCTGAGTACATATTTGCTGACCTCGTGCTCCTTGCTCAGAACTAATGTCAAAGATTGCAACCTCAATATCATCAAGAAGATCACACCAGTATGTACTGTACTTGCGCTTCTTTCCATGAAGCTACCGCACGCACTCCCAGAAAAGCTTCGGGAAGTCCCTAAAGAGACCGAAACGTTTCGGTAGCTCTGTTTAGTCCACTCACACACGAGACAGAGAAACTCCGAAAGCCAAGCATAGTTTACCTACCAGAGAGAAAGTGCTGAGGATACATAGTGCAATAGCGCAAAAAACACAGGGACACAGGCAAGAGAGACGATACAGGCGCTAACTTTCAACTGACGTTTATTTTTTCGGAAACACACATATATACATACAAACAAACAATTGGTCATGCGCAGTGACTCCGTCCGACAGCAAAAACAAAAAATTCAAAAAGACGAAAAATTCTCACTTTCCCAGTCACAGCCCTGAGACCAGCAAATCTATTTCCTTATCCGACAGGGATAAAGATGGGTGGCTTATGCACTTATCTTTGAACCGTGAAATGAAAAACGCTTCGGCTACCTCTCTAGCTGTTTGATCGCCATTCTGAAATAATATGGCTGTGTCATCAAAGCACGGGGTACATTTGCACTCTGCGCAGTGAAGGGAGAGGTGGCTGCTTGGCCTGCATTTCAACGAAGAATGGTGTTCACGAAGGCGAACGTTTACGCACCGTCCAGATTGCCCAACATACGTGCGACCACATGACATTGGTAATTGGTAAACAACACCCTTCTTATTGCATTCTACAAACTTCATGGTATGGCGCATGTCACATTTCCCAGCCAAGTCAGCACTTCCTTTGTTGTACATACGCTCAACCGCTGGGCACACACGGCTAAGTTTGCTTTTAGCGGAACATATTACCTTCACATTGTATTTTCTGCCAATCTTTTTTAAGCGATGCGAGAAGGTATGGACATATGGAATGACAGCCATTTTCATCTTTTCTGGTTCACATGCTTTTTTCGATTCATTTGGCGATTTAAAATACTTTACTGCTTTCTCGCACGTTGCGAGCAATGACGAGGACGGGAAACCTGCTTGTTTCAATCGAGCAACCTGGCCTTCAAGACTCTGCCTCATCAAGTGGTGGCACGTCTTCGACAGTGCAGACTTGAAACAAGAAAAAGCAATGCTGTTCTTAACAAGTTTTGTGTGGGAAGATCTGAAATTCAAAATTGGTTTTTCAGATGTGAAGGTAATATGTTCCGCTAAAAGCAAACTTAGCCGTGTGTGCCCAGCGGTTGAGCGTATGTACAACAAAGGAAGTGCTGACTTGGCTGGGAAATGTGACATGCGCCATACCATGAAGTTTGTAGAATGCAATAAGAAGGGTGTTGTTTACCAATTACCAATGTCATGTGGTCGCACGTATGTTGGGCAATCTGGACGGTGCGTAAACGTTCGCCTTCGTGAACACCATTCTTCGTTGAAATGCAGGCCAAGCAGCCACCTCTCCCTTCACTGCGCAGAGTGCAAATGTACCCCGTGTTTTGATGACACAGCCATATTATTTCAGAATGGCGATCAAACAGCTAGAGAGGTAGCCGAAGCGTTTTTCATTTCACGGTTCAAAGATAAGTGCATAAGCCACCCATCTTTATCCCTGTCGGATAAGGAAATAGATTTGCTGGTCTCAGGGCTGTGACTGGGAAAGTGAGAATTTTTCGTCTTTTTGAATTTTTTGTTTTTGCTGTCGGACGGAGTCACTGCGCATGACCAATTGTTTGTTTGTATGTATATATGTGTTTCCGAAAAAATAAACGTCAGTTGAAAGTTAGCGCCTGTCTCGTCTCTCTTGCCTGTGTCCCTGTGTTTTTTGCGCTATTGCACTATGAATTCGTACCAACTAGCTCGGCTTTCCGTACTACTGCTGAGGATAGACGTGATGCTTGTTGGGACTGTCCTGTGCGTGAGCCATTTACCACGACACTGCTCAAAATAAATCCTTCGTCTTGTCGTGCTCGTTAAAGGAATACTGACACGATTTTGAGACATTGAAAAGGGGACATTTCTTGTTTCTTTCGTATGCAGCGATAACGCTGTCCACACACCAGAGTTGAATATCTATAAAATATTTTAATTTGACTTTGAAGTTTTCGTTGCTGAGCATCTGCAAGTCAGCCCCACTGCAATGGACATTATCCCAACGAGTCAAGACAGTTCCCCTGAGTTAGCGAGTTCTGCATCCTGCATGCAGCCTAAATCATAGAAATCACTGTCAGGGTCACTGGACGACAATTTGCTCATCGTTGCTTACGTGCACAACGAGCAGATGACGGATTTGCCTCTAGTACGTCGCGAGTTTCTGTATCCCCGTGACGTCACACTGCTATGAAACGTCACTGAGAAGCCGCCCCCTCGATATCGAAACCGAATGTGTCTTTTTAAGGTAGCGGTAATTAAAATATATATGATGCATTCCCAGGCACCACAATACTCGCTTTAGGTTTCTCGACACCAGTATTTTTTAGAGCAACAATACGAAAATTTTTAAAATTCGTGTTAGTACTCCTTTAAGGGCACAGGGTAAGGCAAAATTTAAAAAAAATCATTTTTTTGTTGTTTGCAATTTGAGAAGTGTATCCTTTTCTCCATATTTTGCATATTCGTGCTTTTCTTTGAATGTTTTTTTTTGTAGCTGACAACCTCATTTTCCGAAAGCAAGTAGTGAGTGAACACGCACCCAAGACAAGCGTCTCGTACACACTCAGTGCTTACAGTCCATTTTCTGAAATTGTCGGCTAACTTTCTGCATGCCTAATTTTTCAGCAAAGACAATCCGAAGATGCTGTGTGCGTCTTTATTCCCATTCGTGGTTCAGAGCGCGTCTATTCAAACAATTTTAGCTCCTAGCTTCATTACACCTTGTGTCTGTCGTGCCAATCAATAAGTTGAGATGCTGAGGATAGAGAAAGCCTTCGGCGACAGTATATTTCGTGGCAACTAATTCAGTTGTCTTGTAAATGCAAATAAATGCTAGCAACGTACTGAGGTGCTGAACACTGAACCATCACACTCTTCGTCATTGAATCCCAGCCTTTTCAGCGTCCTTCAAGGCAACTCGCGCACAGGGTGACAACGGGTACGCTCTAATGGGCATCAATATTATTTGTGATGCAATTAACAGAACTGCGCATGCAAACTGTGTGGTGCAAGTGTTCAGCTAAACCGAATTGTGTCGCAAAGTCCTTGCTCTTTGTTTAGGCTTCAGAGTCTTAAACATTGCCATGATGGATGCTTTTTTTTCATCTAATGATGGCAGTATCACACGTGCCAAAATTCTGAAATCATTAGGACTGAAGCCTGGCCAAAGCACAGTAAATTTGCTGAAAGAAGTTGACCACAATCGACGATACATTGTGAACAGAGTTGCATGACAGCTCACATAAGAACTGCACAAGGGGAGAAATTCGGCCTTGTTGGTAAAACATTAGGAAAATTAAATTTAGCGCGAAATGACACAAGGACGAGAAGGGAGGACACAACACGTGCGCTAACTTCCAACAAAATGGTTTATTCCAACCGAAGCATAAATATATGCAGTGGTGATGCTCAAACGCTCCAGCCAGATGTCATGCGCAGAGAACTTTTTTGTCATTCTGATTTTAACAGGAGACGTGCAGTGAAGTGATATTTTCTTATCATAACCTTTTATACAAGCTATGCGCACCAACCACAAAACTAATGCATGTTCAAAAAATACAATTCTTTTTCTGACAGGGACGGCATGCTTACACAATCGCTACCCAACTTTGCGATTCTGGCGCCTTCTACTATTAGTCTCGTTAGTTCATCACGGTTGGTCAATAACACCTTGGTGTTCCCAAAACCCGGGGCGCACCCACAAGCTCTACAATGCATCGTGAGCCAGCCATCGTTACCCTTCTTCACAAGGCTGAAGTGCTCTCGTAACCTATCATTTAGACAGCGCCCCGTCTGTCCGACGTACTGCTTTCCGCAAGAGAGGGGAATCTGATTCACCACCGCCTACCTATAGTCCACGAACTGAGTCCTATGTCTTATCTTGCAAGCAGAGGCGTCTTGCGGTGCTGGACTACTCAGTCTGCAGGTAGAATTAAGCTTAATTCGATTAATTCTATCTGCAGGCTGAGTAGTCCAGCACCGCAAAACGTCTCTGCTTGCAAGATAAGACATAGGACTCAGTTCGTGGACTGTAGGTAGGCGGTGGTGAATCAGATTCCCCTCTCTTGCGGAAAGCAGTACGTCGGACAGACGGGGCGCTGTCTAAATGACAGGTTACGAGAGCACTTCAGCCTCGTGAAGAAGGGTAACGATGGCTGGCTCACGATGCATTGTAGAGCTTGTGGGTGCGCCCCGGGTTTTGGGAACACCAAGGTGTTATTGACCAACCGTGATGAACTAACGAGACTAATAGTAGAAGGCGCCAAAATCCCAAAGTTGGGTATTGATTGTGTAAGCATGCCGTCCCTGTCAGAAAAAGAATTGTATTTTTTGAACATGCATTAGTTTTGTGGTTGGTGCGCATAGCTTGTATAAAAGGTTATGATAAGAAAATAGCACTTCACTGCACGTCTCCTGTTAAAATCAGAATGACAAAAAAGTTCTCTGCGCATGACATCTGGCTGTAGCGTTTGAGCATCACCACTGCATATATTTGTGCTTCGGTTGGAATAAACCATTTTGTTGGAAGTTAGCGCACGTGTTGTGTCCTCCCTTCTCGTCCTTGTGTCATTTCGCGCTAAATTTAATTTTCCTAATGTCACGTAAGAAGCAAGGCAAGCAACTACAGGCTCCAAAGGGGAAAAAAATGACTTTGGCAATGATTACCAAGCTTGTAGGTACTAAATAAAAGTTTAACGTTGTTTGTGGCAAGAGATCCCCTTTCAGCTGTTTTCTTACTTTAACCTTGATTGACTTCAAACTATGTTTTTTATTACTTAGCTACCATTATTTTCCATGTATTTCAAGATAACTAGTTCATTATTTTTCTTTGTATTCAGCCTAAGTGCCTACAAATACTGTACCAGAATTGAAATTAGGCACTTACCTGTTTTTGTGTTACAAATTTTGAAAGATGCAAATTAACCTAAAATTTAGGTCCTAGTGGTAAAAAGTTCACTGAAAAAAGTGATAACAATCAGATTTTAATGAATCTGGTACAGTTGAAAGAGTGCCAAATTTTGAAGAAAATTATTATTGTATTATGTGGATAGCTCTATTAGGTTTTGAGAAAAACTGTTCCTCGACATGGTCAAAAATGCATGGTATGTATAGGGTTTACCGTGTGCCCTTCAGTGTGTTGTAGACGCAGCAACCATCTTTCTCCAACTGCAACTTCTTTGTCTTACTTTGGGTGCAACTTCTACAGTGGAGTAGCTATATATGCTCGCTACAATACAAGGGGAACATATACCACACAGTGCATCATCACGGCAGAACCTTTGAAGCGGGAGCTGCTGCCGTGTGCACTTTCCCGACTACCACCTCAACTGGCTATGACAACAAAATAGCCACCTATATCCCCCCACTGTGTAAGCTTCCTATAGGAACGCCAACATTTTTTTAAAGAAAGAACTCAAACAATGGTTAATGTTGCCCCCAGTGTGAAGTGCTCCCTAGCAGCAAGCAATGTTGCCACAACATTCACATAACTTTCTCAATGTGGCGGCGACAACGTGTCAACATTTGGTGCTACTAGGGTTATTGCCAGTGCGCTGAGGAATTGAAATCTATTTCAAACACACCTGAATGAGTGGAAAGTAAGCATGCAGCGGTCTTTTGTGAGGTGTTCAATGTAATAGCATAGTTTGCTTTGCTAAAAAGCACGCCTATGCTTAATCTATTTTGATATATGCTTCAACTATTTTGATATGTACGCTTGTGAGGACTACGAGAGAGAACATCGAATACATGTTTAATCAATGATTACCAATATAAATGTGACTTACTGAACAGCAAGAGATACCTTTTTGCTTGAGCAATTGTTATGAACACTATTGCGCTTGCCAACTACATATAGTCCAAAATAGTCGTAAAATAAGCCAGTTGGTATGAATGCATAGTAATGAACAGCACAAAGTATGAACGAGAGACAAAAGGAAGAACAATGCAGGACGAGCACAGACTTTCAACTGAAAAATTTATTGCGCAGAACCTTGCCTAAATAACATTAGCCGCACACCTCGTGCAAATGAGGATCCGGTTAGAAAAAACAAGTTACGAAATCAATGAAGCTGTTGATTTTGTAACTTTTTTCTAACCGGACCCTCACGTGCACGAGGTGTATGGCTAATGCTATTTAGGCAAGGTCTTGTGCAATAAATCTTTCATTTGACAGTCTGTGCTTGTCCCGCATTGTTCTAACTTATGTCTCTCGTTCTTGCTTTATGCTGTTCATTACTATGCATTAAGTCACCCTGACCTTTAAATGCTAACTTCAGTGCTTACACTCGTATTGCTGACGACTGTACTGTAGCACAAATTGGGCAAGAAAAGCATAACAGAAAAGCCTGTTGCTAAAAGTATGCAAACATAGGCGTTCTATTGCAAACAAGATGCGGACAGAAGGGTGAGACGTAACTGTGTGCTGGTCCTGTCGTTACATGTCAACCTTCTGTCCTTGTCTTGTTTGCGCTAAAACACGCACATGCCTGATGAGCTAGTCAGATGAGAAATTCTCCTGCACCGTACCTATAAATCCTTGCATCAGCAACTCCACAGCACTCTGATAATCACACCACTGCCACACAGCAGCGTAATGTATTCTACTACATGCTGGCAGCACATTAATGTATAAAAAGCGAAACTCTGACAGAATATGAAGTCTCACATTGTGCATGCAAGTTTTCATAACCGTCAGATGTCCAACGTGGATGCTGGCTGGTGCAATATCACTGACACGCGAAGGCGACGTGCATATACACACAAAGATTCTTTTAACACCTCTCCCTACAGAAGGCAAACATACGATTACGTTTCACTAGCTCAAGCCAGCGTTCAAGCGCATAATAAACACTTCACCATGAATGTAGGCTAATTATTACAATTTAAGTGGTTGGCTAGCTGAATTGAGCCACGTTACAAATTATATAGCCCATGAACGTGAGCAAAATGCTGCCCAGCAGTAAATGGCGCTGCAGGCTTTGATTTATCAACAACAAACGAAGCAAGCGCCACTTGCGTCCTGCTGACTGCAATGCACATAAGAAAAAATCGATCATCACACACATGCATGTTCTCGCGAATTCGCTCCCGTAAGGCCGTGCCGATGCGCCATGGCTATGCTCAGATCAGCGTAGTCGAAGCGAATCGGAAACGCGCACAATGTCGTCGCTCGCAAAGGTGCGTAAGGCTGCCTCTTTACGACGCCACGTCCGAGTGCGGTAACAGAGCCTTGCGCTGAGTAGCATACTTTACATAATAAGCTGTCCCACTTACCTTTAGTTTCTTTCGCACTGGCGTGTAGCAGGTGGCCACGGGCGTCAGCCATGGAGTCATTCGAGCGCCCGCACATTTCGTTGATACCTTGAACGACTCGTACTTCATCGGCACTCCGAGAACAGCGGGAATTGCGCGCAATCTTTGCACACCGCACAAACGAGGAACGAAGCTTCCTTACGTAAATTTAATGCTTTTACCTTCAATCTTCTTGTGGACGAGAACACGCGCGAGACGCTCGCAAACAAAGGCAAATAACATCTGGCTTCGGCTATGGATGGATCTAGCTTGAAGTGTTGTTCGTGAAAAAGAAAAAGAAAACGTCGCCGTGTGAAATTGTTAGAGAACGCATGTTATTGGGCAAAATAGTTAAAAAATAATGACGTCTTCAAGAAAAATTTATACGAGAAAAGGTAAATAATTTTTCAGTAGCTTTTTTTTTTCTTTTTGTTCTAGCAGACGACAGGTTTCTACTGCTTGTACCACGGACGTAGTAGTGCGGCTTTACGATCGATGCTTGCCGCCGAAGCAAAACTCTACAGTAGTTGTATGTACGTCCTCAGTGAATAGCAGGATGACTCCAAAGCAGTAACACTTTTACGTAATGCAGTATGTGATCTTGCAAGGCATGATGTTTCGTTGCGTTGAAGCAAAGGGAAGCAAGCCGGCGTGATCAGCTGATGTCGCCGCTACGCGCGGCACTGCCGTGTGCTTCATTCGTTTCCCGCGCTGAATTCGTGATCGAGCGAGACAGCCACGGAGGGGAACACAGCTAGACGCACGGGTTAACGACGTATCACTCCAGTTTCGCGCGATGGCCGACTATTAATCGCAAGAGAGCCTCGGGGAACAAGCTTCAACTGCTTGTGTAAATTACATTGCTTGTGTGTAAGCATCCGTGTTTTCATACGCGAGCGATCGGCAACCTATAGTGAAAAGATACGAGAAAAGTGTGAGGCGTAGATACGGTCCCAAAATATATGCCCGCAATAATAAGTATGATCTCATATTGTACCTACTATGCACTCTCAGATAGCGCGTAAGCACTTTCATCTATTAAATTAGAAAGATGTCATGACCAGTGTGCGGGTGGCGTAGCAGGCTGGAGTAGCAGGCTCACGCGTAGAGATCACGACTTGTTTACGTGCGTTCGAGTCCTACTCAGTTAATGCTCTCTTTTATTTACATTTGGGAGCTGAAACTTAAAAATAAAACAAAAAACATTAGGTTAGAATATGTGCGTGGCACTGTGTTTGCTTGCACACCGGTTATTTTTCTCTTTTTTGGCATTATCCACTTGACGATATTGCAAAATAAGGACCGCAAAAAGGGACCGAGCTAAACAAAAAACTAGGGGTACAAAGTAAAGTGATAGAAAGTGTACCTCGCTAGCAAGTGAGAAGATGATGCACTCGGGGCCCCGCGATTATGCTATCGCGCTCCACTCTTTAAGGTGAACCTCGAGCATCCTCACTTTATTGCACTCTCCATGTTGTGCATGTGTCTCCACGCAGCCATGATCTAAATTCTAAAGCCTTTGTTGCGTCTACAAACTTATTAAAACAGGCGCTTAAATTTTATCATATAACATGCAATTGCAAGCATAATCTGCAATGCGGGCTGAAACAATGCTATTGCAATTTCTCAAAACAACCCAGTTCTGTACGTGAGTATCCGTGCATCAATGATGAACACTGTTATGTGTCCATGCACATCAGTTGGGCTCTTTTTCTGACCAGTGACCCCCCCCCCCCTTCCACTGTTGGGCAACAAATCAGTTCAGCCTGGTTAACCTCCCTGCCTTTCTTTCATCTATTTCCTCTTTTTTTTCCGCTTCATTTCATCTACCCTTGTTGTTGAAAGAGGTATTAAACATATGTGTCAAGACTCATTGTGTATTAGAAAGTAGAGCACAGGCAAATTTGCTTCATTCGTCTGTACTTAAAATTGGCCACTTGATAACTTGCATGAAAAGTATAACCAAGCACCTCGACATGTGGTTTGGGATCTTCAACAGGGAGCTTCTGTATGACGATGCATATGTGTTATTGATCACCTGTGATTTGAACAACGTCCACACTTGCTCGGACATACAACAACATGTGAATAAATGAGTCACTTGTTCAGCCACATAACCTAATGATAAAGGTATTACAGTAGTAAGATCAGAAGTGCAAGATTGTCACTTTTGGTGATAGCTTGCTCTTGAACAGATGTAAGTACATCAATACTACCTCTATGGCTGAACTACGTAAACAGATCTGTGCACTAGTAAGACTCTTTGTACACTAGATGGGAGAGAGTGAAGCTCTTTACCAAAAACTGAATACGTTTGTCTCTTATATAAAGTTTTCATACGCATGACACTGTGCACACGCGTGGTACGTCGTGGAAGAAAACGTATTTCACCAAAACCAGTCTCAGAGAAGTTTAAATGGCATCATATACAGGACACACAGGTAGCACTACTAGTCTTTAAACCACGTACACTTGCTACCTCAAATTGGGATCCCTGAGTGTAGTGAATGAAGAGAATTTCTGAAAGAAATTTAGATGTTTGTGAATTTTGAGATGTTTGTGCGGAATTGTGAGGGTGAAGACGACGGCGACATGAAGGCGAGCCAGGGACAGGTGGCACGCGCGGCGGCAGCACAAGAAAAAAGAAGACGAAAAAGAAGAGAGGCGCGTGTGGAACGCGCAGAGGGCTGAGCGAAGCAAGCCGAAGGACACGCCGGACCAGGGCGCTGTCCGAGAAGTTCGTCGTGGCCGTGCTCGGCGAGGACTGGTGCTTTCCCGGTGTTTCGGGCGTTGGCGGTGGCTCCAGCGAGGACGTGCCGGACCAGGGCGCTGTCCGGGGAGCTCCTCCTGCCTGTTCTCGGTAAGACCTGGGGAGCCGAGCTACCTGCCTGAGGCTGCCGGTACAGGGCGCGGCTCCTGCTGTGTCGGCGGGCAGGCGTCACGAGTTCCTGAACACCGTCGCCACCTGGGACGGCGCAAGGCCGTGATCAAACTGGAGGCCTTCCGGAGGCCTTGTCTTGTGACGCGTCACCTGCGTGCCTGGGCTTGCCTTCAACGACACTCGTCGCCACATGTGGACTGACCCTCGCCAAGGCAACGTCGTCTACGAGTCGTGAGACTTCGTTTTCTTGCTACCTTGAACGGACATTCCGCGGTTAAGACTTTCAGATTAATTTATGTGTGTTTATCTCCGTGCTTGTTTTTCGTCATCGTCCCTAGTATACCTTGTCCCTATAAATGTTGATCCAAACTCATTCGTGCGTATTCTCTTGTCGCCCGTCCCGTTGAGCCACGCACTCGCAAACGTGACGAACCACCACTCGGTCCTTACAATTTTCTGGCGTCCGCGACAGGACCAAGCTCTTCCGTACACCTTAGAGCCTCACGTTGCTTGTGTGTGGTGGGCGGCAATGGACGAAAAGAGAACGCTCGTTGAGTTAGGGAAGGAGATGGGACTCACTGGAGAGGCCTTGCAGGCATGGGTTAGCGCAGAGCAGAAGGACATGAGGGATCAGCGAGCTAAGGAGCGCGAAGAAGCGAGGGTAGCGGCGCAGGAGGAACACGCGCGAGAGTTGGCGCGTATGGAGGCGGAACGGGCGCTCCTAGAAGAGCGAAGGCGTGTGTTAGAGGCAGAGCGGTTGAGTCCGAGAACCACCGTAGGCAGCGAGACAGGTGGGGGTCAGAGTTTTCGCAGCCCCCATAAGATGATCCCTCCCTATAACGAGGAGAGGGATGAACTAGATGCTTACATACAGAGGTTTGAGAGAGTAGCGTCTAGTCAAGGTTGGCCACAAGACAAGTGGGCCTTGTCTTTGAGTCTTTGCCTGACGGGCGAAGCACTAACGGCAGTAGGTCCGATGTCCGCGGAAGACGCTACCGATTATGCCAAGCTGAAGCAGACGCTACTGCAGCGGTTCCGCTACACGGAAGAAGGGTACCGTGTGAAGTTCCGGGATTCCAAGCCTGAAAATGCTGAGACCGCACGGCAGTTTGCTGGCCGTCTTCTAGGATACTTTGACCACTGGCAAGAGTTAGCCAAAACAGCAAAGACATATGAGGCGCTGCGGGACAAAATCGTGTCTGAGCAGTTTTTACGACGCTGCGAAGAAAAACTGGCGATCTTTCTGAAGGAAAGAGGATGTGATGACCTTGACACACTGGCAAAGACAGCTGACCAGTACTTGGAAGTGCAAGGCATCATAAATCTTGCTAGAGGCAAGGACGGAAAAGAAGAGAAGGGGAAGCCGCCAGGCCATTATAAAGCAGCTGTGACGACAGAGAGCAAAGGAAAGCCTGTCTGCTTTCTCTGCAGCAAGCCGGGACATAAAGCTTCCGACTGCTGGACTAGAACGAGGGCACCGAAGCCACCATGCTGGAAATGCAAGAAGACAGGTCACAGCGCCGATATGTGTCCCACCGGCTCTGGCAGACATGGTGAAGCTTCATGCACACTTCTAAGACATGAGGTGCAGAGTGACCCGGAAAAACTGAAGCCTCCGCAACAAGGTGCACGCAACAGTGATAACGTGCTTGACGCTGCTCAAAGCAGTACAACGTGCTGTGGAGCGCTGGAAAAGATGCCGACGGTAATTGGTCGTCTTGAGGGAACCTTGGTGACGGTCTTGCGAGACAACGGCTGCAACACGGTTGTAGTGAAACGGTCCCTCGTTCCTGACTCCAAGCTGACTGGTAATCACCGCGTTATACGCCTACTCGACTGGTCTGAAAAGAGTTTGCCGGAGGCTGAAGTATTTATTGATTCCCCGTTCTTCAGAGGAGTTGCTCGTGCCGTTTGTATGGAGAACCCTCTGTACGAGGTCATCCTTGGCAACATCGAAGGTGCTGTCCCAATGGCGGATCATGATTCCAAGCAAGCAAATTCATCGAAAGAGGAAGCCAAGGATACAGAGAAAAAGCGTGAAGTACAGAGTGGGGAAGTGACGGCCGCTGCAGGAAAGACGGGAAAGCTGCAAAAATTACCTGCACCGCAAGTTGACCCCTTAAACGTCAGCCCGGAAGAACTTCGGCAATTGCAGAGCACGGATCAGACACTGGAGGCTTGTTTCCAGGCATTGGACCAAACGACAACGTCCAAGAAACGAGCTACTACCAAGTTCGTGCTGGTCCATGGCATCCTTTTCCGGCATTACCAGACTGCGGAACGGCGTGACCTTGAGCAACTGGTAGTTCCGAAGAAGCTACGGGCCACAGTAATGAAGATGGCACACGAGGGATTGCTTGCTGGGCATCAGGGACAAAAGAGGACCATAGACCGAGTCCTTGAGGAGTTTTATTGGCCTGGAGTACAAGCGGATGTCACACGCTTTGTAAAATCGTGTGACATATGTCAACGTACAGTACCCAAGCACCTCGTGGGTCGTGTTGATCTGGGTAATATGCCCATAATCAAAACCCCATTTCATCGAGTTGCGATCGATCTTATCGGTCCTCTGTCCCCAACTTCGGAAAAAGGAAATAGATACGTTTTAACCATGATAGACATTGCCACGCGCTACCCTGATGCGGTAGCCTTGCCAAGCATTGAAACGGAGCGAGTAGCAGAAGCGCTACTAGAAATGTTCGCTCGCGTTGGAGTCCCACGGGAAATCGTGAGTGACTGTGGCAAGTCATTTACATCTCGTCTGATGCAAGAACTGGGACGATTAATGTCGTTTAGACAACTCCCCACTACGCCGTACCATCCCATGGTGAACGGGCTTGTTGAAAACGTCAATGGGACCCTCAAACGGATGATTCGGCGAATGTGTCAGGAGTGCCCTAAACAATGGGACAGGTACTTGGCTCCACTACTGTTCGCTTATCGCGAGGTCCCGCAAGCAAGCCTTAGTTTTTCGCCATTTGATCTCCTTTACGGACGATTCGTGCGTGGCCCAATGTCCATACTTAAGGAATTGTGGGCAGCCGAAAACGTCGATTGTGAGATCAAGACCGCGTACAGAGATGTCACCAAGCTACAAGAGAGGTTGCAGAACACCTGCAAGATTGCCCAAGAAGAGGTCCAGAAAACAAAAGCTTCACAAAAGAAGTATTTTGACAGAAAGAAAAGACCTCGAGAGCTGTATGCAGGGGATAGAGTGTTGCTGCTCCTTCCATCGGAGAAAAATAGGCTACTCCTCACATGGAAAGGTCCCTTTACAGTCGTCGAGAGACGCAACGACTGGGATTATCTATTAGACCTAGGTTCGCGAGTTAGCTTATTTCACGCTAACCTCCTCAAAAGATATGAGGAAAAGGAAACACAACCCCGTTACCGATAGTGCCTGTTAGAACGAAGGTGTGCTGACATTTGCTCAGAACTATCGCAAAAGAGGTGCAACATTATGTAAATTGTGTCCTTGTGTGTTGTTGGACTTGATGACTGTGGAAAAGTTGTTGTGCCGAACAACTTTCTTGAGTGGGGGGATAATTGTAGTGAATGAAGGGAATTTCTGAAAGAAATTTAGATGTTTGTGAATTTTGAGATGTTTGTGCGGAATTGTGAGGGTGAAGACGACGGCGACATGAAGGCGAGCCAGGGACAGGTGGCACGCGCGGCGGCAGCACAAGAAAAAAGAAGACGAAAAAGAAGAGAGGCGCGTGTGGAACGCGCAGAGGGCTGAGCGAAGCAAGCCGAAGGACACGCCGGACCAGGGCGCTGTCCGAGAAGTTCGTCGTGGCCGTGCTCGGCGAGGACTGGTGCTTTCCCGGTGTTTCGGGCGTTGGCGGTGGCTCCAGCGAGGACGTGCCGGACCAGGGCGCTGTCCGGGGAGCTCCTCCTGCCTGTTCTCGGTAAGACCTGGGGAGCCGAGCTACCTGCCTGAGGCTGCCGGTACAGGGCGCGGCTCCTGCTGTGTCGGCGGGCAGGCGTCACGAGTTCCTGAACACCGTAGCCACCTGGGACGGCGCAAGGCCGTGATCAAACTGGAGGCCTTCCGGAGGCCTTGTCTTGTGACGCGTCACCTGCGTGCCTGGGCTTGCCTTCAACGACACTCGTCGCCACATGTGGACTGACCCTCGCCAAGGCAACGTCGTCTACGAGTCGTGAGACTTCGTTTTCTTGCTACCTTGAACGGACATTCCGCGGTTAAGACTTTCAGATTAATTTATGTGTGTTTATCTCCGTGCTTGTTTTTCGTCATCGTCCCTAGTATACCTTGTCCCTATAAATGTTGATCCAAACTCATTCGTGCGTATTCTCTTGTCGCCCGTCCCGTTGAGCCACGCACTCGCAAACGTGACGAACCACCACTCGGTCCTTACACTGAGATACATTTATTATGATCCTTTAGGCAGAAGTTAAGTGCGTGCAAGTGACATATTAAGGTGATTCTGAGTATGCTCTCATGACGTATATAATGCAGGAAGTACTGCCTAATACTGCTTAAGGCAAAGTGCTTGTTCAATGTGAATCTTTTCAATTAGCAAAAGCCTACAGGTCACTGGGCCTTCTTTGGTTGAAGTCTTTGTTGCTTTAATACCGAGAATACCAGAAGTTCAATAACGCACACCTATGACAAATGAAGAACAGTGTTCATGAAGTCATTTTATGACAATATGAACGTGTCTTTGTTGCCAGTTCAAATGTGCTACTACAAAGGTTAAACGAATAATTTCATGCTGTGCTTACCTGCACCTAAATAACGTCATTCACTTACTTTAGGACATCCTACTACAGCCCACCTTGTAAAGTTTCTGGGTAGCCAATCCATGAATATATACAAATATTTTTCTCAATACTAAACTCACTTCTGTCGAACTTAATCACTTACAACCATCTTTGAGTATATAGGTCTCTTACCTACAGTAGATATGACGACTACGGCTTGGCATACTACTCACTTGTGAGTACACACACTCATTTGAAAGCATGACTGTGAGTACGAGTGAGTGATGAGGGGCATGAGCAAACCTGAGTATGAACGTGAGTAAGTACACATCAGAGTGAGTTGGCGTGAGTATGAATGTGAGTGAGTAGGTGTCGAGTACGAACGTGAGTCCTCATAGGTGCATCAATGATGAACACTGTTATGTGTGCGTACACATCCCTTGTGCTTTCATGAGTAATTCTTTTTCTGATCACCCTCCCTCCCACTGTAGGGCAGCAAGTCAGTTCAACCTGGTTAACCTGCCTGCCTTTCTTTCGTCTTTTATCTCTTTTTATTTTATGTTTCATTTTATGTACCCTTGTAGTATAAATAGGTATTAATCACGTGCATCGACACCCAGGGTCTATAGGAAAGTAGAGCAGAGAGGCAAATTTGCTTCATATGTCTTTATTTTACAGTTGGCTAGTTGATAACTTGCATGAAAACTGATAACCAAGCAGCTCGACATGTGGTTTGGGATCTTCGACAGTGAGCATCAGTATGACGATGTTTATGTGTTATTGATCACTTGAGATTTGAACAGCACTCTTACTTATTAGCACATACGACAACATGTAAAAAAAGATCAGGCACTTATTCAGCTGTATAACCAGCTGATGACAAAGGTATTACAGTAGTAGGATCAGAAGTGCAACATTGTCACTCTTAATGAGAGCAGTGAGCTTTCTCTTCTACAGATTTGAGTACATCAACACTTCCTTTATGGCTGAACTATGTAAACACATGTGTGCTCTTAAACCCTTTTGAGCAACTAAATGGTTGAGAGTGAAGCTTTTAAACAAAAACTGCATACATTTGTTTCATGATGAAGTATTCATATGTACAACACTGTGCGTATGCATATCACAATATGTAAGAAAACGTGTTTAATTAAGACCAGTGTCTCAGAGAAGTTAAAATTGCATCATATAGAGAGGACACGCAGGTAGCACCACTAGTTTACGAACGATTTACACGTGTATACCTTAAATCATTATCTCTGATATATCATATATATTTAATGTGGGCTTTTAGGCAGAACTTAAGTGTGTGCAAGCAATATTATAAGGTGACTCTGAGTATGTTCTTATGACGTACACATAGATATAAAATGAAGGAAGTATGCCTAATACTACTTCAGAGAATGTGCTTGTTCAATGTGAATCTTTCCAAACAGCAACGCCTACAGGCCACTGGGTCTTCTTTGATTGCAGTCATTGTTGGTTTAATACTGAGAATACAAGAAGTTCAATAACACACAATTATGACAAAAGAAAAAGTTTTTGTGGAGTCATTTTATGGCAAAGAGAATGTGTCTTTGTTGCCAGTGTTCATGTGCTACTACAATGGGTTAAACTAGTAATTTCACGCTGTGCTTAACCGCAGCTAAAGAACTTCATTGACTTACTTTAAGACATGTTACTTTCAGCCCACCTTGTACAGTTTCTGGGTAACCAATCCATGAACATAGACAAATATTTTTATGAATACAAAACTCACTTTTGTTGAACTGAATCATTTGCAACCATCAATGCGTATACAGGTCTTTTACCTGGAGAAGTTGTGAAAATCAGCTCGGCATACTCACTCATAAGCATAGGTCGGCAAACTCACTAATGAGTCGACTCAGACTCAGATCGAGCCGTGAGTCTGAGTCTGAGTGAGTCAGGTTGAGTAATATTTTAGTGAATCTGAGACCGAGTGAGCCCGGTTGAGAAAATTTTCAGGGAGTCTGAGTCCGAGTGAGTCTGGTTTAGAAAAATTTTGGTGAGTCTGAATTCTAGTGAGCACTAAAGGCAAAATATGCTTGGTGAGTGAGCCTGAGTGAACTCCACATTTTTTGCCGACCTATGCTCATGAGTACACACACTCACAGTCATTTGAAAGGCGTGAGTGTGATTACGAGTGAGTGACAAGGGGCGTAAGCAAACCTGAGTATGAGCCTGAGTGGTTACTCATGAGTGTGAGTCGGTGTGCAGTATGGACGTGAGTGAGTATCAATGAGTGTGGTTCGGTGTGAGTATAAACATGAGTGAGTACTCGTGAGTGTGAGTATGAACCAGTGATGAGGGATGTGAGATGTGTGTATGAACATGAGTGAATATTTATCGGTGTGAGTAGGCATGAGTGTGAGTATGAGTGAGTGTTGAGGGGTGGGAGTAGGCATGAGTATGAACATGAGTTAATATTCATCAATAAGAGTAGGCATGAGTGAGTGTTGACGGGTGGGATTAGACGTGAGTATTAACGTGAGTGAATAGACATCGGTGTGAGTAGGTGTGAGTAAGAGTCTTCGAGAATAGACACCATGTGAATACTCATTGGTGTGAGAAGCCGTGAGTCTGAGTATGGGTGAGTGTTGAGGGGTGTGAGTACACGTGAGTATGAACATCATACCGTACAGACGACTATGAACATGAGTGAATGCTCGTGTTGGGTTATATTTTTGTGCTGGTACGTCTATTTGTGTTTTTATACGTTTGCATATATATAATTCTTATTCCTGCATTAATTACTGTGCCTTGTTTGTTTATTCAAGCCTCCATATCTTTATTTTTTAATCGCCTTAATATGATCTTTTAATATTGCAGTGTTCAGAAATAAATAAATAAATATTCTGCATATTTGATAGAGAAGCTTATGCGCTAAAATATTTTCACTTCTGCCGTACAAATGTTTTCCGCACATGCGTATCACACGAATGGGTTCCACTGAATTTCACCAGTGCGCCCACGCATTCTCCTTATCATAGGCGTGCGCACAAGGGGGGGGGGGCGGCCGCCCCCCCCTATTCACCTAAGAGGGGGGCGCAAAGTTAGTGTCACACATTGACATAATAGGGAAGGAGGCGCTGCGACTCGGGGGGGGGGCGCAATGTCAGCGCCCCCCCCCCCCCCCCCGAGGGGGCGCTGGCATAATTGGGAGGGGGGCGCCGGCCATGTTCATTTGTGCTCTGCTGTCGTTTTTGCCTGTATCGCAGGTGTTGATCGTCCGATTGCTCATGTTGTGGTGATTGAGGCGGTGGTTACACGAAATTGCTGCAGCTCTGCAGCCAGGTCAGTTGTTGGCCACGTTGCTTTTCAACTGGCTCTTGGCTTGACCTCGTTCGTGTCGTGCAGCTGTGGCAAGTTGTGTAAAATGGCTGCGTTTATATTCTAGGAGCACCTTTTAGTGATAAAAAATTATTTTTGGTACTACGCGTATGTCAAGCATGTTTTCATAGATTTTTATTGCTCCCAAAGTCACGGCTCAGGAGGGCTAAGGTCATGGTCATCATTTTAAAATGACATTTGTTTTCGCCAATATGAATGAGAACTAACAGTTCTTATCAATATTGACGTGTTCTCATTGAGTGTTAGTTCTCAATAATATTGTGTCTAACAAAGAAAACGGGCCCTTAAATTTATGCTTGTTTCCTTCATTTCTTTTCATCGTGTGACAGCACACAGGTAAAATGACATTAACTTAATGTCATTCGCTGTAAATGATATTAGATTCCGTGTGACAGGGGTATTGCACACAGTCATCTGCAGAAGTTGTATCCATTCTCGAATAGCACAAATAGTGCACATTGACACAGGCTAGTGAGATGATACAGGCACTCGCCTGTGTCCTTGTGTCTTATTTGCGCTATTCCACAATGCATTCGTACCAACAATAGCTCGGATTTCCTTACCAGTGAAAATGTATCTGCACAAGTTATACATTTTCCGCATAGGCCACAATACACACTCTTTCCATACACTTATGACGATTTTCCGTATGCACCTTACAAACTCCGTACGTTTCCATAACACCTTAGGTTTCCACATCTTCCTTATGAAAGTTTCCGTACACTCCATAAAATGTCCTTATCCTTCCATATTGTCCATAAGGAACTTTCCATACACTCCGTAAAATTTCCTTATCCTTCCATATTTTCCATAAGGACCTCTCCATATACTCCGTAAAATTTCCTTATCCTTCCATATTTTCCATAATGAACTTTCCGTATATACCATACAACTTCCGTATGCTTCCATAAAATTCCATATTTTTTCCGTATCTCTCATAAGGAAACTGTATGGAGTCCATATTTTTTCCATACGATTTTATACGGAACGTTTCAGTAGGGACGACATGACTTATATGGGGCGCTCGTGGCCGTTTCGTTAGATCGATATACACCAAAATTGGTATTGCACGATGTGACTGTATGAAGAACACGAATAACACTTGATAACATAAAAAAAATCGGCAGATCCCACGTACCGTGGGAATCGATGTTATGCGAAGCAGGCGCGGGATGGTGACTGTGGCATAATTTTTCATGTTGAGCGAAAGTTTACGGAATGACGCTAGAGAAACGTGGAAGTGGTATAAACACACTCATATATGCTGAAAAGTCGCATATGTATTATATAATCAGTTGGTTAGAGTTGCGTAACGATGCCAACAGCAACATGGGTGTTATCATCACCAGCCGCGGTAAGCTGATATGTAGTGCTTACATTCTTCAATACTAGATAGCGCGAATCCGAAGAGCACAAAGAAGAAACACAAATGCACCGGACAGTCGTTACTCGCAATTAAGCTTCATTCAGCAAAGTTCTCCTGGATATACACACAGCCGAGTGGCACACGCAGGTGCACTGCACGTACGTTACAGTCACAGTTGCAGTTGTTCCAGTTGCGTTACAGCGGTTATGCTTATACTTATCTGTTATGACGGGAACGCACGCACATTTCACGAACCCGTGTGTATGTGTAGAAGGGGTTCTTGACAGTTCTTGAACAATGTCATCATCACCGTGATCACTGAGCACCAGCAGCTGGACCGGACTTGTTAATCGGATCCGTTCGTGATCGCACCTACGAGGGGTCTCAGTGTAGTTAAGTAAAAAACATAGCACAGCTGGTGCAAATCCTGGATGCCTCTTATGATGAAATGATCTATGACGCCTCCTGTCCTGCACGTGGCCGCGAGGTCTTTTGATGCCCTGTCCACATTCAAGCCGTCTTTCACGCAGTATAAAGACCAGGCGTTGTTTGGTCTTGATAAGTCAATGTTAAAGTCACCAGTAATGATGAGAGGCCTGGTTCTCTCAGCAGAATTATTGTAGGAAGCATTGACCCCGATTTTTGCGTAATCGACGTGGTCGACTGCATGGTAGTTGAGCGTATTCAAGGGTTGTTCTGTCTTTAGCTTCCTCACTTCCTTGCGTTCGCCGCTGTGGTGTAGCGGTTACGGTGCTCGGCTGCTAACCAGAAGGTCGCCGGTTCGACCCCAGCCGCGGCGGTCGCATTTCGATGGATGCAAAATGCTAGATGCCCGTGTAGTGTGCGATCTCGGTGCACGTTAATGTATACCAGATGGTCAAAATAAAGCCCCAACAATTATTATTATCACTTTCCTTGCGTGTCAATGTGTGTGTTCGCGTTTACTGTGTTGGTTGAGACTTTGTATCACCTGTGGCACATACCCGCATAATGTAAAATCTGTTATGCGGGTATGTGCCACACGTGACTGAGAGAAAGGGTTTCATGACGTACGCGACAGGTATTCTGCGTTATTCATGTCATGACCAGTGAATCGTGTTCACCATACAATGATCCCCTGCTATGTCAATTTTGGTACATTAGAAGTTATGGAGACGACGAGGAGAGCGCCCAGACATAGGCGGCTAGATAGATAGATAGATAGATAGATAGATAGATAGATAGATAGATAGATACGTAGATAGAAACGTCCAAAGTGCCTGAGGTTCGCTAAGAAATGCTTCGCAGTTAAAACCAAGACATGCATGTCATGATTTACATGCCACGCTCATGGTGCATTCGCGGCCGTTTCGCTAGCTTGATCTACATCAAAATTGGTATTGCGCGACGGGACTGTACGACGAACTTAAATTAGAGGTGGTAACATAAAAATCATGATATGCAAGTCATGTACGACATGATTTACATGCCACGCTCATGGTGCAATCGCGGCCGTTTCGCTAGCTTGATATACACCAAAATTGGTACAGCGCGATGTGACTGTATGAAGAACATGAATAAGAGGTGGTAACATGAAAACCATGACATGCATGTGATGTGTTTCATGATTTACATGCCATGCTCATGGTGCATTCGCGGCCGTTTCGCTAGCTTGATATAAACAAAAATTGGTATTGCGCGACGCGACTGTATGACGAACGTAAATGAGAGGTGGTAACGTGGAAATCATGACATGCAAGTCGTGTACGACATGATTTACATGCCACGCTCAAGGTGCGCTCGCGGCCGTTTCGCTAGATTGATATACACCCAAATTGGTATTGCGCGACGCGACTGTTTGACGAACATAAATGAGAGGTGATAATGTGGAAACCATGACATGCAAGTCATGTACGACATGAATGACATGCCACGCTCAAGGTGCGCTCGCGGCCGTTTCGCTAGATTGATTTACACCAAAGTTTATATTACGCGATGTGACTGTATGAAGAGCGTGAATAACAGTTGGTAACATGAAAACCATGACATGCATGTGATGATTTACATGCCACGCCCATGGTGCATTCGCGGTCGTTTTGCTAGCTTGATATACACCAAAACTGGTAGTGCGCGACGCAACTGTACGACGAACGTGAGAGGTGGTAACATGAAAATCATGAGAAGCATGACATGTACGACGTGATTTACATGTCACGCTCATGGCGCACTCGCGGCTTTTTCGCTCGCTTGATGTACAGCAACGTTCGTATTGTGCGATGTGACTGTATGGCGATTATAAGTGACAGGTGGAAACATGAAAACCATGATATGCATGTCATGTATGGCATGGTTTACATGTCATACTCATGGTGCACTCGCGGCCATTTGGCTCGTTTGTTATATACCAAAATTGGTATTGCGCGATGTGACTGTATGACGAACATAAATGGCAGGTCCTAACATGCGAATTATGTTATATGCATGCCATGTACGGTATGATTTTCATGACACTGTCATGGTGCGCTTCCGGCCGTTTTGTTAACTAGATATATACCAAAAATGTATGACAATACACGAGTGCGTGATGAACATAAATGACGGGTCATGCATTGTATATACCAGAATATACGTTTCATAAGCATGGTATATACCAGATTGTGCATGCATGCATGCATGGCACACATGGGATATATAGTGAACTAGATGTCATGGCATCAATGATTTCATTTGGCTCAATGACAAACAAGGCGATGTATGCAGCTCTTTGCTGGCTGCTTCGCATTACATCGATTCCCACAGTGCGTGAGATCTGCCGTTTTTTTTTTCTTTGAACAATTCCACTACACGGCTGCGGCACTCTGTTGTTTAGGTTGCGCGCGTTTTCGCTCGGCTCTCTGTGCTTTTTCGTACACCACTTTGAGCTCTTGGACTCAGTTGTGGCCTTTCAAGGAGAAAGTTATAGTACTCCATGAAATATTGCAAGTATAGGACAAAAAGGAAGCATCAACGCAAGTTATGGAATCAATATACCAAGAGTGGACCCGCTGTTGCGCACATAGATGAGAGTCAGCTGAAGACGCAAAATGAGCTAGAAAAAATATATGTGCTTGCTCAAAAGGAGCATGCGCCGCTTCAGATGAGGTCCCAAGCTATGATCATGGAGAATTTGAGACATATTGAATGTTTCTTTGTTATATGTACATTCGACTGAAATATTTAAAGCCATTTTTCTGAAAACATGATATCTTGCATCCTGCAATTACGCGAACAGTGATAACTTTCCTTCTGATAAATATTTACATACAATTTTTCATACTATTTCTTTGTAGGTTGAGTTGTGCATTCAAGCAAAATTATTGAAAATGAGCTGTAACATTTTGTACTATGACCAATTGTGTGCAAAACAAACCAGTCAAATATAAATTCTTTATTCTTTTTACGATAACGCGCCTTAGATTAGAGATGGGGTAATCGTGGAAGTTAGATGCACAGGAAAGTGTCCTCTGTACGTACCTGCCAAGTCGCGTTTTAATCGCACCAACCATTTTGTAGTTATGTTTGTTGGCGCAACATGCATATTTTGTCAGATTTTGATTTTTATAAATTTTGTGTTTTACATTTTTAGCAGTTTCATCATTCTAAAATTTAAATTTTCCTACGCTCTACAAGCCGAAACCATAATTATAACTATTGGACTGCAACTGTAAATTTTTCTCGAAGGTGGTGACCTACCTCAAACAAATAAGTACTTTCCTCAAATAGTGAAGGCCTTCAGGAAGAGCTCCCTCCCCCGCCCCCCACCGCCCCGAAAAAATTACTCCCTACGGGCCTGACCACGATATACGCACAAATATTCAAACTGCACAAAGAAGTCGGTCGCACTCGCAACGCTTGACTCAAAGCGATAAAAAAATCGGCATAGGCCGCTAATCGACTACAGCTTCGCATGACATCGAGTCCCAAAATGAGTGGGATCCGGCGAATTTTTTCTACTGAAAGCTAGGGACACTAAGGCATGTCTCTATGGAAAGATCACCCACGTGAATTACGCATAGCTTCTTGACGTCAGTGAAATGACACACCGTAATTGGATGGGGTATATGCAACTTTATCTGGCGCCTACACTTATTTTTTAGGTTGTAACCGACTATAGCTACATAAAGCTTCGCTGTAAAAATGCCACCTCTATAGGGCATTTTTCCCAAGCAGTTGGAAGTCGTGGCTGGTCCCTGTTGTGAAACAATTGGAGACCACAGAGAATGCCTGGGTTCAATTCGGCTCCTACCCTGCTTCTTTTAACAGCTGAACTGTTAAAGCTCGGAGTAAGGCCGGTGTCGCAGACAGAAAACTAGGCGAATGTGCGCCTCTGAAAGCATCTATGCATCAATCAGCGCCTAGCATAGTATAGGTATGCATAGTATATTGTAGCAAGAGGGTGAGAAAGAGAAGTGAAAAATATAGGAGTTACGTAAAGGTGAGGAGGAAGGAAAGGAGGATAGAACAAAGCATGGCATACCCTTGTATAGCACAGCACAGACGCCACAGACTGGGTGTGTGCCAAGCAGATCTTAGCATAGCACAGCCTTTCGAAGTATAGCGTAACAAGCTGGTGGGAAAGGAAAGTGAGGGTAACTAGGAGTTATGTGAAAGTCGGGAGGAAGGAAAGGAGGAGGGTAAGGGATGGCATAGCCTTGTATATTATACCTGAGTGAGAGGATGGCAAAGGGTGAGCAGAAAGGAATGGAAGAGGAGAGAGGGGTAAAGTATGTATATCCTTGTATAGTATAGTTCAGCAAGAGAATAGGAAATAGAAGTGATAGTGAGGAGAAGTGATGTTAGGGTGAGTAGGAGGGACATGAGGAGGGGTGATATTAATCCATAGCACAATTATGTACAGTAGAGAAAAGCAAGGAGTTGGAAAGAGAAGTGAAGGTGAGGATGAGTAATGTGAGGGTTAGGAGGAGGCAAAGCAGGATAGAGATCAATAGAGAAATAGATAAAAATGTAAAGCCATATAAAAGAAAGAAGAATGTTTAGAACGAAATAATGATAGATTAGAGAAGAAAGAAGAAGATAAATAAAGATGCTAAAGATCTTAGTCTGCCTCCTCTAAGTGGTGGCGCTTGCTTGGCGGCTTTGCTGTTTACCAAGATTTGTTAACTCACAGAGGGATAGCTAAGGCGCCGGAAAAACGCCTGTATTGTTGTGAGCTCATAACGGAATTGCGCCCATAAAGGTCATGATAAGCAATGATTGTTTACTGCTGCAGAGTGTGCAAGAAATACTTGCTTGTTTAGATCGAGATAAGTTGATTTCGCAGAAATAATTATTGATTAATTACATTTTGCATCCGAATTTTGACTGTTTAGACGCAGAATGAAATGCGGCGCATTAGTTTAACAAAGTGTGAGTTCCTGCAATTTTATTGTGTAAGAATGACGATAAATAAATTACTGAATATTAGATTAAACAAAGCGCATTTTGCAATCGGCATGAACCCCATGAAGGCTTTGATCGTTACTTATGCGCGGCTTTCACTTCCACGCTTATAGATGTTCGTATATGGAAATCCCGTAAAATGTTACTCAGGCACCAGGCTTCGGCGATAGAACGATAACTTATAAGAAACATATATGCGCATTGCGAAGCGAAACTATTGTTTTCCGCCGTAATCATTCTCATACGCCCGTTCTTCCTTTCGTTGTGAAGCCCCCTTATCTCGACATTGTCAAAGTCCGCCATGTTGTTGAATTCCGCCATTGGTCAAGCCTGATTGACCCGGAGGGGTACTACGGCCTTTCCGATTGGCTCAAAATGCCGCAATTACGAAATTTGGCAAGATGGCGGAATTTGACAGTGTCCACATTAGCACCCAAGGACATACACAAGAAACACGTAAGGCATACAATGGCCTCTGTTGACGCCATGATAAAGCAGGAAAACCCGATGCCTGGGCTCGGCATGAATCAGTAAGAAAATGAAATGTTTGAAACTGCGTTAGAGCAAAAATTAACCCATGATAGTACGCTGTTGTGCTCTCACGACGCAGTATAATAAAAATAAAAAAAAGAATGTTTTTCACGGAAAAACAAGTCACAGTGCTGCCCCAACAATTTTTCGCTGAGCAAACGTTAACGAAGTACTTGAGCAAATCTCGCAAGGTTTCTTAGAGAGAATGTCGCGGATTTTTTTTAGACGTAGAACAAGACATGCCGACTTTGGTTCCAGAAGTGCGTAATCTGCACAGTGATTTATTAATGGATATAATACGTTTGTATTGAATATTTCTTTGTGCATTCCCCGTAGGTGTAAGGGTTCTTGTATACACACATTTCATGCTAACACTGGACATTTATGTAACTTACATGTACCATAGCATCTGCTGTACATATTTGCTTGTATATTCATTAAGCCATATATATTGTTTATGTATACCTCGCCATGTACATTGTGTATATTGTGATAAGTGTGTGTATGATAGCCCTAGTATCATGTGTTAGGGACAACCTGTGGATTTCTATTAAAAGGTTTCCTGTATATTGTACTTAGTTATTTGTGTATCTTAAAGGGGTCATGATGCACCCCTTGGGCTTATTGAAAAAACACATCCTGCGGAAAGCTGACACGGCTATGAACTGCTCAGCCAAATATTTCAGTCGCGCGCGCCGCGTAAAGGCTACAAGCGGAACGCGAAGTTGCTGTTTTCTCAGGCGCCCTCTCTTCAAACAGAGGGCGGTTCTTACTCTCGTCGGTGGGCGGGGCGTCTGAACGTTGACGTCGCGATGTGCGTCTGCACGTCGCTAAAGACATAGCATCCTCATTGGCCGATAGCCGACATAAATCGAGAGCGGCGTTCGGAGTAGATGCGCTTCTTGCCACGGGGTGCCGCGTCTTGCCTGCGCCGCACTCCTCAGTACACGGTAACCGCACTCGCGCACGCGAATCCCAGCGGGAGAGCGATCGCGTTTCATGATGCGCGCTAACGAAACTTCTTTCCCCCGTGCCATCCCTCCCTGTGTAGCGTCCAGTGCGCTCGACGGCACGACAAAAGAGAGAAAGCGCTGAGAGGGTGCGCCAAACCCCCGTAACTCCGCTCATTCTTGACGGATTCGAGAAAGTTTTGCTGCAATCGATTCGGGAGGCAGCAAACTCCGATACTGAGGTCATTAGATCATTACTTGGAAAAGTGGTTCATGACCCCTTCAATGTCGTTGTTGTATGGACACTCTTTCCAAGTGTTCGTAGCGTCCTATGATGGAATAAACTTGTCCTAAACAAATCGTACTCAAAAATTGAGAATCATATCGAAACCGACAGTTCTCTTCCTCCCGGTACGAACCAACAAAACTCCTTCTTCCGTGAACCTGGCCTTCATGCTCAGCCAAGGTCTTTGTTGGCGAAAGAGCTTCAGTGCAACACAGCTGCTGCGCTTTCACGAAAAAGAACAGCGGCTCAGATTGGGCCTTCCCTGCCGCCAACGCCAGAGTCCGTGACTTCATCCATATTAACCACGCGCTCACGCCCAGAGCGCCAACGGCGCTTAGCAGCGTGTGTGTGTTGTGTCCACTTGTGGTTCAAGAAACTGGTTACCTGCTCGCGGCGTGTAGTCGAAATCCGTAGGCCTCTAAACATCCTTGCCTAAACACCAATGCATGCAATAAACTAAACTATCTGCAAATCAACGGTCTCGTCCTTTCCCATAAGTAAGCAAAACCGAGCTACCGATCGTTTCTCTGATATTTACATATACGTAGAAGTGCATACATCTCTCATATGGAAGGATGCTCAAAACGATTGTCTTGTCGTGCTGAATAGCTTGTACTGCCACTCAAATGCGATAGCTTTACAGACACACGCACACAGCTCTTCTGTGGTCAGGTACAACATAAGCTAAATCATGTAACTTTTTTCAAAACACTCACGATATAGGTACTCGTGACTAATTGCGCGCAATCGCTCCAATGACGAAAGCAGTAGTTGAGTACATATATTCGTATGCCACAAATTAGAGTTAGGGCTGCGGCATCTGGCAGTAAATAAATAAATAAATAAATAAATACATGAATAAATAAATAAATAAATAAATAAATAAATAAATAAATAACGTGAGTGAATAAAATTTCTTACAAGGTCCCACTGGTTCGCGGTCCGAGCTAGACAGCACAGGTCCAGACAGCCAGGAGACCTCGTCTCCCCATAGCCTCCATAGCAGGCTGGATAAAAAATTTCGGTCTTCGATCTCCGTGCTGAGCAGTGCTATCAGCCAACGATCTCGGAGGGCCTCAGGAGAACTTGTTGATACGTTGGGACATTCACACAGCATATGTTTACACGAAGCCTCATCGTTTTGCATAGTTTACACTCGTTGTCCGGCTTTGTTTAGATAGCTCACGTAGAGCTGGCCATGATTTGGGAGGGGTTTTGTTTTACAGCGAAAGCTGTTATGAGATCATTTCACCGGCCATTTTTGGCGCCGTAGTTGTCCGCCGCCGCCGCCGGTGTCCGTAACCAGTATCGCTCGAAATAAGAAAAAAATTCCAGGATGGAACGAGGTTCGAATGTGGGCCCTCAGCGTGGAAGCTCAGTATTCAACATCCGAGCCACGCCGGTGTTTTTTTTTCTTTCATGGTATTTATTCAACATAGGATAGCACTTGAAAGCAATTGCATACAAACAAAGAACTAATATGTTGATTATGCTCTTATCGCAACACACTGACGAACAGAAGGCACTACAGAATTCGCAATCACCTCTATAGCGAATACATCAAGTAACTGATTTTCCAATTGTATGCTAGAACAGCGGTAAGGATAAGCACCTCACCAATGCCGTATACCATTCAGGTTGGTGTCTTGAAACTGCTTTGCAAAAAGGTCCTATACAGGCTTCATATCAGGAAGGAACCACATGAGCTCATGCAATATAGCGTGGTAGAAGAGTAAAATAAGCCCCAAGCGTCGCACAACGCGATTTCTGTAACCAGGCGTCACAGAATGCGAATTGCGCAACGAGTAGGTTGTTGAATGCTTACAACCCATTACAAAGGGCTCCGCCATAATTCTTCATCGTCATGAGGCACAGCATCAACAAAGTGCGCATAATGCCTTACACGCGTTTAGCAGGTACCACGGCTCTCCGTAGAATGACGAAAAATGGCATAGTGCCTGCTGCCCTACTTCTCAAAAATTACAGTGACATATAGCGTAGTGGTTTCCTCGCAAGTGCACTTGTATTGGTTGCCAAGGAAGCCCATAAACGCATGATCCATTTCCTCGGGGTCTCAGTAAGGTTCTTCCCCCCCGTCTCTCTCCCACGTCAACGTATGTTATAAAGCATGACGGGAGAGGGAAATAGCGACCGGGCGTCACCCAATGCAAATACATAACTGGTGGGCCGTTTAAAGCTTCCAACCCATTACAAAGGGCTGAGCCATAATTCTTCATCGTCATCAGTCGTCGCGTCAACAAATGCACATAATGCCTTACAGACGTGTAGCTGGTGCCTCGCTTCTCCGCAGAATGACAAATAATGGCTTAGTAGGTGCTTCCCAACTTCACAAAAATTGTGATTTATGGCGTAGTGGGTACCTTTCTAGTGTACTTGTATTGTAGCCCCAAGAGAGCATATAACGGGCTCCTGAAACGCCGCTCTTCCAGCTTTCGCTGTGACTGTGCTGCGGTTTCAGCGCAGGCCTGGCGTTCTTTACCTTTAGGTGCTCCGCCGTTTGTTTCCTCTCTAGACTTGGGTGGGGTCGGAGAAGATCCGCCTTGCCTCTCTGAAGTGTTGTGCGTATTCTGTGTAGCTTGTAAGCCAGTCGGTAAAGGAATACGGTAAAAATATAGGAAGGATGTGTACGTAGCGCAAACAGAACCAGTAATATTCAGCAGCCATGCGCGCGGTGGTGCGCACGCTCAAGTTTTGCTCATCGAAGAACTACACTCTAAGAAATGAAAGGATGGCATATTGACTGACTAAATACTAACCCGCTGCTTATCACAAAAAGCACTAACGTCTTATTAAGGGAAGGTAGTATAATGAATGTTAGTGAAATTCGCTGCCTGGTTAGTAAGTGAATAGTGCTAACTCCAATGGTTATTCTGTGACTAAATTACTGGTAGCCGCACGACCGATTTACTAACCGTACTACCTCTAGTGGACTACAATTAGCCAGAAGTTTACGCCTACTCTGTTATACGTGCGTGTGCATTTCAAAATCAAGTTGATTCTACTGCAAAAGCATATATTACGTGAATTGAAAAAACAAACGAAATGGCATGTTACACCAAATAATGACCGCTAATTTCTTTGTGTAATTAATTATCATGGTAAGGAAGCACCACAGCAACGTGCATTGAGCATGAACGCACCATTAGCGTGTGCACACACGCACAATCACACACAGATTATCAAACGTTCTACGCACGCACCATCTACTCTAAAAGCAGTTTACGGCTCTTTATTTACCCACTTTGGAATTGCACGCACTGTGATGGTTAGCAGCCATAACATTTAAAGAAATAATCGATGATTTTTTACCCAGTATTTCGTATTGTACTGTTTGCATATATGTAGGCCATCACGTAGCACGAAACTGTTATCCGAACATCATCTAGAAAGTTAAAGTTTTGTCTAAATTTTGCGTAATACTGTCCAAATTACGGCATGATATACCACGTCATCTACAAAGCACCTGGTAACATAGGCATCTAGTAGTTAGCTTATTAAACACACCAAGACAGGCTCCCTGGTTAGTAACAGCAAAACGTATCTGCTTTACTAGCAGCTGACTAGTAAAGCGATGCCACGAAGGTGTAAAATACGCTTGAAACAGGTAAATGCATGCATTTTTTTTATTTACTCATACTGTTGGCCTGTCGGCCGTTACAGTGTGGGTGAATAGCAGCACTTTTGCATGTTGTACATTACATAAAAAATAGAACTAAACAAACACACTTGAGAAGAGAAAAAATACATAAGAAACCACACTACCTAAGAAAAAAAAAACACAAGCGTACATATAAGAAACCATACTACATAAGAAACCGTACATAAAATACTACAGAAGAAAACATATGCGTACATAAGCCAAATAGTTCGTATTTACATGATCAAACGACACCAATTATAGAATTATTCAGCACCATAAACACAATTATACAACACCATAAATACACAGTTAAAAAGCGATATTAGAAAATATAACCGACCATTGCCGTACAAAAACACGCAGCCGTTCATAAGCGAAATATTCTGCACATACACCGATCAAACAATACAAAGCTAACAAACAGAACAATGCTAATGAAGGAACTCACACAACCACAAATAAAAATCATGCGTAAATGCGTGCGTCTTTATTGGCCTGCTAGGTTATTTTCAAAATGATCTGCATTGATACTTTCTCGCGTTAGTAGTGGCAATTGATTCCATTCTTTAATGGTTCTTGGGAAGAAGGAAAACGCGTAACTGTTAATATGCATCTGAGGTATTTCGAAAGTACCATCTTTGCTTTTTTGCAATGCTCTACCTTGTTGTGCTATGAAGTACTGACTGCTATTGATGTTAAATTTGTTTTTAGTGAGAAGGTAAAAAAACTTTAATCTTGCTATGCGCCTGCGTTCAGCAAGCGTGGGCAAGTTTAGCAAACTGAGCATTTCGGTGACGGAATCTGTACGAGAGTATCGCGCTAGAATAAACCTTGCTACTCGACGTTGAATTCTTTCCAGTCTCTGAATTAACCCTGACTGATGAGGGCCCCAGATTATACTGGCATACTCTAGCGTGGGCCGAACGTAGGTCAAATAAGCTGTTAGTTTTACTGACTGTGAGGCTAAATGCAGTTGACGTCGCAAGAACCAGAGCTTCTTTTCCGCAGTTTCGCATATTTTGCCAACATGGTAAGACCAGCTTAAATTCGTGGATATATTTACGCCTAAGTATTTCAGCACGTCAACTGTAGAAAGTACCGAGGAATTTCCTGTGTATTAAAGTAGAAGATGTTATTTACTTTATATGTTACGCGCCATAAGTTTTATTCTCATTTATTTTCATTTTTTATTTGTCGCATCATTCTTCTACTGTCCTAAGAGCGTCACTGAACAACTCCTGATCTTCGGGGATATCAATTTCTTTGTACAGTAGACAGTCATCGGCGAAAAGCCGTACTGTGATTCTTTGGTCAATTTCAGAGGCGATATCATTAATATAGACTAAGAATAGCACTGGGCCTAACACAGACCCCTGTGGAACACCTGACGTCACGTTTAATGGCTTTCATTTAATGTGTTCTACTTCTACGTACTGCGTTCTGCCCCGAAGGTACGCGGTTATCCATTTTACTATTGTTCGTTTATTCCCATAACTGCCAGTTTCAGGAGCAATTCTGCATGTAGCACTCTGTCGAATGCTTTCGACAGACCAAGACAGATGGCATCTATCTGTTTCTTTTTGTTTAACGTCATGGCAAAGTCATTAATTGTTTCAAGAAGCTGTGTTGTTGTGGAAAGGCGCTGTCGGTATCCATGTTGGTTGGGAAAAAATCTGTTGGCATTTTCAATATACGTGTAAATTGACTTGGCTACAACTTATTCTAGGAGCTTGCAGCAAACGCAGCTCAGTGATATTGGACGATAGTTTTCAATGAACTGCTTATCACCAGACTTGTGCACATGTATAACCTTTGCCGTAAGCCAATCATCAGGGATTCGGCATTCTGCGAGTGACGTGTCAAATATAACCTTTAAGTAATGGGCAACCCATTCCGCATACCTGTGCAGAAATGCGTGCGATATCTCATCAGGGCCTACGGACTTTTTTACGTCAATATTCAGTAGTTGGGCCACAATTCCCTGATAAAATACTTCAACGTCTGGCATTTTTTCCGAGCGAAACAATGGAGAGGGAGCGGATTCGACACTGGATTGTGACGGAGTAGAAAACACCGACTGAAAGAACTCGTTGTAATAAGAAGCGATTACTGCAGGATCAGTAACCACTGTGTTATCCACTACAATGCTGTGACTCGTTATCCTTTCTCGACGTGTGACGCCAAAATTTATCAGGAGACTTCGTCATGAACTCTGTCAATGTTTCTTTGTAATATCTATTTTTGGCTTCTGTAATCATGGAACGCAGTTGTGCAGACAATTCAGTTATTTTTGCGCGGTCTTTTGTTACATTGCGTCTCTGGCGGCTTATTCTACGCTTCATTTGCATTCCACTATCAAATCTATTTGTTTACTAACATTTTTTCCGAGTGTGCAGCGTGAACGTGTGTAGCGTACTACGCAGTCTGGCGGCGTTTTCCTGCAAAGGACTCATTCACTCTCTGGAAGCCGGATCAAGCTAGAGTCAAATAAAAATTTTAAGAACAGGTTGCAGCAGTACCTGACCAGTTGTAAGACACGAATGTAGTATTCTGGTGGTCTTGGTTGATCACGCTTGAAAGTGATTGTGCGAAATTTTCGCCGCCGAGATTTTCAGCTAAATTCAAAGACGGGGTGCCGGAATGTGCACACGGAACCTTCATTTTAAACAGAAAGTGGCGGGAAATAATAAATTTAATCCGTTTCTCACAAACTACCGCGTCTAGCGGCCACGCCGTGAACTAGAGCTGGTGAAGATTAGAGTCGTTTAATGTTCCTTGAAACGGGTGTGCCAATCCTGCCAGCCGTTGCCCGCTTCTGTCAGACAGCTCCGCTCCCAGTGCGGTTCCTAGAGCCAGTACGATCGGCACCGCCAGCAAACAATGGACCCGGTAGGTTTAAAGCCCCTAAAGGGTGAAGTACGCCTCAGCGACTTTGTAGAAAGGGGAGAGTGGGATGTAAAGGAAAGGAGGAAGAAGGCAAGTTGTGGCTAGGTTGGCGCGCCCGTTTCTGGGGACACTGAACGTGCACCCTCATCTGACACGGGGACAAATGACGTAACGACCGCCGACGTAACGAGCCACCACGCGCTGACAACCCTCGAGAAACACTGTCAGCTGTTTAAAAACGTGTGAAACAAACTATGTTAATCGAAAGAGTCGCGTTTTCGTGTGTATGTTCGATGTTTTTGTCTTTTTTGCCTACTTTTGTTCACTAACGCCTTGATGAAGTTTATGAGAAGAACACTCGAGCTTTGCTACAGTGATTGATGCGGGTGTCTAAAATGTGAACGAGGCTTCGGCATGCGCGATTGAACACAGCAAGACGGCGGCGGCACTCTCATCACAGTTACAGCCGATTTCTTCTCACACTGCTTTAGGGACAGCGTAGCCCTCTCCCGTATGAAATGTAATTTACCTATTGCGGTAGTGTCACAACCAGAAAATTCGATTGCTATAACAGACTACCGTTACCCGCACCGGCAAAAAAAGGGCCCCGTGTGCATTCACCTCAGACGACTCAATGGGGAAGGCCATCTTTTTCTTCTCGGTCGATGTATTAGCAAGCCGGCATGACCGGCCGGTCACGTAGGCTCCCTAAATGCATTGACCTGCCCCGCCACCCTCCGAAAACTTTCTGCAGCTAGCGTGGTTTCGCACTACCTCCAGAATCGGAGACAGCTCACCTGGTTTTGCACAGCCTCCGTGATCAGGCCACCTTTGACCAGGCTACGATGCCATGTGATGGCGGTGTAGGCTTATGCCACAAGAGCGAAGGAACGAAACGGTTGAACCGGAAGTGACGCCAGCAGGCAACACGAGCCGTGGCTTCAAGTGCCACTGCCAAGTGCCGTCTTTATTTTCTTCTCTTGAGGTAGCGCGCTCTCCGGTTGTTAGGGGCGAAGCTCCTTAAGGCGGCACCCGTTCGTCCCTAGTACTCGTAGTAGTAGTCGTAGTGCGTAACAAGTCTTACGCTTTGACCTCCAAGGTGGTGCCGGTGGGAGATATTTCCTGTGCGTTGTTGAACAATAAAAAATTCGGAGCGTGCGCGTTAACTAAAAGCCGAATTCTTCTGTCTCTCATTCCCCATTAGCAGCCATTGGCATGTTCCAGTAGGAAACGTTAGTAGAAGTAGAAGTGTAAGTGTTAGCTAAAAGCCGACTTCTTCTGTCTCTCATTCCCATTACCAGCCATCGTTTACCTCCAAGGTAGTGCCTGGTGAGATTTCTCCTGTGCGTGATTAAACAATAAAAATTTTGTTCAAAACGCCGTTGATTGATGAAATAAACCAATGAAAGACGCCAGATGTTTTATAAAAGCAAAACGAAAGAACGCCAGATGTTTCTAAAGCAAAACGAAAAGACGCTAGCTGCTTCACGAAAGACGCCAGATGTTTTCTAAAGCAATGGTTTTCTAAACAATGAAAATTCACAGCGTACATGTAAAATTAAAGTGAGCTGCAAGTCGTCATAACTCATCGAACCTTTAGTATAAACGCGCCCGATCTCACGTCGGTGATGATGTACTGGGCAGAATTCATGGAATATTCACGGTTTACCGATGAACCTCCGCAGCTTCGCCCACTCATCATCATTCACTCCGTGGATATGCTGTGATTTTTTTTCTCCGCCCAAAGGAGGGCGCTACAACGGCTTCACGTTACGTCACAAGACGTCACAAAGTGTTGCGATTTGTGACGTCATAATGACTTCATATGGTGACGTCAACACGTGATGATGAATTTTTGTAGCACTCGTCCCGAAAGCCTTAAATGAAGCATTTAATGCTTTCGCATTATAAATTGCATACCCACATGTCCCGTGCATGCAGGCCTACTTATACAGAAAACAAAAAGCGAACCGGGTTGAGCAATGCAAGTAATGCTAAAGAACACTGAACACTCTCTTATAGGCTTTATAAAATTACACCATCTCCCGCTAAAGGGGACCATGAGGCGATGCGAAGCCGGAGCACTTGCACGATTGCGTTCCGTTGGCGTTCGTTGGGCATGCTACCGACCTCTCGTCGTGGAACGCGAAGAGGGACGCTACGCGCGTCGTATCTTCCATCTAGCCTGGCCGTTAATTCTCACAGGGCGAGCGGGGAACGCGGTCGACAGGCGGGCGAGAGGGGGGCAGCGTAGGAGAGGAGGGAGAAGGGGAGGGGACGCGCATGCGCTCGAGCTCATGGCGGCGTTGCGCAGGAGAGAATTTCGGCATGTCTAGCCCGCGTTTCAGAGGAAGAGTGGAAAGGGGGATGGGAGAGGGGTATGTGAGAGGGAAAGTGGAGAGGGGAGGGAGGGGAGAGGGGAAGGGTAGATGGTGAGTGGAGAGGAGGTGTGTGGAGAGGGTATGTGCATGCGCAGTAAGGGTGGTCACGCCGCACACCACCACCACCGGATTGAGCTCCGCCTTAAGATACTTCGCATCTAAAACCGATAAACGTTTTCAGCCTGTTTACAAAAGTCGGAAATCTGCAGGGAAATAAAATGTTCGAAACTATATCAGAGTGAAAAGTGACATGTCGTTTTACGTTGTTGCCATCTCAAGACGCATTTTTGATCAAAATTAAATTAAAGGGAACATTTCCCACGGAGCATGCCTTCACAACGCTCTCTCGGTATTTTTGTTGGTCAGGCGTTAACGAAGTACTTAAGTAAAACTCGCAAGGTTTGTTAGAACATTTATTGTGGGCGCGTTTTATGAGACGTGAAAGATGATGTGCATTTTGTGGCTCCAAAGCCCCCCTTAGTACGGAACTGCTGCTCGAGTTGTAATTGTCTTAGGCATTCAGTCTTATTTGTGAACAACAGAAAGCGACCTCGAGATCCGTTGTTTGCCACTACCATGTTACAGTCAGGTTAATGCCAGTGCGTACGCGGATGATATTATCCTTCATGTCCAACGAGCGGTCACTAGAACATGCACTCGATGCGGTCCATAATTTCGGTACAATATCCGGTGCAAACTGAAATTTTCAAAAAGCAAGCATTTTTTATTGGCAACCCAAACACTCGTATAAACATCACGTCATCATTGCAGTGGTCTCCTACAACTATAATACTAAGAGTCACCTCTAACATGCTCGATTTAAATGACAATATCTTCATATCACGTGTACAAAGCTTACACAGTGATATAAAATCTCCTGTACACACTGGCTTCCCGCTCTTCGAACGCCGTTACTTCACCCAGTCAGTTATTCTAGGGAAATTTTAGTATATTTTCCACACCGTTAAACCTCCTCTCGGCGTTTCCAGAAATATACAGAGCTATATAAAACTCGCTTCTCTGCTCAGGCGGCACTGAACTCCGTTCGCGCCCGTCGTTAGCACAACCTAAGCTGGAAGGAAGGCGAGACCGTGGCGGCTTCGCCTTCCCCGACGTCTCCACCGCATCTATCCTACCGCTTGGCACTATAATGCGGCTTATAAGTAACGACAGTGCGCCCGCACAGGCTCTGGCGCGTTACTATCGCGGACTCCCGCTGCGTGTCCTGATACTGGCAAGCTTTACAAAACGAGGGCCGCAATCGTCGCAATTGCCGTTGATATTGTTGCGAATATATTTATAACTTATTTACAGTGTAGGATGGTCCAGCAGTCAAGATGGCGGTTGTTACTTCCAGCACACCGACACGTCGTCTGCCTCTTCTTCGCACACCTCACCATAGTCATAGCTGCAACCCCGCTACATCGACCTCCGGCGGCGAAAGCGCCGACTCGGCGCCTGTTAGCAGATGGTGGGCGAAAGGTACGGCTTCAGGCGAGCGACGGGGACGACGTTTGAAGACGTAGCGGGCGCCGTAGGGTCCAGAGGGGCGATGTCATAGGTAACCTCAGTCACCTGGCGTAGCACACGGTAGGGGCCGGAGTATTTGGGCAGAAGTTTTTCGGCCAGGCCAACATGCCGAGACGGAGACCACAGGAGAACAAGGTCACCCGGATTGAAGCGAACGTTCCGGTGGCAATTGTCGTATCTATGTTTCTGGCTGAGTTGCGAGTCCGAAAGGCGTCGATGGTGATCTGACGGGCCTTTTCGGCTGTGCTGATAGCGTGGCGAGCATATTCGGTGGAGATGTGGTCAGGGATGGGTACGAGCGTGTCGAACGGCAAGGTCGGTTCTCTTCAATACAAAAGGTAAAAGGGAGAATATCCAGCAGTGTCGTGGCGCGAGCTGTTGTAAGCGAAAGTGACAACGGGTAGAGCAATGTCCCAGTCGCGATGGTCAGTCGAGACATACATGGCGAGCATGTCAGTGATCGTGCGATTCAAACGTTCTGTGAGTCCGTTCGTTTGGGGATGATAGGCCGTTGTAAGCTTGTGCTTGGTTGCACAAGAGCGAAGTAGGTCCTCGATTACCTTGGATAAAAAGTAGCGGCCTCAGTCTGTGATGAGTTGACGAGGAGCGCCGTGATGTAAGATGACGTCTTCTATCAAAAAGTCGGCGACGTCTGTAGCGCAGCTGCTCGGGAGAGGTCTCGTAATGGTAAAACGGGTAGAATAATCCGTAGCGACGGGCGACCCATCTGTTACCGTTGTGAGAAAGTGGGAAAGGTACCAGAAGGTCGAGGCCGACACGAAAAAAAGGCTCAGCAGGTATGTCGATGGGTTGAAGGAGCCCGGCGGGGTGTACAGCTGGCCTTTTCCGGCGTTGGCACGACTCGCAAGAAGCGACATAACGATGTGCGGAACGGTAGAGGCCGGGCCAGAAAAAGCGTCGGCGGACACGGTCGTACGTTCTGGCAACACCAAGGTGGCCGGCCGTTGGTACATCATGTAGTTGCTGAAGTACGGTCGAGCGGAGATGAGTGGGTACTACAACTAGTAGTTCCTGTCCCACTGGGCGCATCTTCCGGCGCTATAAGATACCGTCTATGATGACGAACATGCGAAGCGAACTGTCCGTCGAATTAGTATTCAGGCGGGTGATTAGATCTCGTAGGGACGCGTCACGCTGTTGCTCGTCACCGATGTTGCCGAAAGCAGAGATCGAGGAGATACAGATGGACGTGTCATCCGTTACGTGGTCTGGATCGTCAACGGGGTACCGAGAAAGGCAGTCGGCGTCTTGCTGTGGACGGCCGGACTTGTAGACCACTGTGTACGTGAATTCCTGGAGGCGCAGAGCCCAACGAGCTAGGCGCCCTGTTGGATCTTTGAGTGCTGAAAGCCAGCATAGAGCGTGGTGGTCTGTGGTAACGGTGAAAGGTCGACCATATAAATAGGGGCGGAATTTACCGACTGCCCATACAAGCGCCAGGCACTCGCGCTCAGTAATAGAGTATTTGCGTTCGGCAGGGGAGAGGAGCCGCCTGGCATACGCCATCTCTATCATGACCGGATTTACGCTGGGCTAACACAGCGCCAATGCCGTAACCACTAGCGTCTGCGCGGACCTCGGTTTGAGCAGACGGGTCGAAGTGGGCGAGGATCGGCGGTGTGGTGAGCAGCGTAATGAGGCGGGAAAAAAGCACTGGCTTGGTCAGGACCCCACCAAAATGGCACATCTTTCTTGAGAAGATCAGTGAGGCGGCGGGCAATATCTGCGAAGTTTCTGACGAATCGTCGGAAATATGAGCATAGGCCCACAAAACTTCGAACGTCTTTGGTACAAGTTGGTACGGGAAAATCGAGGACAGCACGAACTTTGTCGGGATCGGGTCGGATGCCAGATGAGTCAACGAGATGCCCGAGAATAGCAACTTGGCGATGGCCAAAGTGGCATTTCGATGAATTAAGTTGTAGCCCAGCCGCACGAAACACTGAAAGAATGGACGAAAGTCGGTCGAGGTGAGACTCAAAGGTGGGGGCAAATACAATGACGTCGTCCAGGTAACACAGGCAGATAGACCATTTAAAGCTGCGCAAAAGCGTGTCCATCATCCGCTCGAACGTGGCCGGCGCATTGCACAAGCCGAACGGCATGACTCTGAATTGGTAGAGACCGTCAGGCGTTACAATGGCAGTCTTCTCACGGTCGAGGTCGTCTACGGCGATTTGCCAGTAACCAGAGCGTAGGTCTATCGAAGAAAAATAGGTAACACCATGAAGGCAGTCCAGGGCATCATCGATACGAGGAAGCGGGTAGACATCCTTTTTGGTGATCTTGTTAAATGCCGATAATCCACGCAGAAACGCCAGGTGTTGTCTTTCTTTTTAACTAAGACTACAGGGGAAGCCCACGGACTCGAAGAAGGCTCAATAATGCCTTTTGTGAGCATCTTGTCGACCTCCTGTTGAATAATTTGGCGCTCTGATGGTGAAACTCGGTAAGGACACCTGTGAATTGGAGCTGCATCACCGGTATCTATGCGGTGCTTGACTTGCGAGGTTTGACCTAAGGGCCTACCGTCGAAGTCAAATATGTCAGAGTAGATCATAAGGAGATCACTGAGGTCTTTAACTTGAGAGGGCAAAAGTTCTGAGGCAATCATGTGTAGAAGAGGTGCCTGCGTCGACTCTATGCGGGTTCGGAGAGACGACAACGGGCAGTTTCAGGTGACACCGATGAGATCTGGCTCTCGTGCGACGGTGACAGAGTAGCAAGAGTAATGCCTTGTAGTAGGACTTGAGGGCTGAATCCGAAGTTCAGAAGAGGAAGGCACGTCTTGTTCGCTGTAACAGTTACAACTGTGTACGGAGAGGAGACGCTGCGGGCCAGTAGAACACTGGGAGAAGGAGAAACCACGTAATCACCATCCGGTACATTGGGATAGGGTTCAACAGCGACGCAAGTTAGGGCTTGTGGTGGCAGACGAATAGCCTCAGCACACGAAAGTTTGGTCTGAACCACCTCCGACACGTCGGCGGACGCAGGCAAGTCAAGTTGTACAACACCGGCCGAGCAGTCAATGACAGCAGAGTGGTCAGAGAAGAAATCGAGTCCGAGGATGACATCATGTGGGACAGTGAGCGAGAACATGAAACAGAACGGACGTCTGGCGGTCGGAGAACCTCACACATGCCGTGCACATTCCGAGTACAGCCGGAGTTCCTCCACTAGCGACACGTACAAATAGGGTCTCGGGCGGCGTAAGGACCTTATTTAATCGTGCACGGAGATCAGAGCTCACAATATAAATATGTGCGCCGGTATCAATGAGGGCAGTAACAGGTAGGCCATCCACTTCCACAGCAAGCAGGTTCTGGTCCGTAGTGAGGGTCAGCAGAGGGTTTTCAGGTCGGGGGTCGAATGCAGCGTCACCTCCGGGAGCTGCATTGCTCAGTTTTCCGAGTATGGGCGTCCAGTAGGGCGGGGCGACGAATGGCGATGGGGCTGAGGTGACCGGGAGCGACGATCGCTTGGGGACGGCCAACGGCTGGAGCGTCGGACCGATGTCGCAGGAGCCACAGCGTTGGTCCACCGTCACGAGCGGGAACTGCAGGGGCCGGTGGTTGTCGTCACGTCGATAGCCAGAAAACGAGCGAGATGGAAAGGTGCGAGAACGACAGTAGCGAGAAATATGTCCTACACCGTGGCAACGAAAGCAGATCGTCTTGTCGTCCTGCGTTCACCACTGGGCAGGGTCACGATAGCGGCGAAACATTTCCGGTGCACGAGGAGGCGTTATGGAACTGACACGAGGTTCCGTCAACGAACACACCAGCTGCAGTCCGACATTTGCAAGCTCTTCCCTCACAACCTGCTGGATCAACGAGATCGTTGGTCGAGGATCATCAGATGGCCGCGTCAGGAAAGATGGTGCGACGCCGCCTCGATTTCTCGGCGCACGATGCGAACTACGCTCTCGTTGGTAGGCGGTTGACCGCATGGCGGCTGAAGGTCCTCGCAAGATGATGTAGCGGCCGTGTTCGGAAGTCGCACGAAATGCTGGGCAATGCGGCGACTCTTCCGTTCTTCGAACCGGCGGCACTCTTTGATGATGTCGTCAACGGTGGAGCAGTCTTTAGACACTAGTAAATTGAAAGCATCATCGGCAATTCCCTTGAGCCACCCTCTTTGTTACCCTCTGACATGTTGGTGTCGACACGTCGGCAAAGGGCCAGGACGTCAAGGATGTAGGAGACATACGATTCGGTCGAAGATTGTGCCCGACAGGAGAGTTTTTTAGAAGCGGCCCGCTGGCGTCCGGCGGCTCTACCAAATAGGTCACGAAGCTTCTGTTTACAGGCATCCCAACTGGTTATGTCAGCTTCATGAGCCTGAAACCACGTACCTGCTGTCCGCAGAGATAGAAGTCAACGTTGGCAAGCATCATTGTAGGGTCCACCGGTAGACCGCTGCAAACCGCTCATGACTTCGCGATCCAGTCATCGACGTCAACGTGGTCGGTGCCGCAGAAGTTACCGGGATCGCGGGGTTGAGTCAATACGACCGGCTGTACCGGCTGTACCGGAGGCGCGGTCGAAGCGGCAGCAGCAGAGTTGCTTTCTGTTGACATATTGCGGCTGTCCAGGATACGTCCGCTGCGGAGTTCCGTCTTGCGTAGTACCCAGCACCACCACCAAAATGTTGCGAATATATTTATAACTTATTTACAGTGTAGATGGTCCAGCAGTCAAGATGGCGGTTGTTACTTCCAGCACACCGACACGTCGTCTGCCTCTTCTTCGCACACCTCACCATAGTCATAGCTGCAACCTCGCTACAATAATAGAGCGAATCAGGCATTTCAAAGGCGCCTTAAAGCTGCATGTCAACAGGCCGACGTTAGCGTAGAGAAGGTGGTCGACACAATGGCCGCACTTCTGCGGCCCTTGGTGCAATCGGCACCGCCAACCCATAGTCGAACATACAGAGTGGAAACACATAGCTGCGGCCACATTCCGGGATACTTCGCGAATTCCATGGAAGGTGGGCTGCCACATTGCTCCCTACAAATGATCGTCTCGAGCGCTGGCAAATGGTGCGCGCCTCTGCTTGTGCGAACTCTTCCCTGGTGGAACGCAACCGCCACGTGACAGTCGAGCGTGGTCGAGTGCGTGACAGTCGAGTGCGTGGAAGATTCACACCAAGACCCGTCGCGGCACTTTTGATAGTGGCAAGGCTTTCAGCCTGTGGAGGAAACGCTGTGAAGCCCTGGCTGGGAATTGCCGCCGGCGTGCGTCGCGGCCAATAGTGGGGGCGCAGGAGGCGTGACGTGCTTGCATTCCTCTCAGAGGAGCTCTTCTTCTTGGGAGAATGCGAATTCCGGCGCCGCTGGTTATGCCCCTTTATAAAAAAACAGCATATCCACGGAGTGAATGATGATGAGTGGGCGAAGCTGCGGAGGTTCATCGGTAAACCGTGAATCTTCCGTGAATTCTGCCCAGTACATCATCACCGACGTGAGATCGGGCGCGTTTATACTAAAGGTTCGATGAGTTACGACGACTTGCAGCTCACTTTAATTTTACATGTACGCTGTGAATTTTCATTGTTTAGGAAAAACCATTGCTTGAGAAAACATCTGGCGTCTTTCGTTAAGCAGCTGGCGTCTTTTTCGTTTTGCTTTAGAAACATCTGGCGTTCTTTCGTTTTGCTTTTACAAAACATCTGGCGTCTTTCGTTGGTTTATTTCATCAATCAACGGCGTTTTGAAC
Source organism: Rhipicephalus sanguineus (assembly GCF_013339695.2). Taxonomy (NCBI): domain Eukaryota; kingdom Metazoa; phylum Arthropoda; class Arachnida; order Ixodida; family Ixodidae; genus Rhipicephalus; species Rhipicephalus sanguineus. The sequence goes on along the minus strand of NC_051185.1, from coordinate 103,955,968 downwards.
AAAATTTTTATTGTTTAATCACGCACAGGAGAAATCTCACCAGGCACTACCTTGGAGGTAAACAATGGCTGCTAATGGGGAATGAGAGACAGAAGTCGGCTTTTAGCTAACACTTACACTTCTACTTCTACTAACGTTTCCTACTGGAACATGCCAATGGCTGCTAATGGGGAATGAGCGACAGAAGAATTCGGCTTTTAGTTAACGCGCACGCTGCGAATTTTTTATTGTTCAACAACGCACAGGAAAAATCTCCCACCGGCACCACCTTGGAGGTCAAAGCGTAAGACTGGTTACGCACTACTACTACTACTACGACTACGAGGGACGAACGGGTGCCGCCTTAAGGAGCTTCGCCCCTAAAACAGAAAACGAAAGGGTGCAGCTTCTCTTTTATCCAACTGGTGCTAAGACCCACACTCGGGTCATTGTTGGAGCACTTGCGCGTTTACCCTTCGGTCCTGTTTGTATAAACATCATATGTACTCTTGTAGAGTTCACATCTACCACAAGGTTCATTTTGCGCGATATATATGTATATGGGCACGCATAAATACACTCGGTGTAAGTTGTGCATTGTGTCACACATTGTGCATTTTGTCGCCTTCATTATTAGTGGCACAAGCCCATAGTGACACTTTTGTTTCTATTCCAGCACATCCGGTCGAGCACCTGCTTCCGGTTTTGCAAATATCGTAAATCGTCTTCGATAAACTGAAATATATATATCTGGTTCTAGCTAAGCGTGAAATTGGGTACATATTACACCGGAGCAAATCTTTACTTAAATGATAATGGACTGTCGAAATAATTAGTGATAAATAGTTTATTGCGTTTATTGAAGTAGTGTCAGCAGCTGGGTTCGTTGCTGGACCTGGCGCAGGATATCTCTACCACGCGCTTCTTTCAACGTGGCCTTTGAGATCCCCTTCGGCAGAGAGCGAAAGCACTAAGTTCACCCAAAGAATACACCTGGGCGCACAAACGCCGACGCACGAGTGACACTACAGGTATTTAGTTCGAGGATTAGACTCGTCTCGAGAATTTCTTCCTCTGAGGAGGACCATTAAAAAATGTTGACCAATTTACAGCCTCTAGGTAACAGTTTTAAATCTGTAGATGAAGACTTTAACAGCCTCCAACGCTACCTTTTTATTTCCATGCCTCAGTGCGTCCGCGGAGTGATCTGTAAATACCCTGTGTTTGCTCGCAGAGATAGGCATGTCTACGACCCGTGCAAAAATGTATGTAGGCAGTCTATCCACTGTCTAAAAATGGGTTCAGACACTCTATAGACTGTATAAATATACTGTATAAATAGACTGTATAAAATGTATAACGTCTAAACTGGAGCTAGTACCTCTTGCCTCTCGACGTCGCATCTCACGCCCATGCCTCTATCACAGATTCTTTCATACCATACCTCGTGACAGCCAGTTGATTCAACAGACTCATCGTACATCTCGAATAGGCCACATGAACGCAGTAATCCACCCCGAACCCGCACCACTACGTTCCATCAGTCATTCTTCGTCCGAACCTGCCCGAGACTGGAATGGCCTTCCCGGAGATGTCGCACTCGTCCGTGACGCAGCGTGCTTCCGATCTGCTACCGAACTCTTAGTCCTAACATATGAACTGCTCTGTTTTTGGACTTACCTTTGTAATAGATTTTTTTTTCTCCTTCCTTTCAAATTCTCATCATTGCCGTCTTTGTATATTGCATTTTCCGTTTGTTGTTTTTTGTTACTATTGTATTTTTTCCCTTTTTTTCTATCTTTTGTTCTACTTTTTGATGCCCACCCCTCATGTAATGTCCCCGGGACCCTTGAGGTATAAATAAATAAATAAATAAATAAATAAATATATTATATTTTAAAGGGAGGGGCCAGGGAGGGGGGGCAGCCCCCTTAATCATCTGAGGGGCACCATATCAGTCTCTCACCATTACTCATTCTGGCGCGTTCCACCATTCTTTAAAGTGAAATGTTAGGGTTATTAAGGCGATAAGTTTTTGTACAATAATGGCGGACGAGGACCACTGTTCTTGCATTCCAAGAGCTGTGTACTGACCATCTCTACCCTCGGAGTGCCGAGGACCAAAGGCTGGCCGTTGTGGGAAGCAATTCATTGCTTAATTTTGATGTTTGTAACCACTGCGAAGCTTGTTTGTTTCAAAGTCGCCGAGCGGGTGTTGGGAGGGGGGGAAGGTTGCGGTGAGACTTCGTCCCCCCTAAATGGGAACCCTGGGCACGCCTATGCTCGCAGATGTAAATACAATTGAAAAACTGCTTAAAAACAAAGCTTCAATAAGTATGTGGTAAAATGTAGGAAATGTGTGTCAGCATCTCCAACTGAATCTGTAACTTTCATTACAAATGCTCATGGTGATGAGCCCGCTCGAATTTTTCCTTCTCAAATAACTACACTATGAATGTTCGCAGCATACAATAATCGGTTACAAACTCAGAATAAATACAAGCTCCGTCCCCGGAACTACAGCGCGCCCTCTGTGCAAGTGGGTCCAGGTATGTGACCTCCGTTGCTGACATAAGTGCATTCCTTGGCATATGTAAACACTACGCATGACAAACATGGACGTGCTTCTTATTTAGAGTATTACGCGTACCCGAGAAGTGATGTAGGAATTCCTTGTGAAGTTAGCCAGGAAGTTCAAGTTTTTCTACAGAGAACAATGGAGATGAACATGCGTCTGAATGGAAAAATCCCTGGCCTCAAGTACGCGTGAGGTGTTGGACATCATTGAAAATCAGCAAATGCAGTTGGACCGGGCGTATGTGGAAATTGTCTCTGCAAGAGACAGCGACGGCTTAGGGTGGTGCTTACGTATATTTCAAGGTTTCAAGTAAGGAGCTTAGAAAAAAAAAATGCTTTCGTTTCAACATTTCCTATTTGAACAAAGAAGCAAATTCTAGGCTATTTACCGAAAATTTGTTTCCGCACAATTTGTAGAGCTTCTTTTGGGAATAAAACAGGGGCATTATTTCAAATCAGTTGGGATTCCTGTATTTCAACTGTAGCGTAAAAATATAGCTCGAAGATGGCTTCACCGCATGGCAATACAATGAAAGCCAATACAAAAAATGGCTGAACATGGACGAGTGTGGCATACTAGCGACAAGAAGCACAACAATGATGAGTACAGTCGTCAGCGGTCATTTTGGTACAAATGCTCATAACGGCTATACTCGCCAGCGGGAGGGAATACGTTCAACCTGCTTGGTTGGAACTGACTACGGACAGTCGTCATCGTCCTCGATGGGTCAAATCCAACACAAGAAAATGCTCAATGCTGTAGGCAAATAAAGGTTTCCCACTTTGGTTACGGCAGAAGGGAACCCGTCATATTGCATACTTTTTTATCCGAGTACGCCCTTATATATAGAGTATAATATATATATATATATATATATATATATATATATATATATATATATATTATATAGTATATATATATATATATATTATATATATAATATATATATATAGTAGGCTCTACACATGCGTAAGTACGTCATTTTGCTTCTACGATTTCTTCAGTAGTGCGCATTTTGCTCTACGTCATGACACGAGTGTTGTATATGTAGGGTGAGCAATCCTGGCAGGTTATACAATGGCAAGCCAGAGACCTTCAAAATATTTTCGTTCACGCACATTTTTCAAGTTCCTGGCATGCTCCCTTGAGCTGCCCCCCACGGTGGTCCTAGTGGTTAGGCGCTCGACTGCTGACCGAAGGTCGCGGGATCAAATCCCGGCAGCGGCGGCTGAATTTTCGACGGAGGCGAAAATGTTTGAGGCCCGTGTAAGTAGATTAGGTGCACGTTAAAGAACCCCAGGTGGTCGCAATTTCCGAGCCCTCCACTACGGCGTCTCTCATAATCATATCGTGGTTTTGGGACGTTAAACCCCAGTATTATTAATATCCCTTGAACTATCGCTGAAGCATCTCTACTTTTGGCCAACATACACTTTTCAGCACTTTAAAGGAATTTCGCACGCTGAACTAACGTTGAAGCATCTCTCCTTTTGGCCAACATACACTTTTCAGCACTTTAAAGGAATTTTTCACGCTGAACTATCGTTGAAGCATCTCTCCTTTTGGCCAACATACACTTTCCCGCAATTTAAAGGAATTTCGCACGCTGAACTATCGTTGAAGCATCTCTCCATTTGGCCAACATACACTTTTCCGCAATTTAAAGGAATTTCGCACGCTGAACTATCGTTGAAGCATCTGTCCTTTTGGCCAACATACACTTTTCAGCATTTTAAAGGAATTTTTCACGCTGAACTATCGTTGAAGCATCTCTCCTTTTGGCCAACATACACTTTTCCGCAATTTAAAGGAATTTCGCACGCTGAAACTATCGCTGAAGCATCTCTCCTTTTGGCCAACATACACTTTTCAGCACTTTAAAGGAATTTTTCACGCTGAACTATCGTTGAAGCATCTCTCCTTTTGGCCAACATACACTTTCCCGCAATTTAAAGGAATTTCGCACGCTGAACTATCGTTGAAGCATCTCTCCATTTGGCCAACATACACTTTTCCGCAATTTAAAGGAATTTCGCACGCTGAACTATCGTTGAAGCATCTCTCCTTTTGGCCAACATACACTTTTTTTCCGCAATTTTAAGGAATTTCGCACGCTGAACTATCGTTGAAGCATCTGTCCTTTTGGCCAACATACACTTTTTTTCCGCAATTAAAGGAATTTCACACGCTGAACTATCGTTGAAGCATCTCTCCTTTTGGCCAACGTACCCTTTTCCGCACTTTAAAGGAATTTCGCACGCTGAACTATCGTTGAAGCATCTCTCCTTTTGGTCAACGTACCCTTTTCCACACTTTAAAGGATTTCGCACGCCACCCCTTCTGCGCATTCAAAAAAGGGCCGCCTATGCTTTCTGCCGCAGGAATTCTGAATCCCTGCCTGCGGGTCGGTCATTCCAACACTTCGACCCGAGACTGCACCTGTTATGCTGATACGACTGGCGTCATACCGCTTACCCAACTCTTTCAGGTTGCGTGAAAGCTTGTGCAAATAGAGAGAGAGAGAAAGAGCGAGGCAAAAACATGGTCGATCCCTCCATCATAAGAGTCCATTACAACGAAAGTGAACCGTGTGTTCACATAAGTATAGTTGACTGTTTACTGTACATTGATGTATGAGAGCTGCTTGCTCAATGCCTGTTAGTATTTAGCAGCATTAGCACCGCTTCATCTGGACACACCAACGTGGACGCTTAGTGACACATTTCCATCCCGACGACTAACGCCAAAAGTCATGATTTAGTTCATGTGGTACATGAAGTTGTTAACATACCTTGAACACAGCATATGCTGAATCCCGCGGAAAGATGGCATCAACAAGCACAACACTGGTGCTCGATATACACTCATTCAAAGCGTCGTCATTTGAGTGTGAAACGCCAAAGTCGGCGCTCCCCAGGAATTGGGTAACCTACGCGTGTGCTCGTAATGCACAGCGCTTCAGGAACGCAAGAAACTGAGTTCTTAGCTTGAGCCGAGAACACGTGAAGGCGTCCCGATTTCAACTGGCGTGTCTGAAAGCGCAAACTATTGAAGCGCTTACTATCGGCGATAGTTGGTGTCGTGATGCCGTAGTTAACTTTACCGATCCCAGACTGCGACACCGCCCCTGCGGACCAAGGTAACCGTGAAATGGAGGAGGTGTACGAGAGACAAGGCGCCTTTCTGACTCTCATGCATCCGTTGGTAGGACAGTGGTGAGCGCACTGACATCAATCGTCGCGGACCGAGAGGTTGCTGGTTCGACTCGCTGGTCATCCAGATCAAACGAAACAATTTAGGTTTTTTATACAAAAAGGATAACTGCGCTACCTGACACACACGTAACACGATAGACGCACAAAGGCGGAGAATTGCAACTGACCTCAATTTCAAACATTCCTCATTAAGAACACTTCGCAGAAATCATCAGCGAGCATGCGCTTTTTCGGAGAGGTATCATAACAAAAATCACGCCATATCCACGGAATGAATGATATAATGGGCGAAGCTCGACAGGGGGAGATCATCGGTAAAACCGTAACCCTCCCGCGAAAGTTCGCCCATTACATCATAAGAAAGACGTGAGACTGTGTGCGTATGTACAAATCAACTTTTATTTTGTTCTTTTATTTTTGCGTCCACTGTCTACAGCCACCTGCTCCATCCGGCGACTTGCTGCGAAAGAGGAAGCGCGTCAAGAGCGATTGCCTTTTATTGCGTCAGTCACGTGCGAGTGACGTCACCATGACTCACTCACACTAGCGCCACCTGCTTATGAGTCATACAACTAGGTGGTTACGAACCGGTCACAGAGGAAGGACAGACCCACGACGTAGTAAAGAAGAAAGAACACCACACAGGCGAACACGCACGAGAGTGTCACTCGTCAATGTCTTCTACTACTGCATACCAGAACTGCATACTAGCTCGTGAGAAGCGCGCGTTTTGGTATGCGGTAGAAGAAGACGACGACGTTGACGAGTGGTTACAAACCGGTCACAAGAGGACAGACCCACGGCTTAAGGGGCTTCGCGCCTAAAAAACCTTAGCAACCATAAGACGCCATCTTAACAACACTCATGAATAAATAATCTCTGTGCTATGTAAGAACACCGATGACTCATTGACGCATTCATTTCCCTTATTCGTAAAGTGGAATGCTTCACAAATTTTCCTTGTCTATTACCTCGGCAGCGGCTCAATATCTTAACATCTTCAGCATCGTCTCGCACTTGCACTCGGAGCAGTAGGTGGGTAGGTGCCCGCTTGTATTGTTTTTTTACTGACAATTCATGTTTACGCGTGCGCACGTTCACGCATCTTCCGGTCTGTCCTGCATAACTTTTCCACATGACAAGGAAATTTCATAGACCACGCCAACATTGCACTCTATATGAATTTGTGTGCTTTTTACCGCACCCTTGTGCCCTGTTTTGGCGGTCGCCTACGCGCGCGCACAACCCTGCAAGCTTCTTAGGAGCCGAAAACACGACTTCAACTCCATGACGCTTGCCAACCTTCTTTAAGTGGTGCGACGTTTTGGGCATAGGGCACAGCTACACATATCTTATCGACCGTCGTCCTTTGAGAAGGAACATTCGAGTTTTCGGCCTTGATTTTTTCAGCGTCGCCTCCGCTACTGCAGTTAGCACATATGCGGGAAACCAGCCTCTTGCAACCTAAGCATCCGTGCTGCACGGCTTTGCCGTACAGAGTGTATGCAAGAATTCTTCAAGGCCGAGATGACACACTGGGACGCTGTGGCCCACTTCACTGTTTTCGAATGACTGGAATTAGAGGGCAACAATTTCTTTTGTGACCTCGGATTATATTTCCAGCAGACATGGTTGTCAAAGAAGGTTACAGCAATGTCTAAAAATGAACTTCTTCATCTTTAGTTAGTTCGTGAGTGAATGATAACTCTTTGCCATGGCGCTGAAAAATGAAGTACAGTACGGTTCATTGTTAGACGGAACACGCGAGCGCGTGGTTGACAGCCCGCTCGGCGCTCACTAGCGGCGAGATTGTAAATGCGGCGCATGCGCATACGCTTTTAAGAGAGGCGCGCGCCCGGCGTCGTCTGCTACTTCTCGGCCCTGCGCAGGCAATTCCAGGAAAGCGCAAGAATCGGTTCTCTTTCTTCGGGGTGGCGATTAATCTAGCCGCCAATCTGCATTAACAGGCAGAAAGACAAATCCGCCTTTCTTTATTGATGCACTCTCTCGCAATGTTTAACGGGACTGGTTTCTCGGCTCGTTGAAGAATCGTGCGCAGAAACTCCTAAGATCAACAGTTTTTACAAGGGTATTCTGTTAGAACAACACCTGCGTAGAATGTAATAATGCGTACACAGAACGATACCTGAAGGTAAAATTGTAGGAGACATCTCGTTGATTATACTTTTTGCGACAGAGGATATATGGGGCCAGAACTTAGCCACAAGACTTGAAAGATGCAAAGCTGGCGTGTTGGTGCACGTCCATACTCTATTAAATAAAAAAAATTGAACTTGTGCAAGAAAAACAGCACCGAGGACTTGCGCAAGCCAGTTATACATTTTTCACACACTGCTACAGCAAGTGGCCACTACTTACAACAGACAAGGCAATTGAAGCATGATGCAGCGAACATATATACTAAGCTTGCCATTCCGACAATAAAATAACTTCCTATTCAACAAGCGGATGGCAGAGTTGTTATCACTTGCTTGTAACTTCGAAAACAAAAGTGGTAAGGATCAGCGCACGCGAAGCGCTGGCGTATAGAAGTAGCAGACGACCGGGCACGCACCACCGTAATGAATATGTACGCATGCGCTGCATTTACAGATCTCGCCAGCAGTTAGCGCTCCGCGGACAGCCGGCCACGCGCTCGCGTCTTCCCTCTAAGAGTGGACCGTACTGCACATCCGCAATGGCGCCGTCATAACCGGAAGTGTCACGCTTTTTTAGAAGCACAAGGAAATCGTCATAATAACGATACACACACAAAACCTGGTCATGATCGAGCCCTTCGTTGACCGCTCTGTCAAAACCTGATAAAAAATATTGCACAGCAAAGGGGCAACGCAGAACTCAATGCAGATGCCGTACGTCTGCATATAGTAACTGTCTTCAAACTGTGCCATTTCAAACACAGCCGGTGTGGCCGTAGACAAGTTTTCAGTGCTAGTGTTTTAGTTTTAGCTCTTAAGTATATCTTTGAGTGGTACGTTGCAGCGCCAGGGATTTCCATCACCGCGAGATCCATTCCGGTTGCGCGTTGGGTAAATCTCGCGGCAACTCGTGGGCGATCTCGTACGGGTTGGAGGTATCAGTCTCTTGTGCGCCGGGGACCATATTAGTTATTTGGGTTCATCTGCTTTGGATAGTTCATTGCTATTAACGAGGATTCTGAGAGCTTGTTGCGAAATCCATCGTTGGGTGAAATTTCTGGTAGCTACTTGTGCGTCGGTCAGTGGTGTAGCGGCTATGGTGCTGGGCTACTGACCCGAAGGTCGCAGGCTGGATCACGGCCGCGGTGGTCGCATTTTGATCGAGGTGACATACTAAAGGCCAGTGTGTTTTTGCGATGTCAGAGTGCGTTAAAGAACGCCAGATGGTCCAATTTTCGGGAGCTCGTCACTACGGCGCGCCCCAAAATCATATCGTGGTTTTGGCACGCAAAATCCCAGATATTAATATTGTGAGCTGACTATATTGTTATTGTGAGTCGCTCAGTGTGAATTTGTATTATCCTCCTTAATAAACGGAAATACACAATAAATAAATAAACAAACAAATAAATAAATAATAAATAAATAATAAATATCACGAGTGGAATGCTTGGACCTAGTTCCAGCCTAAGCATGGGTTTGCCCTTAATTGCACTGTCCACAAAATTGGCCTACGGTCGCCTTCAGTATTCATTTTCCGCGAGGAGGACCCCCTAAAATAACTTTGACAAACAGTACAGAACAAAACCATCGCTGTGTAATCTCTAAATAAACAGTTTAGGAGCCTCCAATGCTGTCTTTCTATTATATGCCTCAAAGAGTTCGGTTAGTGATTGGTAAATGCACTGTGTTTGCTCATAGATGCAAACAAAGGGTAGAGCAACTGAACGACTAAGTTTCGCTCAAACAAGAGGGTAATTTATAGGAAGGATGTGTACGTATGGCCAACTGAAACTGTGATAATCAGCAGCCACGCGCGTGGTTGTGCACGCGCTCGAATTTCCTTATCGAACAGTTACACTCTTAGAAACGAAAGGATGACATATTCGCTAACTCAATACTAACCACTTACTTATCATAAAAAGCACCAATATATTATTAACGGAATTAGTATAATGAATGTTAGTGAAACTCGCTGCTTGGTAGTAAGTGAATAGTGCTAACTCCAATGGTTAGTCCGCTACTAAGTTATTAGTAACCGCACGACCAACTTAGTAACCCTACCAACTCCAACGGACTACAATTAGATAACTAAAGGCTTACGCCTACTCTGTTAAATGCGAAGCGATTCTTAGCGAAGCTTTGTCATTTTGAGCGTTTCTATCTACGTATCGATCTATCTATCTATCTAGCCGCCTACGTCTGGGTGTTCTCATGATCGCTTCCTTAACTTGGTGTAGACAAAAATTGGCATGGGAGGGTAAGAAGATTTGACGAATATGACTTTCTGGTCATGACATGAATAACGTGAAAATTTTGTCGCGTACGTCGTCAAACTAGTGCGATCGACACCAGCCGTCTTTCTTTTGTTCTCTTGAGGTCGCGCGCTCTCCGCTTGTGTTCGCCGCCCAAAGGCGAAACGTGTTGCTGTTGTACTACAACGTCAACACGTTATGTCACATGGCGTTGCAGGTTTTAGGAGCTGGCTCGCCAGGTTCTTAAGCTGGGGCGAAGTCCCGCGCCGCTAGCTTGGCTCAGCGCACGCTCGCGCGAAAGTGAAGTATTCGTCCTCTTGTTCTTCGAGCGGCGTGACGATGATATTAACAGAGACAAAACCACATATAGCATAGCCATCTGTAGCATGCGGCGCTCGCTCATCTCCGGCGCGTGATCTAGTTTGATAGGAGACCACTAGAGGGCCACAACTGCGCGCTTCCTCTCTCTTTCGACAGTCTTCAGTCAGCCGCCTTCAGTCTTCAGTCAGCCGCCCCTTGACGCCGTACTGGCCGCTGCCGTGCATCAAACGCCTAATGCTCATGAAGGGTTGATGAACATGCACACAGTTTACAATGATATACACATTGATGAAGTGTATGTACAAGAAATAGATAAAAGCGTCTGATTCTCCATTGTCGACACTTGCAGACGCAACGCTCCTAATGTTCTTTTCCTTTGAAAACTGCCCTCGAGACGCGCACGACAGTGGCCCTAAAAATAGCTGTCCGACGCTCGCCTGATAGTTCAACAAAATTGTAAATTAATAAAACATTGTGTACATATAACAACGTGTGTCAGGTCTTCATATGATGGTAGATGACTTGTAGGGACGATTAAAGGGACCCTAAAACGGTTTTGAAGATTTTGTACGAACACGTAGACCGGTAGAGCCAGTCGTAAGGATCATTTACAGACCGATTTGCGCTAAGTGCGTAAACTGTGTAATTTATTACAAGGCTTTAAAGCTGCTAATCGCCACCGATCACAGCGGCTCAGCTGTGATCCCCGCCACTTCCAGTGCGTGTCGCACTGGAAGCGCGACGTCACGCAGGCGGCTGATCTGATTGGATATGTCTAGTCCACGTCACTGAACATCCTGTGGCAACGAGCGTCGTCTGCCTGTGTTACAACGTGCTCCGTGTTGACGTGAGCTGAGCGACATTGTTTATCTCGAGGTTTCTTTTCTTGGACAAAATGAATTGCCCTAGCCTGTTGTGTACCACATATCTAGCAAGTGGTGACTTGAAGCTGCGACATCGTGCAATGTTTGTGAGGCATCTGGCAAACGGAATCCTTTCAGCTCGTCGCTCTCGCTATCTGTTCAACGCCACGATCCACATCTCTGCGGCTGTAACATCTCTGCGGCTGTAAGTGCGGCACAACCAGTCACAGTGCTGATGACTGCAGTCATGACGAGGTCCTCTGTGCAAACTGCGACAGTAGTCACCCCGCATACTTCAGAGCGTGCCCCACCTGGAAGAAAGAAAAAGAAATAATTATTGTAAAAGTTAAGGAAATATCACATTCAAGGTATCTTTCGCCGAAGAGGCAACGAAGGGCCGCACCACAAAGGCAGTTGCCCAGACCACACCTTGCGTGGCGATGCTAACGTCACTAGCCCCTACGGTGGGAGCAGCCAACGCTACCCTGCCCACATACAACCTGTCCACACCAGAGGCCTCCACAAGCTCTGGCAGCAGCCAGGGCAATCACGAGGCTAAGGGCGTCTTATCGACCTCCAGCTAGGTGGGGCTAAGACTTCGTCGACCGAGGCGAAGTCTAAGCGACGCACAGATCGCTCTGTGGAGCGGTCGTCCAGCGCCTCGCAACAACTATGGACACCAGTTCAAGCCAAGCGGCCGAGGAAGCGCTGAAGGAGCGGCAAGCATCTCTCGACCGCTCCAGAAAGGACCAAACACTAATTACCCATTTAACGCTAATGGCACGCAGAGCTCGGAGGTGCTTCAGTATGTGTAGTATCACCCTCGAGATTGCCCGAGGCGTGAGCTTTGAAGCAATGCTGCTACATTTTCCTTCAGGCGCGCTAAAAAGTGGCCCATTTCTGTACCTACTGACGATGTGGAACGCCGAGTGAACGATGCGTCGAACGCCACTGCGCGGCAGGAGACGCGTAGGGGTCACTCCACGCACCGCAGTTTTAAAGAAGTCATAGTTCCGCAAAACCGAAGCAATGAATGCGATAACAACATATTACAAAGTCGCAAGAAGAACACCAAGCAGCTCGATCCTTGCAGCACGCCCATCAACCGCAAACGACTCACGAAAAGTACACGCACAGGATGACCACGAACAAACAACGGTAACAGCTCGACACTTGCAGCGCGCTGCGCTGCTCAAACACAAAGAACGACGCTCGAAAGAACGCACATGTATGCACAGTACGACCGCGTACTAATAATGTCACAGTTATTTATTCGTGTTCGAGCGGCGCGCTACGAGCCAACACTCTTAGGTATTTTTTTGTGCGACAGGAGACGCGGAGCGGCGACTCCACTGCGGCGCGTGGAGTGGCCCCCGCGTTTCCTGCCGCGCGGTCGCGTTCGCCGCATTACTTACCAGAAGTTCCACATCGCGTGTGGGTACAGAAATATTCCACTTTTTAGTGCACGTCTCAAGGGCAGCTTTCAAACAGAAGCAAAATCTATCAATAAAAAAAGTGGGGAATCTGCACTGAAATAACACGTTCAAAGCGCTTTACAGCAAAAATCGACCGACAATATTACGTTGTTGCCCTCTCAAGACGCATTTCTAACACACATTAGATTAAATAAAACTGTTTCACGCGAAGTGACTTAATAATGTTGACCTATTTATTTTATTTTATTTAGAAATACTGCTGTCTCAGTTATTGAGACATAGCAGGAGTGGATACAGATGTTCAACACAATGAAGAAAAAAAAATACAATTTAACAAAATACATGATTTCGCAACTCTTTTTCAAATTGCTGAGCATCGAGTCTGCGCAGAGACCCATCAAGCTCATTCCATAGATCCACGGTCCGCGGAAAAAAGGAAAACTTAAAACAATCAAGACTAGCTCTAAACGGCATAATATTTAGGGAATTGAATCGTCGCGTACGGCGTGCAGAAGCTGCAACAAAAGAAATGGGTGCTAGTACACTTAAGCCGGTGTGAACTATCTTATGCAGGAGGATGATTCGATCGCAAGTGCGCCGATGTTCGAGAGGCTGCAGCGATAAAACATGCGCATGCGCACTAGGCGAGAACCGCCGATCATAGCGACGCAAAATAAACCTTATTGCTTTTTTTTTAACAGATTCTAGCATAGCTATGTCATGTTTGTGGTGAGGTGACCAAACAACCGACGCATATTCGAGTATAGGCCTGACCAAGGTCTTGTACGCTGTCAATTTGCATTCTTTTGTCGAGTTGCTTAACGTACGTCGGAGATACCAAAGTTTTCGAAGAGCCTTGTTGCAGATTGTCTCGACATGCGTGTGCCATTATAAATTTGTTGTCAAAGTTACACCAAGGTATGTAAACTCCGTGACACGAGCTAGACTGGCACCATCATTATTATATATAAAATTAAGAGGCTGTTTCTTATTTGAAAAGGTCATGGCTACAGTCTTTTTGAAATTAATAGACATTTGCCAGGTTTCACTCCAGTTACAAAACAATGAAAAACTCTGTTAAGCGCTTCCTGATCTTCAACATTTGAGATGGTGTTATAGATAACGCAGTCATCTGCATACATTCTAAGTTTAATTTGAGTGTCACCGATAATTTCTACTACGTCATTTATATAGATATAAACAAGAGCGGCCCAACGACTGAACCTTGGGGCACCCCTGATGTGATTTGTACATAAGATGACTTCGCGCGGTTAAACGTAACAAATTGTGTGCGTGACCGCAAATAATCTGCTATCCAGTCAACTAGCTTATTGTCGCCAAAAAATGCGCGAAGTTTAACTAAAAGTTTAGCATGGCAAACCAAGTCAAAGGCCTTAGAATAATCAATAAATATGGCGTCAATCTGTCCTCGGTCATTAAGGGAAGAAGCAATGTCGTGCGTAAATTCAAGCAACTGCGTGACAGTAGAATAGCCCGCACGAAAGCCGTGCTGGGATCGGGAAAGTATATTGTGTGCATTTAGGTATCTACAATGTATTTATGAATGATATGCTCCAAAAGTTTAGAGCTGGTAGAAAGTAAAGATATTGGCCTATACGTTAACGAAATACTTGAGTAAAACTCGCAAGGTTTGTAAAGCGATTGCTGCGGGTGCGTTAGTTGAGAGGTAGGTGATGTCAGGCATTCTTCGGCTCCAACCGCAGTGCGCTCCCTCCTGGTATATGTTGTAGTAGAGTGCATATTAATTTACATCGGCAACCATTTACGGTCAGACATAGCAGAGTACCCATACTTATCTAAATCGTTTGAAAGGCTAGCACCCGTGTGCCTTGCTGTTATTGTTTTAGGGGCGTAGCTCCTCTTAGTCTAACCTTGTCCCATGTCAGGCATAACCGCGGCAGTAACCCCGAACAGCATAATAGATGGCGCTGCCCCATAGAGATAGGAAAAAAGATAAATAAAAAAATAAAATAATTAAAAGAAAACAAAAAAATTAAATAAAAATAAAAAATCAAGCTAAAATAAAAAATAAGAAATAAAAATAAATAACTAAATTACAAAAAATTAAAAAAAAGAAAAATAAAAAGGAAGGAAAACCGGAAAAAGGAAAATAATCAAAGCGGCGTATCACTTTGATTACTGCTGGGCGAAACCACTGAACATTTCCCGGTGTACACATGATTGCTTCAGGAGCTTCGCCCAAGCTCTTGATCATTCACCCGTAGATATGCTGTAATTTTTTAGAGTTCATATAATTTAAATTGTCATCCATTTACAGTCTACCATAGCAGGGCACCTATACTAATCTAAATCATTTGAAGGCTACCGTCTCCTTGACAATTGTGTGTAGGTAGAGTTGCACACGCCTCTCATATGATAGGGTGCTTTAAATCATGGAATTGCCGTGCTTCCATTGTACTGTTATAGCTTTACACACACCCGCATAAAGCTCTTCCACGGTAAGGTACAACGAAAGGTAAATGATTTGACTACTTTCCTGAAACCACACAATCTAACCACAGGTGACTTATTGCGTGCAATCACTCCTACAAAAAAGGAATTCCCATAGTTGAGTACACATTTTCACAAGCTACAGCCCGCAATTAAGGCTGCGGTATATGAAACTCAATCAATCAATCAATCAATCAATCAATCAATCAATCAATCAATCGATCAATCAATCAATCCTATTATTAGGACCGCCCAGCATTGCACTGTTTACGTAATTGGCCCACGATCGCCTTGGTTATTAGTGGCACGAGCACGAAGGGGCACTCTTGTTTTACAGCGAAAGCTGTGATGAGATCACAACAGCAGCCGGTTTTTGCAGCCGCCGCCGGTGTTCGTAACTGTTATCACACGGCATGAGAAAAAAAATATCCAGGATCGAGCTGGATTTGTACACGAAACACGTCTGCGTGGCAATAGTGTATTCTACTACAGAGTTTCGGCGGTGCCTGAAAGTCATACACAAAAAACGCCAGGCCTGCGCTGGAACCGCAGCACAGTCACAGCGAAAGCTGGAAGCGGCATTTCTAGAGCCCGTTGTAAGCTCTCTTGGGGCGACAATACTACACTAGAAAGGTACCCACTACGCTATAAATCACAATTTTTGTGAAGTTGAAAGCACCTACTAAGCCATTATTCGTCATTCTGCGGAAAGCGAGGCATCAGCTACACGTCTGTAAGGCATTACTGCACTTTGTTGACGCGATGACTGATGACGATGAAGAATTATGTCTCAGCCCTTTGTAATGGGTTGGAAACTTTAAACGGCCCACCAGTTACGTGATTTGCATTGGGCGACGCCCGGTCGCTATTTTCCCTCTCCCGTGATGCTGTATAACATACGTTGACGTGGGAGAGAGACGGGGGGGGGAAGAACTTTACTGAGAGCCGATGAAATTGATCATGCGCTTATGGGCTTCCTTGGCAACCAATACAATGCACTTGCGAGGAACCCACTACGCTAAACCATTGTAACTTTTTTGAAGTAGGGCAGCAGGTACTGTGCCATTCTCCGTCATTCTACTGAGAGCCGTGGTACCTGCTAAACGCATGTAAGGCATTATCGCACTTTGTTCACGCTGTGCCTGATGACGACGAAGAATTATGGCAGAGCCCTTTGTAATGGGTTGGAAGCATTCAACAACCTACTCGTTGCGCAATTCGCATTGTGTGACGCCTGGTTACAGAATTCGCGTTGTGCGACGCTTGGTGCTTATTTTACTCTTCTACCACGCTATATTGCATATGCTATGTGGTTCCTTCCCGACATGAAGCCTGTATAGGACCTTTTTGCAAAGCAGTTCCCACCAACGGCATGGCTCAGAGGTGGAATACTGGGCTCCCACGCAGAGGGCCCAGGTTCAAACCTCGTTCCATCCTGGAATTCTTTCTTATTAAATGCGAAGCATTTCTTAGCGAACCTCTGGCACTTTGAGCGTTTCTATTATTTACGTATCTATCTATCTATCTATCTATCTATCTAGCCGCCTACGTCTGGGTGCTCTCATGATCGCCTCCTTAACTTGGTGTAGACCAAAATTGGCATAGGAGGGTAAGAAGATTTGACGAATATGATTGTCGGCTCATGACATGAATACGTGAAATCCTGTCACGTACGTCGTCAAACCCTTTCCACTAGACACGTGTGGCGCATACCCGTTTACCACGGGCCTAGGTGTACGGATATGCGCCACAGGTGATTGACAGTTCATATCTACCCAGGAACGGCGAGAACAGACAATGGCAACTTCAATGCTAGAGCGTTAAGGACCAAACATCGGCAGCGTTGACTCGACGAATGGAAAGAATGAAAATTATAATCCCAGATGGAATCGAACCCAAGCATTCTGCGTGGCAATCAGGTGTTCTACCACTGAGCCACGCCATGTCTATAAACTGGTTTCGAAAACAGCCTACGCAGGCGTAATATCGGTGCAACGTCAATTGTGGTTGTGTGCTTGCTATCTAATTTTACAAGAAAGCAATACACTACATGATACTCCTACGATGTGTACTCCTACGATAGGCGTCTATCAGATTAACGTATGTGGTTCCAGTGTTGGCTCCACTTTTATAGCAGTCTAATAAACATCACGTTTGTATTCCTGATTCAGCAAGCTATATTGAAGCACTGCTCGACCCCGGAGGAATACATTAACGAAAGTTGCATATGATATCCACATCACCGCCCCGTAAAGTGCACTTCGTCCGCCAGAACGACGCAGTGACCTCTTCATTTCTTACGAGCTGGGCGATGTCTCATGCTGACCGAGGATGATGCCAGATTGATTGACAGCCGCTTTGTGGACTAGGCTACGTAGGCCACTACGCCAAGGTAGTCTACGAATACGACAACGCCCTCCACTGATGTTGGTCTACGTAGCACTATCCAGGCCTACCAGCCTCTACGGCCTAAACCTCACCAACGGGAAAGTGACTTCAAGTTCCGACATGTCGCCGACTCTATCGACAGACATTTTGTCGACGAAATGATCGAGGCATCCACGATTTCCAACAGCTGTACTATACCACATACTTCACTACACAAGGGACCCCTCGTCACCATATCACGACCGTAAAGTCGCGACCAGCTGCTGGTGCTCACTGACCACGGTGCTGATGCCCTTGTTCAAGAACTGTCAAACTTCTTCCCACAATGCTCACGGGTTCGTGAAACGTGCGTGCGTTCTCGGACAAGTAGAAGCACTACATATCAGCTTACCGCTTCTGGTGTTGGTAATACCCACGTTGCCATTGGCAGCGTTACCCAACCGTAAACACTGGTTATATAACACATATGGCGGCTCATCAACATATATGATGCGTATCAAATTTATACAATCTTTAGCGTCATTTTAAACGTGTCACTGTAAGTTCACAAAAAAATTGCGCCAGAGTCCCTTCCCGCCGCATGCTTCGCATAACATCGACGTCCCACGGTACGTGGGATCTGCCGAATTTTTCGTTTTTTTTCCTATTCGTGCGATACTGTTACGGACACCGGCGCGGCGCGGACAACTACGGCGCCAAAAACGGCCGGTGAAATAATCTCATAACAGCTTTCACTGTAAACGACCCTATACAGGCGTCATGTTCAGCGAGGAATCGCGTTAACAGATGTAATTTAGCGTTGTTTTAAGAGTAAAAAAACACAACCAGGCGTCACACAATGCGAATTGCTTAATATTTTCCACAAACCACACAATCTAGCTACTCGTGACGCTAATTCACATCCAACGATAGAAAGTAGTCCCATCGTTGAGTACATATTTTCACAAGGTACATCCCTCAATTAGGGCTACAGTAGGAGGAAAATCAACGAGTCAGTCACTCAATCAATCAATCAATCAGTCAAATCAACAATCAATCATTAATAGCGCCGCCCTGCATTGAACGTACGTGGTGGTTGTGTAAAAGCTTCCCACCGATTACAATGGCTCAGGTAGCACAGCCATGATTGCCGCCAGCCTCAGCATCAACAAGTACAGATTGAGTCGCAGATGTGTAGCGGGCACCTTGCGTCTCCGCAGAATAGTGCGTAATGGCATGTGCCTGCTTCCTTACTTCAACAAAAATTACGGGGACTTAGGGCGTAGTGTGTACCTCGCAGCTGTACTTGCCGTAGTCGCCACAAGAGGATTACAAGACTCTTGAAAGCCCCTCGCTAGCTTTCGCTATGCTGTGCTGCCTGCTACGCGCAGCCTGGAGTTGTTCTCTTCCAAGCATATCTCTATCGAACATATCCGATCTAATATGGACAAAATGTCGTTAAGAACAGAAATGGATGGTTCTGCTTCAGTTTAGGTGTAATATTGGATACATACAGCATGGTAGCATCTAACTTAATATAAGGGCCAACTAGCTATCAGGATATACTTAAAATATTGAATAAATTCATTGAAGATGTGAGAATTGGGATGGCAGCGGCACCTATTGGAGGAGATCTCCACCACGCGTTTTTTTTTTTTTTTACGCGCCTCTGAGATCCGCTTCGCCAGCCCACGAAACATTAAGTCAAAACAAGGATACACCAGGGCACGCAAAACGCCGACGTACGAGTGCCACTACCCGGATACCTATTGAGGATTATGGTGAAGTCCAGAATTCCTTTTTATTTGTGTGAGGATATTCATCGCGAGAAAAAAAACGGTTGACCCTCCGTCATAGCAATCGGTATAACACGAAAGTAAGACGTGTCCTTACAGAAGTAGTTGCATCTTTCTGCACATTGATATAAGAGAGTTAGCTCCATGTCTATTGGTGTTTTTCCTCTTCCAAGCATATCCTATCGAACATATCCGATGCAATATGGACAAATGTCGTTAAAAAACAGATATCGATGGTTCTGCTTCAGGTTAAGTGTAATATTGGATACATACAGCATGGTAGCATAGTCTCCACTTAATGTGATGCACCCAAG
The DNA here is from genome assembly GCF_013339695.2 of Rhipicephalus sanguineus. Taxonomy (NCBI): domain Eukaryota; kingdom Metazoa; phylum Arthropoda; class Arachnida; order Ixodida; family Ixodidae; genus Rhipicephalus; species Rhipicephalus sanguineus. Next base: position 103,936,213 of record NC_051185.1, on the reverse strand, counting down.
TTGACGCTTGGAGGCACATCTTCATCCCGACGACTGACGTCCATGACCAACAATTAGACAAACCTTTGTGTGTAGCTCTAGTAGTTACCGGTGAGAGCGTAATCAGAGAAAGCTTTGTGACAGCCAGAAGAGCGTCGACTAAGGTCGCCATTCCGCGGCATTTTAGAGTAAACAGAACACCACTGCAGAACTAGAGGAAACCAGTGCCTCCTCTATTTTTACAGCGAAAGCTGTTATGAGATCATTTCACGCCGGCCGTTTTGGCACCGTAGTTTCCGCCGCCGATCTTATCTGGACAACACCCTTCAGCGGACTTTAGATAAGCTTTGTCTTTTTACAGCGAAGCTGTTATGAGATCATTTCAGCGGCCGTTTTTGGCGCCTAGTTGTCCGCCGCCGCCGCCGCCGCCGCCGGTGTCCCGTAACCAGTAATCGGCTCGAAATAAGAAAAAAAAACGAAATAGAAAAAATTCCACTATGGAACGAGTTCGACCTGGTCCCTCTGCGTGGAGCCCAGTATTTCACCCTGAGCTAGCCGTGCTTGAAACTGCTTTTGCAAAAAGGTCCTATACAGGCTTCAATGTCGGGAAGGAACCACATTAGCATATGGAATATACGTGGTAGAGAGTAAAATAAGCACCAAGCGTTGCCAAACGCGAATTCTGTAACCAGGCGTCACACAATGCGAACTGCGCAACGAGTAGGTTGTTGAATGCTTCCAACCCATTACAAAGGGCTCTGCCATAATTCTTCGTCCTCATCAGGTACAGCATCAACAAAGTGCGCGTAATGCCTTACATGCGTTTAGCAGTACCACGCTCTCCATAGAATTCGAAAAATGGCACAGTGCCTGCCGCCCTTTTTTTTAGAATTACAATGATTTATAGCGTAGTGGGTTCCTCGCAAGTGCACTTGTATTGGTTGCCAAGGAAGCCCATAAGCGCATGATCCATTTCCTCGGGGTCTCAGTAAAATTACAATTTAGAGCGTAGTGGGTTCCTCGCAAATGCACTTGTATTGGTTGCCAAGGAAGAGGAAGCCCATAAGCGCATGATCCATTTCCTTGGGGTCTCAGTAAAGTTCTTCGCCCCCCCCCTCCCCGTCTCTCTTCCACGTCAACGTATGTTATACAGCATGACGGGAGAGGGAAATAGCGACCGGGCGTCACCCAATGCAAATTACATAACTGGTGGGCCGTTTAAAGCTTCCAACTCATTACAAAGGGCTGAGCCATAATTCTTCATCGTCATCAGTCGTCGCGTCAACAAAGTTCACATAATGCCTTACAGACGTGTAGCTGGTGCTCGCTTCTCTGCAGAACGACGAATAATGGCTTAGTAGGTGCTCCCCACTACACAAAAATTGTGATTTATGGCGTAGTGGGTACCTTCTAGTGTGCTTGTATTGTAGCCCCAAGAGAGCTTTCAACGGGCTCTAGAAACGCCGCTCTTCCAGCTTCGCTGTGACTGTGCTGCGGTTTCAGCGCAGGCCTGGCGTTTTCTGTGCTTGGGCGAAGGAGCGGAGCGCAACGGGAACCGACCGTCGGTGTTAGTGCGGCTTTTTCGCCGCCGGGGCTGCCTCCGTAGTAGACCCGCCGTCGGGCGTCGCTCGCGGAAACGAATGCCGTGGCTGCATTCAAAGCTGCTATATGGTTCAGTTTTCGGCTTGTATTCGCGTTGTTTAAAGTATTATGGAATCTTGTAAACTGGAATCATGAAGCATTTGTCGTTCTAGGCAACGAGCCCATTTCGAAGGCATGTGTCTTGCGCGGCTATTTGATCGAGGACGCTCGCGCGTCGTCTGCTAGCCCGATACCAGAGAGCGCATACCAGTGATGCGCGGAAAATTGTTTTATCACCGTTACGTTCGCTTGACTGAGAGTCGGTTTTTGACTGTCTGAAAGTCGATTTCCGAAAGCAGCATTTTCCACGAGCTAATACCGAAAGCTTGGGCGCTTAATGTTCCCCGATACGTGCTACCGTCTACTGGTGTAGGACTCTATACGCAAGCCTGGAGTTCATGCGCTAAATAGTATGAAATGTCACTACACTGCTTCCAGGGATATACGTGATCGGCCGTGATCAGTCGTGATAGTTTCGCGCGTTATTACCGAGTTCGGTGAAATTCTCTCGTACACCACCGTGAAAACATTATAGGACGACCTGCGTGTATAAAAGCAAACACTTTTTCACGGCGACGAGGCATTCTAGAAATAGCCTCAAGCGATGATCTCGTAGAGTAGACAGTCAAGGAATAGCAGCACAACGACACGAGGCTTGCATGATTGAAGCGTAAGATCGCGTAGCGAAACGCGAATCCTTCAAACATGTAATCAACGCGCACGGCGACCGGTTTTACAGTGGTGTGTGTAAGTGCGCTCAAAGCACAAAACATACCTGCTTGTCGCGTACCTGGTTGATCACCCTCGCTGTGCCAACACGCCGTCCGGGCTATCGGTTCGTGCATAACAGAGTCCATGCAATGAGTAACGAAGTTACGTAGTTCTGCGACCTTTTTCAAACTTACCTAAGTTTGCCATTTGCACTCTTCACAGTCGCTCGTGAAAATGCTCACGCTTCGGCTCCTGCGGAAACCGCGGTCGCTGCTTGTCAAAACAGTGGGACGCGGATTGTCTTCGGAAGTGCACTCGATAATGAATCACGCGATCAACGGGAGTTATAAATGAACGAAGCAAGAAAGCACTTTTGCGCGCGGACACAACGCTGCGCGTCCCGATGAGGTTGTTTTAAACGGCAACGAACGACGACCATCTTCTGCCACTGGATCAATGCAGAAACGCCCCGACACGCGGAAAATGCCCAGTCGACGAATGTCGAGTACGCGTAAGAACATAATAAACGCACACAATATCTATCAAACGATAAACATGTAAGCGCGGGCACAGGTGTTCACGGAAGCTGGTGGTGCTCCTGCAGTACAACGAGGCCTGTTGCAACTGTTGGCTTACAGGCTTAACCAAAAAGAATATAGGTGGCAGCAGTGTCGTAATATCATAAAGGTCATTAGTGTAATATAAATAAACGTACTTTTGGCTTTTCACCTAGGTTTAGGTGCAGCTGCAAATATTTGGTTGTTATTTATATTTAGCTTTGCAGCTATACCTATTGTGGCTGGCATATTAGAGAAAAATTCTAAGCTCACACCCGAAGCGACCGTTATCTCTGAGTCTCTGCAAAGCAGCGCTGCAAAATGCAGATCTCAATGTTTTGTGTACTACAGCTTCCGAACACACTTTTGTTTGAGAGTTAGATGCTTTGCCGGTGTGTACAGAGGAATGAATAGCATACATTCCCGCACAATAAAAGAGAAACGGTGTACCCTGACCAGGTGTCTATTCCTCTACTTTCTCTGCGTAGCAGCTTAAGACTAATTCATTCCCCTGCCTTTACATCCTTCATCTCTTCCACCCTACACAATGCCCTCATACTGCCCCTATTGTGGAACGAGAGTTAGGGATAAGAGTTAATGGAGAGTATCTCAGCAACCTGCGATTCGCTGATGACATTGCATTGATGAGTAACGCGGGAGACGAATTACAGCTCATGATTACTGAACTGGATACGGAAAGTAGAAGAGTAGGTCTGAAAATTAATATGCATGTAGTGTGGAACAATCTTGGCAGAGAAGAGCGCTTTGCGATAGCTGGCGAGACACAGGAAGTTGTAAAGGAGTACGTCTACTTAGGACAGGTAGTAACCGCTAAGCCGAACCATGAGAGTGAAATAACTAGAAGAATAAGGATGGGATAGGGCTCATTCGGCAAGCATTATCAAATCATGATGTTAATCTACCACTATCCCTCAAGAGGAAGGTATATAACAGCTGCATCTTGAAGAAACGAAAACCAGCTTACGGACGCGTACGCAAGAAGAGAAGACGGCAGACACATCGCTGGATATGTACCAACAGGCCCAGCAACAGATTCTCCAGCTGCATCTTACCGGTACTTACCTACGGAGCAGAAACCTGGAGACTTACATAGAGGGTACAACTTAAATTGAGGACGGCGCAGCGAGCGATGGAAAGGAAAATGATAGGTGTAACCTTAAGAGACAGGAAGATAGCAGAGTGGGTCAGATAACAAACGGGGGTTGAGGACATCATAGTTGAAATCTAGAAGAGAAATAGATATGGGCCGGGCACGCAGCACGTCGGCAGATGAAGCGGTGGTCATTAAGGGTTACAGACTGGATTCCAAGAGATGGCAAACGCGTGAGGGGGCGACAGAAAATTAGGTGGGTTGATGAGATTAAGAAGTTTGTAGGTATAACGTGGCAGCAGCAAGCACAGGACCAGGTTGATTGGCGGAACATGGGAGAGGTTTTTGCCCTACAGTGGGCGTAGACAGGCTGCTGCTGCTGATGATGATGATGTGGAACGAGGCCCACGGTGTATCACTGCACCTGGGAATGTCCACAACCACCGGGGCTGCCGTCCTATTCCTTCACCCTCACAATCCTCCTGGGAGACTGCGCTGACCAGCTCAGAGCCGCAGGAGCAGCGTCGGCTGATCGAGCGGGCACGTGGTGTGACGCGAGCCAATGGGGCCTTGAACTAAGGAATCCACCCAACGAGGATGATCTGTGAGGCCTCCACAAATAAAAGTTTATCTCTCTCTATGCGTAGCAGCGAGTGTTGTGACAGCAAGCAGAAGCGTCAGCTGCGGGATCGGAGGCATGGGTGCGCAGCTCCCCGTCCCTCCTCCATCACTCGCCAGAACATACCAACATACCGACGACGAAGGGGTGGGTAACGAAGACGGGGTGCGCTTACGTTGGCAGCCACTGTTACCAGCCATATTTTTGTTGTCAGCGTGTAGCTGATACTTAAGTACACTTTCAAATTCTGACAACAACGATGTGACAAGTTTATCTCCTCTGCTCTCCTCAGTGTACACTGTTCAGCTAGTCCAATCCACCATCCTAGGGACAAAGGAAAAACTGACGCTTCTGTGTAACTGTTCGGGGTATCACCTTACCGCATGCGATCGACACTATGCTTTTTAGACAATTAGTGAACGCTTCGCTATATCCAGTGGATAAACTTCAACGTATATTGAGGTTTAGTACCTTGTTGTACAACAAGGTACATGAGTACTATGTATCTTCTTGTTATGGTGCATAAGAATTCCAGGCGGCTTTCCCGGCAAATTTGTATTTAAATCATGCACAGGTGATGGCACTGGTCAGTGTAACCTATTTATTTACTATGCGTGTCATCCGACAGTGCCCAGTTAATTATTGCGTAATAATAATCTCGCTCCTTCTCTCCCACCAAAACAAAAAACGCTACACTCTCGCATTGAATATAATGTTGCGCAATAAACATAGTTATAAAAAACATTGCGTAGTGTCAAACCTATACCTCTCTTTAACCCACTCACAGCCCCTTTCACCCACTGAAGACATGCTACTCTAGATGCGGCCGAACATCCTTTCTTCACACATCAGAAGCGGACGTCTGTGTGCACGTACGCAAGTAGTAACGTTTACTAACCCGCCACCTAGGTACTTGGTACCGTTTACTACCTCTGACATTTACGACCTCTCGTATACTTCTGAGGTAGTAAAAGGACCGCAATACGTAGTAATGTGGTCAAAAAGGTAGTAACGGGTCCGGTTACTACCTTTTTCTCTGCCTTTTATTAGGAGTGTACGCGCACCTTATCGGCCATGCGGACAGCCCGAACTGCGAGCCCTAGCAATAGATGAAACTTTAACTCATATATCGTGCGACTGCCCTCTGTACGTGTCCCACCGAAAGAAGCTGGCTTCAACGTTGGCCGGCATCGCTGTGAACACTCTCAGTGAAACTAATCTATTGCCCGCAATGTCGGACCAGATAGCATCAACGACTGCTACAGGGGCATTTATAGACTTTCTCAGGAGTACAGCACTTGACAATAGACTTTAAGAAGTCCACTGTGGTACGTGCTTATTGTGCATACGCATCACCTCTTCCTGACCCATCATCATCTTCATTACTATCTGCCCCCCTTCCCCTTTTCCCTTGTGCAGAGTAGCAGGCTAGAGCGCTCACGATCAGGCCGACCTCTCTGCCTCTTCATAATTTCGCTCTCTCTCTCTCTCTCATGGCGTGATACGCGTGCACAGACGAGGCACATCGGCAAGAGCCATAGGCACTGAGAGCAGATGGCAAACTAAATCGTCTCTTTGAAATTGAGCGAAAGGAATTAATGCTATTTCCCAAAGCATCTCTACATCACGCATCTTACGGAATTTCCTCGTGTCCACCGTTAGGGCAATCGAGAAAATGATATTTTATAAAATGAAGCGAAAAGTGGCTATGTGGAACGTGGAAGTGAAGTGAAAGAAACGAAAACTCAGGAACGCAATAATTAGCCTTTCGAATTACACATGCAGGAAGCACCACACTATGCATTTCAATAAAGAAAAGCACAAAAAAATTTGGCAGATTTCACGCCTTGTGGGAATCTGTTTCATGCCAAGCACTCAGCTGTCTATGCTGCATTTTACGGCTTTCCGCCAAGCGTTACGAGGTGGATCGACCTGTTATTGTAAGTGTTGCAGTGGGTGCACATCGTGGCTTACCAGGCACGTCGACTACACTGGCATTTAAAGGGTAACCTTATGGACTGACGTAACGTCAGCACTCACTTTCCGGCACAGACGCCAGTATTATCGAAATGATGTGCACTTTACGATGCAATGATGTGAATATGACACGTCACTTTCCTTAGGGTATTCCTCGGGGTCAAGCAACGCTTGAATATAGCTTCCTGAATCACAAGTTTAAATTTAATAAGCGGTGCCAACACTGGAACCACAATTGCCGTTAATCAGGCATGACGCCTGTATCATAGGAGAACATCTGTAATCTTTATTGCATTGTTCTAAAATTAGATAGTCAGTAGTACAAGCACAAGTGACGTTGCACCGACATTACACGTGCAGAGGGTCTTTTCTCGAAGCGGTTTTCTCGAAGACGTGGCCTGGTTCTGTGGTAGAATACCTGACTGCCACAGAGAGTGCTGGAGTTCGATTCCTGCTGGGATCCTGATTTTTAGATGCGAAGCATCTTTTAGTGGAGCTCAAACCGGTGGTGGTGTGCGGGGTGACCACCCTTACTGCGCATGCGCAAACCATCTCCACATACCTCCTCTCCGCACACTTCCTCCCCTTTCCCCTCTCCACTTCCCCTCACCCCTCCGCCTCTCCACTTCCCCTCCCCCTCTCCGATATCCTCCCCCTCCCCCTCTACTCCTCTCCACTCCTACTCGCCCTCTGAAACGCGGGCTCGACATGCCGAAACGCTTCTTCGCATCGCCTCTCTCGCATCGCCCCTCTCCTGCGCAACGCCGCGACGAGCGCCAGCACGTCCCCTACCCCTCTCTCTCCTCTCCTACGCTCCCCCCCACCCCCATCGCGCACCTGACGACCGCGTTCCCCGCTCGCCCTGTGAGAATTAACCGCAAGGCTAGAGGGAAGACACAACGCGCATAGTGTTCCTCTTCGCGTTCTACGATGCGAGGTCGGTAGCATGCCCAACGAAAGCCAACGGAACGCGATCGTGCAAGTGCTCCGGCTTCGCATCGCCTCATGGTCCCATTTAGCGGGAGATGGTGTAACTTTTATTCTTTGCATTCGTCGGGTCAGCGCTGCCGATGTCCGTTTTAGATGCGAATCAGCTTTTGTGCTGGGCTGTGTCCGTAGTTCTATTTGCGACCGTCCCACCTAGCATAGCCATCTGAGCGCATGCTCGCGCCAAGGAGAAGTCTTCTTCCTCTTGTTCATCGACCACCTTGATGATGGTACGTGCAGAGCACTTTAGGGGCCCGGGATGCCGTATGGTGTTCTAGCATGGCGTAACGCAGAAAACAACATGCATGCTGGCACGCTCTTGCGCGTTCGGGCATGTGTAACGGGCTGGGTAAGACGCTGAGACCTCTCCCCCTCTCATTAATCACGGGATGGCATTGGGGAACGAGGTTCTGCAGACGCGCGATGAGCCGGTGTGGCGTTCTCCAAGAGGAATTCGGGGCGAGTAACAGCAACAGCAACTACAATAATTCACGGTGTGCTCCCCTTGCAAGGACGCGTTAACATCGGCAGGGTGCCCGTGATGAACGGAACACTAAGTCGACCCGTGCGCTGCTTCGCATGCCCAGATGTCCCCTTTAGTGGGAGATGGTGTAAAACTTTTCTCTAGACTCTCGCATTTAGATTACGAAACTGTGTTCTCGTCGTTCCTGGGAAGGTATAAACTGTCGATCACCTGTGGCTCATACCCGCTTATACCGTGGCCCGTGGTATACGGGTATCTGCCCCATGTGTCTGGAGGACAGGGTTTGACGTGAGATGCGACATGATTTTCACGTTATTCATGTCATGACCAGACAATCATCATATTGGTCAAACCTTCTTACCCACCCATACCAATTTTGGTCGACACCAAGCTGAGGAGGCGATCACTAGAGCACCCAGACGTAGGGGGCTGAATAGATAGATAGATAGATAGATAGATAGATAGATAGATAGATAGATAGATAGATAGATAGATAGATAGATAGATAGATAGATAGATAGATAGATAGATAGATAGATAGATAGATAGATAGATAGATAGAAACGCTCAAATTGCCCAGGGTTCGCTAAGAAGTGCTTCCCATCCATTAAAAGAAAGAAACTCCAGCGCTGCGCAGAACACGCAGCACAATCACAGCGAAAGCTCGAAGAGAGATTTCTGGAGCCCATTCTAAACTCTCTTGGGGCAACTAATACAAGCACAGTAGTACACGTTGCTGGTCTAGTCGGGCTGGCCATACTTTTGTGGCTTGTACTTAATACAAGTACACATGCAAGCTATCTACAACGCAATAAATAATAATTTTTGTGAGGTAGGGAAGCACTCACTATGCCAATAATCATCTTTCTGCGGATAAACGAGGTACCCGCGAGAGATATATAAGTTATTCTGCGCACTTTGTTGATGCTGCATGTGGCTGATGACGATGAAGAATTATGGCTGAGAACTTTATAGTGGGTGGGAAGCTTTAAGCCACACACACGTTGCGCAATTGGCATTGTATGGCGCATGGTTTTATTTTACTCTTCTGCCGCGCTATGTTTCATATGTTAATACGATTCCTTGCCCGACGTGACCCCAGTATAGGCTCTTTTTGCAATAGAGTTTGAAGCACAGGCGTGGCTCAATCGCAAAAAGAGCCCGCAGAGTTTGAAGCACAAGCGTGGCTCTGTTCCATCCTGGAATTTTTTTAAATATCTTCTCTGCGATGTACCAGAGACAGTAGAACACTGTTTTATTAGCTGCAAAGATGCCATTCTGTTTTGGGACATCTTCCAACGAACTGTTCAAAAATATTTTAACATTAACTCACATACTCTACGTTACCTTCTCCCAACGTCTCTTGATGAAGTACCTTTGGCATGTTTTTCCTTATGGGACTACACAGTCTGTAATGCACAAGACCGTAATGCAGAACTAACCACTGCTTCAAGTATGCATTTCCTGCGTATGGCTCTCCATCTAAAGGACATTGACGATGAACTTGACATGAGACCAGACTGGCACCCCATCTTGATGAGGTGTTCATCCTTACCAGCCTCCACATGTTACATGGTTTGAAGAACTAGTCCTGTTTCTCTGGACTTGCACAGTATATATGCATGTAAGCCTTGGAATGCTTGTGCAGTGATTGTGCGATTGTTGTCGCTAAGTGAATGCATCACTACGTCATAGCGTTTGTGATAATTTCAAATGCGCATTATAATAAATACCATGAAAGAAAAAAAAAACACAAGCGTGGCTCTGTGGTAGAATACTCTGCTGGTACGCAGATGACCCGGGTTCAAATCCCTTCCGATCTTGAACATTTATAACTCATATTTATTTCTTATTTCGCGCGATAGGGGCAAGGAGGTTAACAAAAAAATTGCTGGAGTGGCAATTATTGCGCAATAGTGAAGCCATGCCCACTAAAAGATGGCGGCTACGCCCGCCATCTTACTAGGGGCACGATAAACCATCGGCGTTTGGCGAAGGAAAGCGAGCGTTTTCCACGCACGCCAGAGAAGTTCCACATGGCAACTTTTACGGGTCAGATACTGCTGCAAGTGTGTCTTTGTGTTACTAGTTTCCGTAAGTAAGCCTCAAAGTCATGGCAAATTTTATTGGACATCAATCGTCAATATTCCTCTCGACGGGTTACTTTTGTCGGCAACAAAGATCTTTTATTTTGTAATTAACGTAGCAGTTACACTAACAGATCAAAGCTATTTGACCTCTATGTAGGCACGACCAGAGATTTGCATTGTCTTAGTGCTCAGTTAAATCCTCACTTAATTCTAATACAAGAATCTTGGCTTTCTCCAGAGAACAATTTTCGTTTTAAGAATTATCGTTCGTTTAGATTAGACCGCCCTTCTCGAGGTGGTGGCATAATTACACTGATATCAAACAGGATTTGTCACAAAGCAAAGTTGACATTAAAACTGCTCGATCCAGAATATGAAATATTAGTTATAAGCATGAAATTTCTGTTTGGTCAGAATTTTTCAATAGCCAATGCATACTTCCCTTCAGGCGTGCACGACACCCGGCAATTGGACACGATAATTGGCATGTGTGGAAGAAATTTTTTATTAGCAGGAGACTTCAACTCCCATCATGTTACGTGGGGGTTAACAACTGATGCGTGCGGCAGCCGCTTGTGGGATTGGTCACAGGATAATCACTTAACATGCTTAAATTCAGGAAGCCCTACGTACGTGAAAGGTCGCATCGCGTCAGCCTTGGATTTGACTTTCGCTAGCTCCAGCCTGAATATTTCGACTTGGTCAGTGGTTGACTGCGCTACAAATAGCGACCACCTGCCGATAACATTTGAAATAATAAGTCCGGTTGTCCCATCAGTTTCGAACGCGCATAAGTTCATTAATTACAAAAAATTTAAACAATCACTGCTTTCTTCACTCGCTTCAATATCCCATATGAGCACGAAGTCGAAAGCGTTGACCATCTGCTCGGTCTTACAGAATTCTCGCGAGAAAGCTGAATTCGTGGTCTCGTCAGTTGCGCACAATCCTAACTCTCCTTGGTCGACTGACGATTGTTCTAGGGACTACAGACGTAGAAAAGCATCCTGGAAAAAGTTGCTGTGCAATCAATGTCCTCAAAATTGGAAGGACTACCAGTTCTACGCTGGTGTTTTTAAAAGAACTGTTTTGAACGCAAAAGAAAATTACGATATTCGGACTTTCGATTACCTTTCTAAATCTAACAATAAAGGCGCATTATATAGATTTCTGCGTAAAAGAAAATGATTCCGCAGCCTATCAATGCAGATTCTATCAGTTTGTCTCCGCAAGAAATAAAAGAATCGTTGGAAACAATTGGTAGAGGGCTAGAACATCGTTTTTCCTCTCAACTATCACTACCTCCTTTGCAAGCATTATTTGATGAAGATTTCTCAGAAATTTCCGGTTCGGAATTATCACAGATGTTAGGTACCTTACCATCAGCAGCTCCTGGCCCGGATGGAGTCACGTCTTCAATGCTGAAAATGCTAAATAAGGAATCCCAAGTGTTTTTAATGGATGTAATCAATCACTCACTAAGAATGGCATGGCTACCATCAGATTGGAAATTAGCTAACGTAATACCATTACTTAAGATTCCGGGTAAGGGGTATGTATTGGACAACATTCGGACCATTGCGCTTACTTCAAATTTTGTAAAATTAATCGAGAGGCTGTTAAACACCCGCATAATAAATTTCATTAATGAGAGACAAATATTAAATCCAGCACAAATTGGGTTCAGATCAGGATGCTCTATATGGCAGGCCCATATATATCTCGAAAGTCGTATACTATTAGCTAGGCGTGAAAGAAAATATGCAGCGTTAGCCACTCTTGACATTTCAAAAGCATACGACAGCGTTGAACACATCGTTTTAATCAATCGGCTTCACAACCTTAATTTTCCAACATATATTCAGGCGTGGATAGCGGAATTCTTAAGAAATAGAACATTCTATTGCTTCCAAAACGGCATCTCGTCTTCTATTTACGCTCAAACTAGAGGTGTCCCGCAAGGCGCAGTCCTTTCCCCAGTATTATTTAATATCCTAATGAGTTCTATCCCTCTACATGACGATGTCCACACTTATGTATATGCTGATGACATCGCATTTTTTTCATCAGCAGGTGATATTTACGAACTGTTCCAAATATTACAGTCATACTTCTCAGCACTAGAAAGCTGGCTTGATAGTATACATCTACATTTGAATGTCAGTAAATGCGCCGTGCTAACATTTCCATTAAAAGACCCTATCCACATGTCACTTTCCTATCATCTCGAGCCTATTCCACAAGTAGAGAAAGTAAAATATCTCGGTGTCATATATGACCGATCTATGACGTGGAAGGCGCATATTGAAAACATCGCAACAAAGGGTGTTCGAGCAGTCGGACTATTAAGGAAGATCAGTCATTGCCGATTAGGTATGAGGAGACATACACTTATATCAATATACTGCATGTATGTTCGTCCAGTGCTTGAATTCGGGTGCATATTATACGCTGGGGCTGCTGCTTACAAGCTTCATCCTCTTGTAGTTCTCGAGAGACAAGCTTTGAGATTATGCCTAGGTCTTCCTAAATTTGTTGCAATAAAGGTCCTGTATATGGAAGCTACACTCCCCTCACTTGCTACCCGGTTTAAATTGTTAGCAGTACAGGCATTTCTAAGGGTGTATGAATCCTCCGTTAGACGTTCCGAAACAGTTTTTATTGCACGTCCTGACTTGTATTTTGGACTATATTGGCCGCGATTTCATAAGCCCCAAATTTTAGTTATAGAAAGCCTTCTTGACAAAATAAACGTTCAAATCAATGTTCTGTGTATAATCAGTAATAGTAACAACTCTATTAAAATACAGTTTGATGACATTTTTCCAAAAATGCAAAACTAATGTCATACCGATTATTAATGTCATACGATATATTAAGTGATTACCTGGAGCATATGCCAATTAAGACAGTGATAGCGACGGATGCTTCCCAAAATGAAGAAAAATGTGGAATTGGGATTTTCTCTCCTACTCTAGACTGGTCGTTTTCACTTCGCCTTCCAGATTTTGTGCCCATCTTTGTAGCAGAATTTTTAGCCATCAGTCTAGCCTTACGTAAATTAGAAGCATCAATAAGCTCCGCAATAATTTTGACGGACTCACTATCAGTATGTTCTTCCCTCACTGCAAACGAGGACTCGTATGTTTTGGATGCGTTCAAATCATTAGTTCCACTGCACATAAAGTTCACCAAATTAGTGTGGGTTCCTGGGCATAAGGGCATATTTATGAATGAAATGGCAGACGCGCTAGCCAGGTCATCATTGAATGGCCCGGTAATTCAGGTATTGCCCGCATCCAAATTCATTACAGATGCTAGATTTAGGAGGAAAATGATGTTAGAAGAATTTTCCGCACCGTCATTAACGACCATATTAGAATTCCAGCATTTAAATCATCAGTGGAATAGTAAAGTATGTCAATCACGAGCAATAGAAGTCGCAATCACAAGACTACGTTGTAAAACTCCCTATCTAAATTTTTATCTACACAGAGCTGGTCTGGCAGCATCGCCTAATTGTCCTTTTTGCGGAATACATGAGACAACGAAGCACTTTCTCATTTCCTGCAAGAGGTACTCTACCTTGCGCAAAAATACCTTAGGTGTTGTTTTCCGTCTGCTTAGATTAGAATTAAATGAACAAAATGTACTGTCTTTCGGGGCTTTTTCTCTGGGCCACAGTGACGGGAAGATTGCTGATGCATTGCAGGAGTTTCTTAAAGGTTCAACAAGATTTAGATTGTAAAATTTACCTTTCCAAAATATTATTTCTATTTTTCCCCAAAATTATTGGTTTTATTGATTCAATTCTATTCTATAATATTATTAGTAGTATAATTTTAACTCTAATTCATTTATACTTCTTTCGTATTAATTAAACAAAGTTTGAACTTCAATTTCAATTTTTCCTTTAAAAACTAACCGGTTCTTGGCCAATCCCCCAGTGTGGGTATGAGCCACAGCTTCCAGGCTCTACTCTACTCTACTCTACTCTACTCTAACCGCCGGTTTCTTGGCCAATCCCCCGTAGTGGGTACGAGCCAAGAATTAAGGGTCAAGCAAGCATACAAGCAAGCAAGCAAGCAAGCAAGCAAGCGTCTGATTGTCGATTGTCGACACTTGCAGCGTGTTGCTCAAGAACATAGGCGTAACAACTGTGGCAGTTGTTAGTTCACGCTTGCCCTGTGCATGCCTGTGCGTTTATTTAGGGCGTCCGTCTTTCTGCTTCAGCGGCACGCTGCAAGTATCGAGGTGCTTCTGGTTCTTCGTGTGACATTTCGATTTGTTGTTATCGTATTCATTGCTTCGCCCTGGCGCCGAAACTATGACTTAGATGCAAAGCAGCTTTTGCGCTAAGCTTTGTCCGTAGATCCATTGTCGACCGTCCGCTTTCAAAAACCTACTATAGCCATCTGTAACATATTGAGCGCGCGCTCGCGCCAAGGAGACGTCTTCTTCGTCTTCTTCAACCGCCTTGATTATGATACGTGCAGAGCACTTTAGGGGCCCGGGCTGCCGCATGCTGTCCTAGGTTGGCGCAACGCAGACAAAATCACGTGTGCTGGCACGCGCTAGCGCGTTCGGGCCTGCGTAAGGGGCTGGGTAAGGCCATGTGGCCTCTCCCCCTTATACTCTTTCAGCAATCACGTGATGGCGTCGGGGAACGAGATTCTGCAGACGCGCGATGAGCCCGCGTGGCGTGCTCCAACAGGAGTTCGTGGCGAGTAACTGCAACAGCAACTACAGTGAATTCATGGTGTGCTCCACATGCAAGGACGCGTTAACATCGGGCAAGGTGCCCGTGATGAACGGAACTTTAAGTCGACCCATGCGCTCCTTCGCATCCCCACATGGTTCCCTTTAGTGGGAGATGAAATTTTTTTAGATGTTGCACTCAAGCTTCACGTCGTGTTTGAGTATCCCGATCCATATTACGTGGTGCAGGTTCGACGGTGATGCGATCGAGTGAGTGTCAGCCATGGGGGCCGGGCTGCTCCAAATGTGGCTAGTGGAGGTATATCGTAGCCTATCTCGGGAAGGCGTAGCCCAACTCAAGAAGTCAGCAACAGAGCTGACTCAAGTTTTCTCTTTTACTTGTCTCTAAATACATTGTTAAGCGGTTTATTGTACTGGACTCGGCGACGATAAGCTATGGCGACAGTCAAGGCAAGAGCACGGGCTCCGAGGGCGAGCGGCGTTTATAAGAGGACGACCCACTAGGAGCCGCTGGAGAACGCAACCGTTAAACAGTACCAATTGCTTCGCCACAATTCCACTCTGCCAAGTCCATTCTGCCAAGACATTCCCCTCGCACCAACGTAACAATGTATGGAGATGGGTTGTGAACAAAAATAACGGTAATGCCCTGAGTGACCTGGACGGTCGCGAAAGGTACCAGCAAGCCTCTTCTTGTGCAAACGTGGCCAGATTGCGAAATGAGTGCAATGGTGTCGGAGAGACCGGCGCAGTCGACTGACACAGCCGTCGACTAGTTTGGAGGCACTTTGGTATCGTCTTTGACGAGGATCTTGCTCGATACCCATGAAGTGTCTGCCGGCGTCAGATCTGAGAATGGGGAGAGTTCGATTTCGGCTTGTGCGCAATGAATTACGGCGTCGTGGCGGGAGAGAAAATCCCATCCCAGGATGACGTCGTGAGAGCATGCAGCAATTATAATGAACTCGACATCGTACAGAACGTCCTGAATGACGACGCGAGCTGTGCATATTGCTGTAGGATGAATACTCTGGGAGCTGGCTGTACGGAGAGACATCCCAGAAAGTGGCGTCCTCACTTTTCGAAGTAATCGGCTCAATTTTTGGTCCATAACGGATACAGCGGCTCCAGTGTCGACAAGGGCAGATGCGGGAACACCGTCGACAAACACGTCTATCACGTTCGATGGGCTTCGCTGAGGGCTTTCGCAGTTCGATAGCGTCGCAGCCCTTCCCTCCTGGACTGCGACGACTAGTTTTCCTGGTCGCGTGCGACCGGACGTGGGCGCATCGGCGACAGTGAGCGACGTCGTGGAGACGGAGAGCGCCAAGTAGATGGAGACTGGCGTGACGTCGGCGACAGAGGCGTAGGCGGGGCGTAAAATGTGCGGTTTGACTGGCTGGTGGCGGGCGACACGACTTGAGGCGGTTGGACGGGATTGCAGTAACGCGCCACGTGGCCGGCGTAACCGCATGCGAAGCATATGGGGCGGTTGTCAGGTGTGCGCCATCGGTTTGCTGGAGCAGGGCCCGCCCATGGCGCAGGACGTGATTGACGGGGTGGCGACTGATATGACTGCATCGTTGGCTGCAGTCGTGGCCTCTGCATGACGTCGGCGTAGGTAGCCGGCACAGCCGCTTCGAAGGACTGATGTCTAGCGGCGGACTTCGGCGTAACTGTGTGGGGCAGCCGTATGTATTACTTGGGACGTCCTGGCGACAACTTGGGCGTAACTGAGTGGTGCAGGAGCTAGATGGTGCTGGTGGTACTCAGGCATCACCTCCGCGATTTCCTGCTCACTCCCTCGACGGAGGGGAGGGAGAAGTGTGGTTGACGGCTGTTGAACGTACTGAGGTTGAGCAAAGTCCAGCAGAGAGAACTGGCGCGCAATTTCCTCGCGCACGAATGACTTCACCTCTACGAGCAAGGCGGAGTGGTCGGATATGGTCGACAAGCCAGCGAGCTCGGCGTCGCGGGATGGAGAGCGACGGGTCATCGACCGCTGCCGGCGCAGCTCCTCGTAGCTCTGGCAGAGTGTGATGACATCGGCCACTGTGCTGGGGTTTTTGTCGAGCAGCATCGTGAAGGCATCGTCGTCGATGCCTTTCATAATGTGCCTCATCTTGTCAGATTCCGACATGGTGGCGTCGGCTTTCTTACACAAATCGAGGATGTCTTCAATGTAGCTGGTAAAGGTTTCGCCGGCCTGCTGAGCTTGTTCTCGCAAACGCTGTTCGGCCTGCAGCTTACGAACGGCAGGGCGGCCAAACACGTTGATGATGGCGGTCTTGAAGTCGGACCACGTCGTAAAATCGGATGCGTGGTTGTTGTACCACAGGCCGGCCACACCCGCGAGGTAGAAAACCAAGTTGGTCAATTTTCCCGCCTCGTCCCATTTATTGGGGACGCTCACGCGTCCATAGATCGCGAGCCAGTCCTCCACGTCGGTCCCATCTGCGCCAGTGAATACTGGGGGGTCGCGGATACGAGGGACACCGGGACATCAGGTCGGTGTAGGCGGAGGCGTCTGCTGGGCGGCTTCTTGAGGCATGGTAGCTGGCAGGGTACGGGATCGAAGCTCCAGAGGCATCGAATGGGAGCACAGCACTCTCCACCAATATGTTAAGCGGTTTATTGGACTGGACTCGGCGACAATTCGCTATGGCGACAGTCAAGGCAAGACCACGGGCTCCGAGAGCGAGCGGCGTTTATAAGAGCACGACCCACTAGGAGCCGCTGGAGAACGCAACCGTTAAACAGTACCAACTGCTTCGCCACAATATATATATATATATATATATATATATATATATATATATATATATATATATATATATATATATATATATATATATATATATATATATATATATATATATATATTGTACCGGTGCGCATCGGCGCCCGCTCTGGGCCAGCGAGAGTGAAGACGATGACGTTCGTGTGTTGCGCGCTGCTTGTTGTGCTGACGCTGTCTCGCATTTGTGACCCTTGTGCCAGGCGCCGTGCCGCACCTCTTTAGATGAACCCGCCTGTTGCATTTTGTTGGAGGTGCTGGGTAGTTCCCCTCCTCGTCCTGGAGCTCCGCAACCGCACTTTACCATTTGCCTCCGCAATGACCGAGGACACCGTTCCCTCTCCAGCCCCACCTACACCCACGTCGGTGATGTGTGCTGGGGTGTTTCTTCAACGTGACCCTCCGATGTTCAGCGGCACTGACGAAATGGATGTCGAAGTCTGGCTGGTAGGGTTTGAGCGCGTGAGCGGTCCGAACAAATATGATGAAAGTGGAAAGTTGACGCACGTCAGGTTTTACCTGACTGATGTGGCCAAGCTATGGTATTTCAACCATGAAGCCGATTTCACCAGCTAGTCGGCTTTCAAAGAGAAACTCACTTCGTTCTTCGGTAGGCCAGGCGTGCGAAAGCTTCGCGCCGAACACCGCCTGCGTGCCAGAGCCCAGAAAAGCGGTGAGACCTTCACAAGCTATATTGAGGACGTCATCGACCTCTGTAAGCGGGTGAATGTGTCAATGGCAGAATCTGACAAAATAAGGCACATTCTGAGAGGCATAGATGACGATGCGTTTCATATGCTAGTAGCCAAGTGCCCTCAGACAGTAACGCAAGTCATAGAACTATGCCAAAGCTTTGATGAGCTGCGTAAAGAACGCCTTTCTACCTGTCGCGCCGGAATTCCGACAGCGGAACTCTCAGCCTTTGAAGCTAGAAGCACTGGCGCTGAATATTCCGCCTTGCTGCCACAAATTAACCAGTACGTTCGTGAGGAAGTGGCTCGCCAGCTCTCCCTTGTGGCTTGTGTCAACTAGGGCCCCACGGCGCTGGATCACTCGCTCCGCCGTGTCATTCAGAGTCAAGTTGCTGAGGCTCTCCCACCTCCTGTTCCAACTACGCAAGTTGCGGCGCCTCTCAGTTACGCTGAAGCCGTTACCCATTCATATGCTCGACCGACGCCAGTACCATGCGGCTCAGTCACCAACTTCTACTCGTCGCCACGCCCTGTCCGCCCGGTACGCCCTGTTCACGCACCACCCTTCTCGCCTCCCGGACCTTCACACAACCCCTGGCGTACTCCAGACAACAGGCCCATCTGCTATGCCTGCGGTATTCCTGGCCATGTTGCACGCCACTGTCGTCGCCGCGGTCTGCATTCGCATGACGACGCCACCAACCTCGGCTACATGCCACAGCAACCAACACGCCGTACCCCTGCTGACTCATCGGACACTTATTCGCACGGTGCCACTTTCGCCTCCCGTCGATCTCCTTCTCCCCGGCTCCGCTCCATTTCTCCCATGCTCCGCCGTTCCAACTCTGCTCAGGAGGAAAATTAAGAGCCGCAGTTCCTGAGGCAAGAACTGTGCCTTCGTCGAAAATTTGAAGGCCTCATCTTTCGCCCCCTAACGAAATCACAGTTTTTAAAGACGGTGTCTCGACCAACGCTCTTGTTGACACAGGAGCTGCCGTTTGTGTTATCAGTGAACTATTATGCCGCAAGCTCAAGAAAGTGACGATACCGGATTCTGACCTTCTATTACGGACGGTGAGCTTACAGCACGTTAAGCCTTCGGCCGCGTGCACAGCACGTGTTTTCATCAACGACGCATTTTATATTGTCGAACTTGTTGTCCTCTCGCATGCGTCGCATGACGTCATCCTCGGCTGGGACTTCCTTTCCGCACATCATGCTGTCGTTGACTGCGCTCGTGCCCAACTCGCTCTGTCCCCTTTGGGTACCACTGTCCCTGACTCCCCAAGCCCGTCGCCTAAATTGGTCGTCGCTGCTGACGTCGTCATTTCTCCGTTCTCTGCCGCCTTAGTGTCCGTTTCCTGTGACTCTCTCTGTGATTCCAGTGCCCTGTTTACACCGTCTGAAGACTGTGCGCGCCGACGAAGCCTTGTACTCCCTTTTGCTGTCGTTACACTTGGGAATGGTGCCGGTGCAGTCTACGCGTGCAATCCATTCCCCTGCTCATCAACTCTGTTAGAAGGCGAATACATCGGTCGTCTGGACACTTTTGATGCCATCTTCCCGTTCGATGCACCCTACGAGATGGCACCACTACCGATAAATGCCGTCACTTCCGCCACCGCACCCGCCTCACCTGACCAAGACGCCTTTTTGCGTAGCATCGATAACGCGCTTACGCAAGGTCAGCGCACAAAGGTTGTTCAACTGCTTGAAAGCTTTCGTGGTTCATTCGACGTCGGCCAATCATCATTGGGGCGCACGTCTGCGGTTGTTCATCGTATCGACACTGGTCACCATGCTGCACTGCGACAGCGTCCCTTCCGAGTATCGCAAGCCGAACGTCGCGTTATTAGCGATCACGTAGATGATATGGTGAAACGCGGCGTGATTCAGTAATCCAACAGTCCCTGGGCTTCTCCTGTCGTGCAGGTGAGAAAAAAGGATGGTTCGATCAGATTTTGCGTTGACTACCGCCGGCTAAACAACATTACGAGAAAGGATGTTTATCCCCTACCACGAATCGACGATGCCCTTGATTGCCTTCAAGCAGCCGAATATTTTTCTTCTCTGGATCTGCGTTCAGGCTACTGGCAAGTGCCGATGGCTGAAGCCGACCGTCCAAAAACAGCTTTTGTCACCCCTGACGGTTTATACGAATTTAATGTAATGCCTTTCGAACTTTGCAACGCGCCTGCAACCTTCGAGAGGATAACGGACACTATTCTCAGAGGACTCAAATGGCAGACCTGTCTATGCTACTTAGATGATATAGTGGTCTTTTCTGCAGATTTTCCATCTCATATCGCTCGCCTTGAACAAGTTCTCGAGTGCCTCACTACTGCTGGCTTGCAGTTAAACTTAAAGAAATGTCATTTTGGCGCCCGTCAGCTTACCATCCTAGGCCACGTCGTCTCGAAAGCAGGTACTTCACCAGATCCTGCCAAACTTCGAGAGGTTGCCGAATACCCCAAGCCCAGCACCCTAAAGGAGCTCCGAAGCTTCATCGGCTTGTCTTCATATTTTCAGCGCTTCATCCGCAATTTCCCCTGCATTATTTCCCCCTTGACGCAGCTTCTCGCGGGCAGCACCGACCTCTCGGCATGGAATATCGATTGTGATGAGTCATTTCCGACGCTCCGCCGACTTCTCACGTCCCCACCAATCCTGCGTCACTACGATCCCAACGCGCCTACACAAACACACACGGACGCTAGTGGCGTCGGACTTGGCGCTGTACTTGCCCAACGCAAACACGGCTTTGGCGAGTATGTTGTAGCATATGCCAGCCATTCCCTCACAAAGGCAGAGTCAAATGACTCCGTAACAGAAAAGGAGTGTCTGGCAATTGTTTGGGCAATCGGGAAATTTCGCACCTACTTTTACGGGCGTAAGTTTGACGTTGTCACTGACCACCATGCCTTATGCTGGCTGTCGTCCGAAGATATATATATATATATATATATATATATATATATATATATATACACGCAGCCATATAAACAGCACTTATAAGCGAGCACTGCAGTATATTGTAGGGGTTAGACTATATTATGTTAAAGGCTGACTAGGGCCTGTTGATGAACTTTTACCTCATACAAAAGATTATGAACTGCCGTCCAAATAACACGGACCACTTGCCAACCTCAGACTCTTTGCATGGAACTCTGTGCATGGTGCATGGGACTGGAAGGCAACGCTAGAATCAAATAATATAGCGTGACAAGGCAAGTAAAATAAAACGCTTCAGTAATGACACAGCTGAAAACATTTGAGATTTGAGGACGGAATTCCAAAAGTAGCAATGGCATGCGTGGTTGCGAATGCAACTGTGTGCTTGAGGTCTTTCATTTTATTTATATATTTATTTTATTTAGAAAATACTACAATGACTGAAGACCAGGCAGGTGGGGAACATTACAATAAACAAATATGCAAACATCGAGAAAAAAATCAAATGAATAATCAAGTTCGCAAGAATGCAAAATAGATGATACGACAAATTTAACAAAAATATACCAAACCATATATAAGAATAAACAAGGGCATAAATGAAGTGATATCTTAAAGCACAAGGAAAAACAATATACACATACGTACAAAGAAATTTATACACATTGAAACGCCTCAAGTATTGCAAATACTGTGCAATAACAATCCGAAGAAGTGATATTGCATTAAGACAGAGTATAACCATTATAATTAGCACTAGAAGTACAGAGAAGGTGCACTTATGTGACGGTTGGGATGCTCCGAGCAACGCCTTCTCGAAGTCATCAGATGACGTCAGGTGGTAAGCTGTTCCACTGAATAATTGTTCGGGGAAAGAAGAAATTTTTAAAGATGTTTGTCCGAGTGGTGTATGGGAGCGGGTTATGCATATGACGATGCCCAGATGCGCGAGGAGAAAATGGTTGTATGTATTTATGGGTAGGAATATTCAGCTTGTCATTATAAATGAAATGCAAACATTTCAGGCGTGCGATTCTGCGGCTATCTTCAAGCACAGGGATGCCGTTGTCTTTCATTATATCGTGGGAGAATCAGTTGATTTAAACTTAGAAAAAATAAAACGTACAGCGCGTCTTTGAACAATTTCAAGTTTTTGAATACCTTTTTTGTAGAAAGGGTCCCAAACCACTGACGCATATTCAGGTTTATGTGAAACATACGCTTTGTAAGGGAGCGTTTTTAATTTCGGAGGTTCTCTTTTCAATTTGTGCCTCAAAAAACCAAGCTTACGAGAAGCTGATGGGCAGACATTTGTTGTATGTGCAGACCAAGAAAGTGTGTTTGTAATGGGTACTCCTAGGTATTTATATTCATTTATTTCACGTACTGGTGTTCCTTGGACGTGGTAGGTAATAGAGCACTGCACGGGCCATGATTCTCGGCCCGTGCCCGCCGCGGGCCCGGGACTCATTCAAGTTTACCCGCCCGAGCCCACGCCGGCGACTGAAAGCGAAACCCGTGCCCGGCCCGAACACGACAAAAAAATTCGCCTACCCGGCCCTGCCCGGCGCGGCCCGACCATAGATCGGGCCCGACAGGGGCACGAGCCAATAGTCTAGATGAATCATCTTCAAAGGTGCGCTTAGTGAACACAAACAGCACAAACGAAAAAAGTACAGGACATAAGGCAACGAGCGCAAACTACCAACTGGTTTATTGTCTGAAAAAACGTAACCCCAAGAAAGGGGTGTGTCAAACGAGCATGCGCAGATACTCATAAGACCGCAAACGGGGCAGGGCGATAATGCGGGGGGGGGGGGTAAGAAGAAAGGAAAAGGTGAAAAGGGAGGGTAAGGAGGGAACGCGATCAGAAGAAGCAAGATCTAAGCAAAATTAGCTTGTAAGTTTCGCGAAATCTACCTCAGCCGCTGTAAGGACGATAGAAGGGGCACTAACACAAGCTTCCTCGCCTTCTTCCATAATTTTCAATGTCTCTAAGATTTCTCGGACCGTTTTATCTTCGGAGCGGGCTGCTACAGCTGTTCTTTCGAAGAAGGCTTTACATGAACATTTCTTGCAATGTGCCGCTAAGTTACTAGCGGCTGCTAGCTGCTGGCAAGCGTACCGATGCTCTCTTAGCCTTAGGTTAAGGCATCGTCCCGTCTGTCCGACGTACGACCTACCACTAAGCGCACCTTTGAAGATGAATCAACACCAACTAGCCAACCTTATAGCTCTTCTCTGTCTAGATGAAGGCAAATAATCTAGATGAAGGCTTGTGCTGTAGCCTTCTTCGTCTTGTCTTTCGTTTCTTCGCGCTATTTGCCTTCATCATGAATTACCAACTCGCCCAACAGTCAATTCTTCCAATATTCTAGGTTGTGTTGCCTGAAGATAGAATCGACCGCAAATGTGTTTTAAGTGGCAAATATCTACACATGCTTGGCGCATGCTTCGCTTGCAAGCATACTTTGACCTACGGTACTTTCTTGTAAAAAGGGGCTGCCTCACCGTGGAAACAGTTGATCGGACATACTAGGTACGATGAATGTTTGTACGGCAGTGGTATACTGTACCTAATTTTTCTAGGAATACAATCGGGATCATCAATAGCGTTTTGTAGCAGATATTGCAGGAAGAAAAGTGATTTGCAGCATGAGTCATAAGGAGCGCAAAAAAACCTTGGGGGCAGAGAACAGAACGCTCTCTTCACATTGTTTTTATTGCGCTGTTTATTGCAATTTAAATGGACACGAAAGTGAAACAATGAATCGGCTTAGATTGTACTCTGAGAAATCTATTGTCGTTAGTTTCAGCAACACAGTTGCATTAATAAAGGCGAAAATCATGGTAAGAGATTCATATGTCAATTTTGCGCCAAAATCTCCGCGCGTAACAACACGTAGTTCAAAGGAGATTTTTCGTATTTTGGCGGCTTTGTATGTCGAAACTTCCTGAAGCTTCGTATGTCAAGTCTATGCCCCCCTCCCCCCGGAAGACAATGCACTTCTTTTTACCGATTATGAACTGCGTAGAACGTAGCAGACACCAACAAAATCTATGACGCGTTTCATGCGGTAATTTCAAGGTGGCGTCACGAGCCGTAATTTCTTTTTGCGCGTTTTCGCACTTCCCATGCGTCTGCTCCCGGCAGGCGTGGCGATTTTGTAAGTGTGAAAGCGTAATGTAGTAACACGCTAAAGGTAATTTTTTTCCTTTAGTCTCCCTTTAAAGCATGCTGTAACGCGAAAGCCAACAGTGCACCCTTCTGGATATGTAGCACCTATCTTCATCATAGTAGCACCTTGCCACATCAAGAGAAATAGAGGAAAAAAATCAATTTTATTACAATTGTTGTAAATACACTAACCAAGATACAAATTATAACGAACTGCGCGTGCCACGAGCACTTTGGAAATATGTATAAGAAGCCGAGCGGGAAAAAAAGCAACTATTTGTCATAGCAGTCTTTTCATATATCGCACCACTGCTGTTATATACAATCTATAGGTTAATGTGGCATAGTTTATAGTTAATTGTTCGTATGTTATTATACAAAATATCAAATTATAAATAGATTCCGCTATAAGCACACCATGCGCCGTTGCATCACATGTCCTGCCACGCTAAAGTTTATTGCACTGCTTGCGCTAGCCGCAGGGGCGCACATCTGCCTCAAATGTGAAGGCTTCGGTAGTCGTAGTTCTTAACTTGCACCACTGGAGCAAATTCAGGATATCCTTCTGGACCTCTGCACAATGAAAATAGGTGTCCAGCTGATCGCTTTATTACTCTCGTTCCCGATCGTTGTGCCAATCTTCAATATAACCTATAAATACCACTGAGAGCTTCTCCTTGCAGTTTTCAGCGGTGTTTGTTATGCACAGCTGCGCAGGGCTCTTTTTTGTCCATAATTTAATGCTGTATGCCCTCCTAACGATGTTGTACCGGTAGAAGGTGGCCTACGCTGGTAAGACAGTAGTGGTAGGACTGGCAATAGATGGACGAAGTGATTGCGATCTATTTTCGGGGTTCATGCCAGTTTGGTAATAAAGGTGCGAATAAGCTTATCGACGCTTACTCATTGGATGCATATGATTCGAGGTAAGGGGACATCCCCCGGCATGGAATTCGTGATTCTTATTTCAAGCAAGATATTTCGTCAATCTAATATACTTGGCATTTATTATGAATATACATGTTTCATAGACTATGCTAACCCTGCACATTCCGACGGTGTTGTGGCAGTGCCATGTAGTTCTCGCACTATATAGTGCAAGGGTCTCAAACACTCGGCCCGCGGACCTCTCACTAGCGGCCAGCGGCCCGGACATGACTGTCCTTGTCCCATTTTTTAAAAATTTATTTATAAATACGTTCTTGAGCTATACAGGCATGACAGATCTAAAGCATTTTTTTCGTGAGGCACCTCCTGTGTTGATACATAACCGTGAAACAAAACTCTATGTTGCAGAATTGGTGTCCAGATTTTAGTCATTTTGGAGATAGGTATCGCTATATTGGTGTAAACTTGCCGCCAAATACCCTTCAGAAATTACCCATATATTAAATCTTAAAGAGGGCTTTAAAATGCAACGTTATCTGACATCTGGTAGAACATATTCTCTCTCTTCCACCCAGCTTTACTCCTATACCTTCGTCACTGTTCTGACCCATGCGGAAGTAAATTTTCGTGAATGCGGCCCGTTAGCTGAGGCGAGTTTGAGACCCCTCAAATTTGAGCGGAACAAGGTGAACGCTCAGAAGTTAACAACGTGGGCACACGAGGCAGGCTGTGCATGTCCATCTCGCGCCACATGATCATTGGCAGCCTAGACGGAGCCACGGAAAAAGAATGTCTGTATAAGGATTTTATGCAACGAGACTGCGTGCAGTCTTTCCGTTTTAGTGGAGGGCTGGAATTTCCAAGAACGTATCCCCGCCTTGGGGCTAAGTGATCGCACTTGCGATGAGAAGCTATAGGTATAAATTTATTATGTTACATTTATTGCTGCGATTACAGATTAATATATGGGATATAAAATAATAACGAACGCAATTAAAGAAGCACGTGTCAGCTATAAAAGCGCCTGGTCTGTTTACTTTCAGCTCGCCCGTTTCAGATAAATCAAGTAGCCCCATAAGCAAGAAGCGAAAGATGATCAGTACTTGTCGCTCATAAAACTTCAAATAGCTTGCCTCACATAAAAAAAAACAATAGTTTTATCGAGATAAAATGTGAAACGTATAAGTCCGCGCAACGTATGAGAAACACACTTGAAGGAACGGACACTAAACAAAAAAAACAAGTCTTCTATTACCAGTAAATTACTCTTAAGTATCCATATTCACCACGCTCGCTGCGACAACTCTTGCTAACCGAGAAACACGCGCAAAAAGAAAATGCGGGTGCCGACGCCACCTTGAACATCGTGCAACAAACACCGTGACGTCACAGATTCTGACGGCGTCTACTGGTATCTACGTAGTTCCTAATCAGTGAAAATTAAGTACATTAACCTCTGAGAGGGCCACAGACTTAACATACGAAGTCGCACGATGTTTCGTCTAACCAATGTCCCTAAAATACGACAAATACAGTTTTAAATTTGTGGCGTCACGCGCAGAGATTTCGGCGCGTAATTTAAAAATGGAACTTTGCCTTTGATTTTCTCCTTATGATGGCGAAATTAATGACATTCGAGTTTTCAGAGTACACTTTATTAGTCTTAATAGATTTATTGCATCAATTGCATCAGTTTAGTGTCTCTTTAAGAACTGAGCAAAGTCCAAGCCCGGTCCGATCCGAGCCCACCACCTCAAACCCGGGTCCGGCCCTAAGCCCGGAGCTTCAGATTCGAGCCCAGGTTGGGCCCGCCGTGAAATTTACTTCACCCTGCCCGGCCCCGACTGTGGGCCGGGCCGGGCCCGGGTTTTCCGGTAGGCCCGAGCGTGTGCAGTGCTCTAACACATACATACTTCATACGATGGCCACATTTACCAAGTATACCCATTAATTTATCAGTACACACGACAAATACGCCAGATTTAACTGGGTGGTTGCCATGCTGTCATAAAGTGAAGTTAGAAATTTATTCAACTCGGTACTACTAGTTATGCATTCGGGTGATATATTTCGTTCGGCAATCGCTGGCTGGAAGAAATGATATTAACGATGTGAACGAATATAAATAGGTGGCTACGAATATATATTTTAAAAAGCATAGCTGCCGAATAGAGAAAATTATGAGGGAAATTCACGATCAAGTACTGCGTCATTGAATGTTTGGAGGAGTTTTCATAAGATATAAAGAAAAGCAGAGAGGGGGAATCGCATATGAAAAGTGAAAACAAAGACGGCCGTGTATATTCACTTAGGAGAGTAAAAAAGATATCACAAGAAATATTGAGTGCTATAACAGAAAGGGAACCGCTTTACAATTTGGAGCCAGAGCTGAATGAACGCAGATAAGAACACAATGCAGTAAACATTCACAAAAGGGAGGAGGCATGCGTCTATCGTAAGAAAAATCTAAATATGAGATTTACTGTACTGACTTGCTGTCCTGATATGAGAAAGAGTCGACCTCAAACGCATTTAGCGCGCTTGCGTTTTCAGGTTGGCTTTGCTGCACGATTCGATGACTTTGCTAGAAAAAAAAATGTTTTGTTGAATTACAGAAGGAAAGCATTTCATAACGTCGTGCCTTTAGCCTTTTCTTGAATAGAGTGAATGTTCGCGAAAAGTGCCAGGACTAAATGGAGCGATGATGCCAGCTGGCGCAAGACGTGCCGTTGACAATACTCGAGAAGCTCCTCGAACGCTTTTTTTGCGAGACGAAGTTTACGAGATTACAGAAAAGTATCCATTTCGTTTTGTTTGCGCTAAATCTTTCAACACCTGGAGCAGTGTGTCAGAACAGAACGAAAACCAAAAACGAAAAACGAAAAAAAAACGATATTTTTTGACCGGAACGAGAACGTAACCCAAAAATCATCTATTCCGTTTCGGAGTGACACTGAAATTTTTTTAATTGTTTTTCGCGTCACGAGAAAACTTGCAAGCCGGAACAACTGAGGTCATGCAACGCGAGCAATTATGAATATCTCAGGGTACAGTATTAGCGCGTACCTCACGCAGGAATTCCAAATCAAAGATTTGTTTAAATTGTGCGAAAATCAAAAGAGCGGCAATCGGAGATATTTATATTAATGGAAGTGGACTTTTGCGCGGTTTTCACACTGGCCAGCGTGAAGAGGACATTGTAGGCGCTGAAGTTGGTTATAGCGAAAGCTTTTTGAGATCACAACAGCCGATTTGTTTGTTTTGTTTTTTACCATAATTTGACAACTTGATTTACCGTGTCCACGACATGAGACGCCAACAAGCCGAGACCCTAAGGTGCTTCGTCCCTAAAATGGTTGACAATTCCGTCTACAATGCGCTATACTAGGGGACAGCGCAAGCCATCCAAACACAGGCGCCTCAATGGAAGCGTTACGGGTCGTGCTTCGCAGAAAAGGTGAGCGGTTCACTAATAACAGTTGCTGGGGGTTCAAGGGAAACCACGGCATGATTATGCGACTCGTCATCGAAGTAGACTCCGGATTAGTTGCGACCAAGTGGGATTCTGTAACGTGGATGCAAAGTCTAAGCACACATGTGTTCATTGTACTTTGCCGTATCAGAAATGCGGCCGCCGTCGCAGCAAATAAGGACAATGATTCAAAGTATTACGAGCTGCACTGCGTTAGAGTGGTAAGCTGTCACTGAATTCTGAAGCGGCCTTCCCGCTTGCGGCCGCTCAATGAAACTGCTTTGTCAGCGAAAGCTCAAGGCTAGCAGGTGCGGACGTGCGAATGGAGCCCACTGTACCAAGGTTCTCAAGTAAGGTTATTTGTTTTACTGACAAGAGTGGCACAAGTTTCCCTATCATTTATTTGTAAACTAGGAGGCTTAGGTTCATACCAACATCAT
Organism: Rhipicephalus sanguineus; assembly: GCF_013339695.2. Taxonomy (NCBI): domain Eukaryota; kingdom Metazoa; phylum Arthropoda; class Arachnida; order Ixodida; family Ixodidae; genus Rhipicephalus; species Rhipicephalus sanguineus. The sequence continues at coordinate 103,906,919 of NC_051185.1, read as the reverse complement.
TTTCGAAAGTCCTGAGAAGGCATCAGTGATAGAAGCACTGAACTATAAAATACGCATTAAAATATTGCACTTTAAAGTCTCTGTACAGCCGAATGACGACGCCTAAAAGGGTAAGCACTGCCTTACAAATAAGAGAGAAGACATGCTAATGATAGACGTTCTTCTTGACAGACGGTGCGGGAGATCAGACGCAAGCTCCAAGAGAGACCCTGTGAGAGAGAGAGCGAGTTGAACTTTATTCAAAGTAAAGGGGAATGTTATGCGCACTATGGCTGGGGTCCTACGTCCAGGGTTCCACTGGCCTTGGCCGCCCGCAGGATTTGCTCCAAGAGCGCGAGCTGCACTCCCGGGTCCAAGCTGGCACAAGCCTGCGAGAGTAAAACCGAAACAAAACGCCGCAGTAAAGAAAGACAATGAAAACTAAGGTTACAGTAAATATGAGATTTAATAATAGTATTAACGCGAAAGTCCCCGAATTCAGTTGTGTGAGTGAAATCAGAGGTCTTATTGTACTCGGAAATTAGCGAAGAGGTTTTAAATAATTTCCCGGAAAGATCCCTTCAGAGATCCGTGTAAATCAGTCTCACTGGCGCGTTACATGTTTTTATTGATCACCAGTTCTGTTGTCGTCGTATGCTGCTATGTTTTAGCCAACTGCGGAAAGATAGAAGCGAGGTTGCAATAACGAAATTTCCAGTCAGCATGAAACGACGAAGGGTCCAGTACACTCTTAAAAAAAAGAGTCAAAAGAAAGTCACGTCTACCTGACTCTTTGTGGCAGCCGGTGATCACCTTTTTTCCTAAAGGTAATCGCAATACTCTGGTCGGCGCTCCTGCATGAAATAGATTACTCCCTTGCTCCAAGGGAGTCAGTAATAGACATGCATTTGCAGGGTGATTTTTTTTTAATGAAAGCCTTACTGTCTGCGACCAAAATACAGTTCGCTGGTTTGGCCTGTGCATAAAATGATATACCGAAAGGTACCGGTTGAGAAAATATAGATTGCGATTGTAAAATGCGGAAGTACGCACGTATTATGTGATGAATTCAGTTACAATATTGCTGAAATAGCGCGTCCAAACGCCTAAAAAACGCAGGGTTCTGAAAAATTTAAAGTCTTGCCCTCCAAGCGAAACATTGACAGTTATGAGAACGTTTGACAATGACAGCGCTGACAAGTTTACGAATATTTAAACGTTTGCAAGTGAGGTTTGTAGATTCCTACGACTGCATGTACTGCAGGAAACACACGCTTACTACAGAAATGAGCATGCATGGTGTTGAAGTGGTAGCATGCATGCAAAAGTAGTAGGGCGCAGAAAGGTCTGCTTTCTCCTACTTTTTACTCGTGCCTTTCTTGCATAGTTTGCGCTAAAATATGCCCCATCGGTTTCAACCAACTCGCCACCAACAAGTCTTACTCATGCACGATGTTGCACGCGCAGGCGATCGGGAAAAGATCTAGCTCGATGACCGTGAAAACATGTGCCGCAAAGCTGTCATGAAGGCCCACCCGCATGCACGCGACTTTTGAGCGACGGCGACGAGTGACAGCGAGAAACAAGCTCCATGGCGCTGTCGCGTCGCGACGGGAGCACCAACATGTTCGCGACAAAGTGTTACGGTTGCTCGATTGAAAACTACTGCGTGCGCGCAGGTAAATTTCGAAAAAGAATTATATAGTAGATGAATGGCATGCCAAATTTATTTTCTTGTGCGAGATAAGGAAGCCGTAACATCGTTTCGTAACTTTATTTTTCGCAATCTTTTGTCTAACCGCGACGGCAGTATTTGCTGTGCTCTAGAGGGGGAGCCCGGAGGCGTACGCTACTACGTCGCACTTTGCAAGCTGCGTTATGTTTGGGTTAGTCCACGAGGCACATATAGACAACGTTTCTTCTTGCTGTCATGGAGCGTTTAAGAAAAGCCGCAGTGCCTCACATCGCTGCCTCGGAAGAAGAAGGGCTACCTCACACGACGTCGATGTCGACATTGCAGCAAGCGACAACCAGTGCAACAAGCTACTAGCTCAAGATGAATACTAACCGTTGACTAACCGTTAAGAAGAAGTAGAGCTAGAGACGGCTCAACCTAAGCCTCATTAGACAATATTAATAACTGGGGTTTAACAACCCAAAACCACGATATGATTATGAGAGACGCCGTAGTGGAGGGCTCCGGAAATTTCGACCACGTGGGGTTCTTTAACGTGCACCTAAATGTAAGTACACGGGCCTCAAACATTTTCGCCTCCACCGAAAATGCAGCCGCCGCGGCCTGGATTCGATCCCACGACCTTCGGGTCAGCAATCGAGTGCCATAACCACTAGACCACCGTGGCGGGGCTAAGCCTCATTAGACTAGCAGAGAAGCAGACAAGCGGCGCACGACTTTCGGCTTATGCTGACGTCGTCTTTATTTGGGCGTCCGATGTGTCCCGACTTGAACCTTTTGCTTCAGAAGGCATCCACGATGATAATACGCCGGCTTCACGTAGAGGGCACCCCTGGGCTGACCCACCCGGGGGAAATCGGCAGTCGCCTTTTCCTATCTCTCTGCACATCTTCGCCTTTCTCTCCCTCTTTTTGGCTTTCCATTCCTCTCCCCTCTTCCAGTAACTTCACCTTTTTCCTGGCGGCAAGGGTTAACCTTGTTTGGGTACCCAACCTTGGCTACACCATATTTGGCTATAGCAGCCATGTACAGCTGGCGTTTTGCGTTTGCTTCGTGTCTCGTAGCGTCCCCTCGTTGGGCTCGGTGGTGGGCGGCTGGCACGGCTGCCGAAAATACACACTTCTCATGGGATCGCCGAACCCGTTTCCAGCTGATCGTACCTTCAAAAGGGTGCGTACCGATGCCACCTTCCTGCTATCACCAAAAAGCAAGGAAACATTTCCGAAATTCCACATCATCCATTGTGAACAAGCATCCACAAAAGCTCGAGCAATCTCTCCATTTCTCGTGGCAAAGTGCTTAAGGCAAACCATCGGAACAGGTTATAAAGCCACAAAGCTGGCAAGCGGTGACCTGCTGCTTGAACTCAAAGATAAAGACCAGTATGACAAACTCGCGCACCTCGTGGCATTTGGTGGCAACCCTGTCTCGGTTAGCGCCCATCGAACCACGAACCCTGTTAAGGGCGTAGTCTCTGACGATGATCTAAAGGAACTGACTGATGAAGAACTGCTTGATGGATGGAGGGACCACAACGTAATCCATGTGCAACGCATCAAAATCAGACGAGAAAACACAGAAATCTCGACGAAGCACCTAATTCTTACATTTAACTCCACAACTCTACCCGACACCCTCGAAACTGGATACGTCAAGCTCCCTGTCAGACCGTTCATTCCAAACCCGCGACGTTGTTTTAAATGTCAAAGGTTTGGACACGCGTCTCAGAGCTGCCGAGGGCAGCTTACCTGTGCAAGGTGCGGCAAAACTGGTCACTCTGCGGACGACTGCAGCGATGATGTATATTGTGCGAACTGGGATGGTCCTCACCCAGCGTACTCCAGAGATTGCCCAGCCTGGAAGAAAGAAAAGGAAATAATAACTATCAAAGTAAAGGAAAACATAACCTTCCGTGAGGCGCGACAACGTATTTCAATGACATTTTCGAACAGACCATCTTTCGCCGAAGTGGTGCAACAGGGGGCAGCACCACAACGGCCTTTTGCGGTTGCCCGGACCACGCGCAGCGTGCCGAGGCTAGCGCCTCCTGCCCCCACGGTGGGTTCAGCCAATGCTGTCCTGCCTCCCCCAAAATCGGCCGCACCAGAGGCCTCTGCAACGTCTCGCAACAGCCAGGGCCGTTTAGAGACCAAGAATGTCCCTTCGACATCTGGCATGGTGGGGTCGAAGGCCTCGCCTCAAGAGACGAGGCCTAGACGACGTACCGGTCGCTCGTTAGAGCGAGTGTCCATCGCTTCATCTGAAGCTATGGACACTGCACCTAGTCAAACAGCGCAGGCAGCACCTGAGGAGCGGCGAGCCTCGACCGCTCCAAGAAAGAGAAAACTCCAAAGGCTCTGTAAATTGAGCTTACGTCCTTTCTGACACACACAGCACAGGTTAGTTTCAGGATGGATACGATAATTCAATGGAACGTCAGAGGCCTATTGCACAACCTCGATGACGTCCAAGAACTTCTAAGAAAATTTCAAGCGAAAGTGCTGTCTGTGCAAGAAACGTGTTTAGGTTCAAAGCACACAAACTTCCTCCGACAATACATTATTTATCGTAAAGATCGTGTGGATGCTGCTACATCATCTGGTGGTGTAGCCATCATATTCGATAAGAGTATAGCAGTCCAGCATTTGCCACTCCAAACGGCCCTAGAAGCTGCGGCCGTTCGAGCCGTACTTTTAAATAAACTCGTTACGATATGCTCCTTATACATCGCGCCACATTACCAGCTCCACAAACATGATTTAGAATCATTAATAGATGAGCTCCCAGAACCCTTTTTGATTCTTGGTGATCTTAATGCACACAATGTCCTGTGGGGCGATTCTCGCTGTGACACACGAGGTCGTCTTATTGAGCACCTTCTTTTTACGTCTAGGTTATGTCTCTTGAACACGAAAGAGCCCACGTATTTTAGCCTCGCAAACAAATCATACTCCGCGTTAGATCTAAGTATTTCATCACCGTCGCTTTTAACGTATTTTATATGGAATGTTTTTAAAAACCCATATGGAAGTGACCATTTTCCGGTAATTCTGAGTACAAAATCTCAAAGTAACCCTCCTCCGCAGGCCCCTCGGTGGAAGGCTGACTCAGCTGATTGGGAACAGTACCGGTATCTTTCTCAAGTGACGTGGGCTGACATGTCCACCCTAAGCATTGACGATGCTGTAAAATATTTTACAGCTTTGCTACTTGATGCCGCTTCTAAATGTATTCCCCAAGCGAGCGGCATGAATTTCAAGCGACGGGTTCCCTGGTTGAACGATGCATGCAGGAGTGCGCGGAGGAAGCAGAACAAAGCATGGGCGTTGCTTCGCGATTCTGCGACACCAGAAAACTTAGAAAACTTCAAGCACATCAAATCACAGGCAAGGAGAACGCGCCGGCAAGCTAGACGAGAGAGTTGGACAAAGTATATATCAAGTGTCAACTCGTACACAGATGAGGCAAAAGTATGGAATAGAGTAAAGAAGGTGAACGGTCAACAAACATATTCACTACCATTAGTAGATACCCAGGGTGAAAGCTTGGAAGATCAAGCTAACTCCTTGGGCGCACATTTTCAACATATTTCTAGCTCTTCACATTACTCCGAAACCTTCCAAAGATACAAATCACGTATAGAAAAACAGAAGTTAGAACGCAAATGTTCAAAACATGAGGCATACAACCAACCTTTTTGCTTAGCAGAACTGCAGGCGGCATTAAACTGCTGCAACAAATCGGCCCCAGGTTCTGATCGCATTATATACCAGATGCTGAAACACCTATCACATGAAACACAGAAGACCCTCCTTTCGCTTTACAACGCCATATGGTCCTCCGGTGAGATCCCCTCTGCTTGGAAGGAAGCTATTATAATTCCTTTTCTAAAACAGGGAAAGGATCCATCGTGTGTTTCAAGTTACAGGCCGATAGCATTAACTAGTTGCCTTTGTAAAGTATTTGAAAAAATGATTAACTGCCGCCTAATACACTTCCTGGAATCAAACAAACTGCTTGACCCCTATCAGTGCGGGTTTCGAGAAAGTCGTTCCACAACAGACCATTTAATACGCATTGAGGCACAAATTCGCGAAGCATTTGTCCATTAGCAATTCTTTCTCTCGGTATTCCTTGACATGGAAAAAGCATACGATACAACATGGCGGTTTGGGATACTGAGAGACCTCTCACACCTGGGTATACGAGGCAGGATGTTGGCTATAATCGAACGTTATATGTCCTATTGCACATTTCGTGTCCGAGTGGGAAATGTCTTATCCAGACCATTTGTTCAGGAAACTGGAGTGCCACAGGGTGGTGTCCTCAACTGCACACTTTTTAATATAAAAATAAATTCTTTGCTCCTGTGCATTCCACGCAGTATATTTTATTGTGTATATGTCGATGACATTCAAATAGGTTTTAAGTCGTGCAACCTTGCAATGTGTGAGCGGCAGGTGCAGCTTGGTTAAAACAAGGTGGCCAAATGGGCAGAAGAGAATGGGTTCAGCCTCAATCCACAAAAAAGCACCTGCGTTCTATTTACCAGAAACAGATGCCTGCACCCCGATCCCGACATTGACCTGCATGGTCAGCGGCTACCCGTCAAAGTGGAACACAAATTCCTAGGTTTAATCTTGGATACGAAGCTAACCTTTGTGCCACACATCAAATATCTTAAAAAGAAGTGCATGAAAACAATGAACATTCTAAACGTGCTGTCACACACATCATGGGGCAGTGACAAAAAGTGTCTCATTAACTTATACAAAAGCCTTATACGCACACGCCTACACTATGGGGCCATAGTGTATCAGTCTGCCACGCCATGCGCTCTGAAGATACTGGACCCCGTCCATCATCTAGGTATCCGTCTTCCTACAGGTGCCTTCAGAACAAGCCCTGTGGAAAGTCTTTACGTGGAATCAGACGAGTGGTCGCTTCATTTACAGAGATCATACTCATCTTTCGTGTATTTTCTCAAAGTGTATGCAAACGAGGAACACCCCGCATACTGTACCATAAATGACTTATCCAGCTCCCAACTCTTTGGAAACCGTCCTACCGTGCGAGAGCCCTACTCACGGCGTGTGAGAGGTTTGGAAAGGGAATTCTGCGTCCCACTCGTCGAAAACAGCCTGATGGCTCCAGCTATACAGCTCCCACCGTGGCAGTGGCAGCTTATAGACTGTGACCTGTCCTTCGTAGAAGTCACGAAGCACGCCCCTGTTGCACATATTCGTATGCCCTTTTTAGAATTACAGCACAAGTATTCTTGCTCCGAATTTTATACTGATGCATCGAAGTGTCATTCTGGCGTCTCTTACGCAGCGGTTGGCCCATCTTTTTCGGATACCGGCTTGCTACATCCTCAAACAAGCATATTTACGGCAGAGGCTCACGCAATATTGTCAGCCGCTAAGCGTATTGAGGAATCAAAAGTACCTCAAGCTGTCATATACACAGATTCTTTAAGCGTTGTGAAGGCTTTAAAAACCTCTAGAATTCACAAAAATCCTGTGCTTGTTAAGCTGTACTCTGTCTTGTGTGGAATTTATGAGTCCAAGCAGCACGTCGTGGTATGTTGGGTACCAGGCCACCGCGATATGGAGGGCAACGTACTGGCTGACCGGCTTGCCTCATCTGTTCACACAGACGCCGCCAACACTTCCGTGCCAGTTCCAGCATTGGACCCCAAGCCCTTTTTAAGGTGAACACGTTGAATAAGGATTCAATGGAGGCTAGTTGGTACTGCATCGTTCTTGTTCTGCGCTAAAAAAAATGTAACAGGGGACGACACGGGAACACAGACGTGCGCAAACTTTCAACTGTTTATTTGCGATCAAAGCTCGTCAATATATACACAGACATGAAAGGGCAAGAAGCAGATACAAACGTGACGTAGAACATGAAAAGGCGTGAAAAAAGAAAGACGGTGCAAATCTACAGATTTCATGAAGACGCGTGTGTATTTACGTGATGGTTGTCTATGAAATTAAAAGCGGGATTTCCCAGAGCCACGGAAGGAGAGCTTACGTATGTTGATTGATCATTTTTTTGCATGAAGTAGGCCTCCATGATTTCTCGCCCTTTTTTCGATTTGCTGTGTTCCAAAACCTTGGTGTCGCTGAACATAGGCTTGCACCCGCAACGTGCGCAGTGCGCTGCTAAGTGCCCTGGAGACTGTAGCAGTTCAGTCGCGTATCTATGTTCTCTTAATCTGATATTTAGGCATCGTCCCGTCTGTCCGATATATGATCTTTCGCACGTGAGGGGAATGATCAATCAACATACGTAAGCTCTCCTTCCGTGGCTCTGGGAAACCCCGCTTTTAATTTCATAGACAACCACCACGTAAATACACACGCGTCTTCATGAAATCTGTAGATTTGCACCGTCTTCCATTTTTCACGCCTTTTCATGTTCTACGTCACGTTTGTATCTGCTTCTTGCCCTTTCATGTCTGAGGATATATTGACGAGCTTTAATCGCAAACAAACAGTTGAAAGTTTGCGCACGTCTGTGTTCCCGTGTCGTCCCCCTGTTACATTTTTTTGGCGCAGAACAAGAACGAAGGAGAACACTCAGAGCTTACTGGCAGCGCTCGTGGGATCGACAAAATCAAAATAAGTTACATCTTGTCAAGCCGCAGCTTGGTAATTGGCCACCGGTATCAAGGTCACGCCGTACAGAAGTCACTCTCTCCAGACTTAGGATAGGTCACACATACAGCACACACGCACACCTTCTGTCAGGTGGTGATCCACCTATGTGCGAGAAATGTGGTAAGCCACTTACCTGGCTTCACGTTATGATACAATGCAACGAATTAGATGCTATAAGAAAAAACACTTCCCATTAGCCTACCGAGGGCATGTTCCATTACATCCTTTGATGTTCTTAGGCAGGGAACCGCTTTTTAAATACGAGTCGTTGTTCGCTTCTTTAAAGGATTTACATACTTTTCACATCATATTCCCAGGCAACCCGTAGCACGACCTCTCAACAGAGGCTGCTGCTGCGGTAGCTACATTAGAGAAAGCACCTGCCTCGCGGTCCTTGGACACAAGGGCGTTGACGAGACACCCGTGCTAATACCAGGCCCCCATATATTTTTTCTACCGCGACCACTTGAAATTCATTCTAACGGACACACATTTCACGTCGCTGTCATGCTTTTAATACTTCTATGTTTTACCCGCCTTTAGCGCGTGGAATTTTAGGCCCATATACAGCCACTTACCATAACCATCGTTCAGATTTATTATCATGTCCTGGCGCTCTTTGACCATCAAATGGCCCTTGCGCCAATAAACAACATATATCATCAATGATAATACGCTATCTTCGTAAACAAGGACTGGAAATCTCATGTGAAAAGTGTACAGTCGTGGTCTCTACCAGAAGGCCAACAATGTCTCCTTCTGCTATATCATTTAACGGAGAACTAATACATGCCAGCAAGAGTCACAGGCTCTTGGGAGTCATAAGTGAGACCTATAATGTACTTCGCACGTAAACCACATCAAGAACCAGCTGACTGCTGTCACTTGCTCTAGTTTCTTTCGGGAAAAATATGGGGAGCGTCCATACAGTCTTTTTCACAGCTGCACAAGGTATTGTTTACTGGTGTTAGCAGCGGCGAAATGACCGGCAGCGTCAACGCCGTCGTCTGTCGCTCGCTCTTGCGGCGACTCGGATGCGTGCTTTCCCGCTGCTCTCGGCGTCTTTCCTCGTAATCTCGTAATCTAGGTGTTCCTCAGACGTGCCCCTGCGGCTCAATGATCGTGACAGCGTTGGAGCGATTACGACGCCCGCAGACGCGGGTGTTATGGGCTGCGAGAGCACAGCTACGTCACAAACACACGCGGGGAGACGCGTGCTCGCGAGAGATGCCAGATGCTACCGAGCTCACACGCAAATCATCATCGCAAAAGAAGCTTAAAAAAACGCAGCGCAGCGTTCGCGAAGAAGGCCAAGAGAAGCGCAAAATCAATAAATTTTCTCATTTTAACACGAAAGTGTTTTATGCCGGGGTCCACCAAGTACATCCGTCACGGATATGACGTTGATAAAATGGACACCAACGGGTTAGAAAGAAAAAAACCAAGAAAAAGATACCGCGCTGGGAATCGAACCCACGACGTTGCGGCCGCGACGGCAAGCGCCCGACGCGCTACCCACTAAGCCATCTCGGGAGATGCTAGGCATGGCGCGAACGCGCCTTATATCTTTCACACATTCTCTTTCGCGGCGGGCGGAGCGGGGCGGTGCCGCCGTCTGTGAGAGGTGAAAAGAAGTAATACTTCACGATCGACACTTACTAGCGCTTACTCCGAGATTGCACGCGATATCTGAGGTCATGGTTAAAGCGTCTCGATACCAGAGAGGTAGGGTGGCCGCGCTGGCGTCGCCGAGGCACCCTTGACGCAGTTACGTTCTTTGCCTTTGGCTTCGTGTTAGCGTGCGTCGGCTCATCGGAGTAGTGCATCTTCCACGTGCACCAACGGGATTTCTCCGCTGCTGCAATATGCGTTGCAGAAAGGACGCGATTTCGACGGGCGAATGTCGTGCCTTGGTGGAGCGAGAGCAGCGCCTGCGAGACAGAGGCCAGCGGGACGCACGCGTTTGCGGCTCAGGCTACGAACCTCTACCCCCCGCGTTGCTGAAGCGCAGTGCGTGTTATGTATGCATGAGCACAGGCGTCGGCTACCCATTACTAGAAAGCGCTCACCGTGCTGTTTCTCTCCTTAATTGACGACGCTTTGAAGAAGTGCATACCGAGTACCAGTGTTGATTATGAGCTTGTTGATATCATCCTTTCGCGGGATTCACGATTCGCTGTGTCCAAATATATGTTCACACCGTCAGCTACCACAACAGTTTAATCATGATCATGGGCGTTAGTCGTCGCGATAGAGACATGCTGTCAACATGGGTGCATCCACGTCAAACGGTGCTATAGCTGCCAAACACGAATAGACGTTGTACAAGCTCTGATATATCATTACACAATAAGCACTACTTCTGTGAAGACACGTTTCACTTTCGTGTTATACCGATTCCTATGACGGAGGGATCAGCCATGTTTTTTTTAGAAGTACCCATAACCCCCCCCCCTTTTTTTTCAAAATATTTTTAAATATAACAAAAATGCCACTCTAATACGCAGCTGAGTTGAAAAAAACACTGTAATTATTTTGTAGACCGAAATAATGCGCAACTATGAAGGAAAGCACAGATTTACTTGTTAACATTGTCTCCAGGGTAGCCTGCGTTCGGCGGAATGCACGTTTGTCGGTGCATGATAAAAGTTACTCTTTCATTTCTCCAACGTTTGTTTGACTTCAACATTCAGCTAGCCAAAGTCATCGACAAACATGCCATTGGTGAACGCGGCGACCACTAAGATGACTATTTTGCTGGCAAAATGCAAATAAGCCCCCCCCTCCCCCCCCCAAAAAAAATCTCGCCATACGGCTCGGAAATTTACGAGCGACTCAGCGAAAAAAGAAGCCAAAATTCGCTTATTATTATCGGAACTGGGAACTCTTGTTCTCGCCAGGTACTCGCCCCTCGTCCTCAAACTCGGATTCAGTACCGGTTACGGTGCTCGGCTGCTGACGCCAAGGTCGCGGGTTTGATCCCGGCCACGGTGATCGCATTTCTATGGAGGTAAGATGCCCGTGTACTGTGTGATCTCGGTGCATGTTAAAGAATGCCAGATGATCAAAACTTCCGGTGCCCTTCACTATGGCGTCTCTCATCTTCATATCGTGATTTTGGGACATAAAACTCCAACAATTCTTATTATCACTTCCCTTGCGTGTCAATATGTATGTTCGCCGTTACTGTGTTGGTTGAGACTCTATCGCATGTGGCACATACCCACATAACATGGACTCTAGTATGCGAGTATGTGCCGCACGTGACTGAGGTAAACGGTTTCATGACGTATGCGAGAGGTATTTTGCGTTATCCATGTCATGACCAGTGAATAGTGTTCGTCATACACATATCTGCTGGTAAGCCAATTTTGGTATATTACAAGTTATGGAGACGACCAAGAAAGCACCCAGACGTAGGCGGCCAGATGGATAGATAGATAGATAGATAGATAGATAGATAGATAGATAGATAGATAGATAGATAGATAGATAGATAGATAGATAGATAGATAGATAGATAGATAGTATTAGCAAGCCGGCATGACTGGCCGGTCACGTAGGATCCCTAGATGCATTGATTCTGCCCCGCCACCCTCCGAAAGCTTTGTGCACCTACCGTGGTTTCGCGCTGCCTCCAGGATCGGAGACAGCTCACCTGGTTTTGCACTGCCTCCGTGATCACGCCACCTTTGACCAGGCTACGATGTCATGTGATGGCGGTGTAGCCTTATGCCACAGGAGCAAAGGAACGAGACGGCTGAACCGGAACTGACGCCAGCAGGGAACACGAAGAGTGACTTCACGTGCCACTGCGAAGCGCCGTGTTTATTTTCTTCTCCTGAGGTTGCGCGCTCCCCGGTTTTGTTCGCCGCCCAAAGGAGGGCGCTACAACAGCATCACGTCACGTCACATGACCTCACAAAATTTTGCGATCTGTGACGTCATAATGACGTCATTCGTGACATCATCGCGTGATGATGATTTTTGCAGCACTCGTCCCCGACGCCTTAGGAAGCGAGACGCCGATGGTCAATTTCCGCGCTTTATGTAGCATTTAAGGCTTTCGCATTATTAATTGCGTGCACACATGTTGTCCCGCGCATGCAGGCCTATTATTCACAAACTATAGGCGAACCGGGTCGAGCAATGCAAGTTATGCTAAAGAACACTGAACACTCTATTATAGGCTTTATAAAAAAATTGCACCATCTCCCGCTAAAGGAGACCATGAGGCGATGCGAAGCCGGAGCACTTGCACGATCGCGTTCCGTTAGCGTTCGTTGGGCATGCTACCGACCTCGCGTCGTGGAACGCGAAGAGGGACGCTACGCGCGTCGTATCTTCCATCTAGCCTGGCCGTTAATTCTCACAGGGCGAGCAGGGAACGCGGTCGACAGGCGGGCGAGAGGGGGGCAGCGTAGGAGAGGAGAGAGAAGGGGAGGGGACGCGCATGCGCTCGAGCTCATAGCGGCGTTGCGCAGGAGAGAATTTCGGCATGTCTAGCCCGCGTATCAGAGGAAGAGTGGAAGGGGTAGGGGAGAGGGGGAGGGGAGAGGGAGAGGGAAAGTGGAGAGGGTGAGTGGAGAGGAGGTGTGTGGAGAGGGTATACGCATGCGCAGTAAGGGTGGTCACGCCGCACACCACCACCACCACCACCACCGGATTGAGCTCCGCCTTAAGATACTTCGCATCTAAAAGCGATAAACGTTTTCAGCCTGCTTAGAAAGGTAGGAAATCTGCAGGAAAATAAAATGTTTCAAACTACATTACAGTAAAAATTCACATACCATATTACGTTGTTGACATCTCAAGACCCATTTCTGACAAAAATAAATTAAAGGGATCATTTTCCACGGAGCATGGCTTCATAACGCTCTCCCTCCATTTCTGTTGGTCAGACGATAACGAAGTACTTGAGTAATACTCGCAAGGTTTGTTGGAACAATTATTGCGGGCGCGTTTTATGAGATGTAAAAAATGTCGTGCACACTTTGGCTCCTGAAGCACTACAGTACCACTGATTCCTCCTTCAGTTCTATTTATCCTAGGCATTGAATCTTAACTGTGAACAATAGAATGCGACCCCGAGATCCGCTGTTTGCCACCACCAGGTGACAGTCAGGTTAATGACAGTGCGTACGCGGATGATATTGCCTTTTATGCCCAACGAGAAGTCACTACAACATGCATTCAATGCCGTCCATGAATGCGGTACAATGTCAGGTGCAAAGTTAACTTTTCGAAAAGCAAGCATTTCTTTATTGGCAACCCAAACACTCGTGTAAACATCACGTCACCATTCCAGTGGTCTCCAACAATTACAATACTAGGAGCCACCTCTAACATGCTCGATGTAAATGATAATATCCGGATATCACTTGCACAAAGCTTACGAATTGATATAAAAGCTGCTCCACACTCTGACTTCCCGCTCTTGGAATGCCGTTACTTCACCCAGTAGGTTTTTCTAGGGATATTTTAGTATATTTTTCACACCACCAAACATCCTCTCGGAGTTTCCAGAAAATACAGGGCTATATCAACTCGCTCTTCTGCTCAGGCGGCACTGAACTCCTGTCGTGTCCGTCGTTAGGACAACCAAAGCTGGAAGGAAGGCGAGAACATGGCGGCGTCACCTTCCCCGACTTCTCCATCCCCGCATCCATCCTACCGCTTCGGACTTTAATGCCGACTGTAAGTAACGGCAGTGCGCCCGCACAGCCTCTGGCGCGTCGCTGTCACGGACCATCGCTGCGTGTCCTGATACCGGCGAGCTCCACAAACCGAGGGCCGCAATCGAAGGAATTGCCGTTCATAATATATAGAGCGAATCTGGCATTTCAAAGGCGCCTTAGAGCTGCGTGTTCAGAAGCCGATGTTAGCGCAGGTAAGGTGGTCGACTAAATGGTCGCACTTCTGCGACCCTTGGTGCAACAGCACCGCCGACCCAGAGTGCGACATACGGAGTGTAAAGACATAGCTGCGGCCTCATTGCCTTCGTAAATTTGCTTGGAAATTAGGCTGGGGATTGCTCCCCACACGTGATCATATCTAGCGCTGGCAAATGGTGCACGTCTCTACGTGTCCGAACTGTTCTCCAGTGGAAAGCAACCGCCACGCGACTGTCGAGTGCGTGGGCGTGCGTCTCTTTCGGCGCGCTGTCAATACCGGATTTCGTGGTCAGGGTGTCCGAGATTTCGTGTCAGGTGGAAGATTCCCATGAAGACGCTTCGCGAAACTTTTCAGAGTGGCAGGGCTTTTCAGCCTCTGGAGGAACCGCTGCGGAGCCCTGGCTGGAAATTGCCGTCTGCTTGCATTGTGGCCAATACCGGGGCGCATGAGGCCTGAGGCCTTGGCTTTCTTCTCCGAGGAACGCGAGTTGATGCGCCACTGGTCATGCCCCTTTGTAAAAACAGAAAACGAAATGGTGCCGCTTCTCTTTTGCCCAACGAGGCGTTAAGTCCCACACTCGGATAATTTTTGGAGCACTTGCGCGTTTACCCTTGGGTCTTGTTTGTATAAACATCATATGTAGCTCATGTAGAGGTCACATCTACCACAAGGTTCATGTGCAGGATATATATGTATATGCACACGCAGAACTACACTTTGTGTAACTTGTGCATTGTGTCACACCTTCATCACGCTTTCCTAATTACCGTTTTGTTTACTATCAGATAATGATGCTTGTCATTGAGCACCGCTACGCAAACGTGAATGTGCCCATGAGCACGCGAATGTTTATCAAGTGCTTGTTCTGTACATAGCCTAAATAAACTTTTTCTAAACAGTACAGTACACGATTTGACAGAATACAATCATCTTTATTTTCGGGACGGCTCACTGCCCTCCCATAATCGAGTACACATAGCACTATAATTCGCACACAATTATTCTACACCCACAGTACAGTGCGTTGTGAGTTCACTAGTCTACAATCTGCCATGGTAGAGTACCCATAGTTGTTGAAATTGCTTGTAAGACAAGCGTCACCTTGATAATTCCTTACAGGTAAAGCTGCATATCTCTCTGCTATGGTAAGGTACTCTATATGATTGACTTGTCATGCTTGATAGATTGTGCTTCCATTCAAATGCAATAGCTTTGAAAGACACCCGCATCAAGCTTTTCTATGGTGAGGTACAACGCAAGCTAAATCAATTAACTATTTTCCTGAAACCGCGCAATCTAACCACTCGTGACTAATCGCGCTCGATCACTCTCGTGAAAAAAAAAGTAGTTGCATAGGTGAGTACATATTTGCATATGCTACAGCTCACAGTTACGGCTGCGGCATATAAAAACAAATAGATACATAAACAAATAAATAACATTAAAAGTACATGATCGAGTGCCAGTACCTAGCTCCTGCACAACCGCGGGTCCGTTCCCGATTCGACTGTCCACGAAATTTGCCTACGATCGCCTTCATTATTAGGGGCGCAAGCACATTGTGACACTTTTGTTTGTGTTCCAGGCACATCCCGTCGAGCATCTGCTGCCGTTTTTGCGAATAATCGTAAATCGGCTTCCAAAAAAAAAAAAAAAGAAAGAACGCCGGCCCTGCGCGGAAAGCGCAGCACAGCCACAGCGAAAGCTGGAAGAGCGGCATTTCTAGAGCCCGTTATAAACTCTCTTGTGGCTACTAATACAAGTACATTAGCAACGTACCCTCTACGCCACAAATCATACCTTGTGTGAAGTTGGGAAGCATTCACCACGACATTATTCGTCATTCTGCGGAGAAGCGAGGTACCATCTGTAAGGCACCATGTGCTCTTTGTTGATGTGACGGTTGATGACGATGAATTATTATGGCTGAGCCCTTAGTAATGGGTTGGAAGCTTTAAAAGATCCACTAGTTACGTAATTTGCATTGTGTGACGCCCGGTCTTATTGAACTCTTCCACCACGCTTTTTAGCATACGTTAACGAGAGAAACACTGAGAGATTGGGAATTAACTTTATTGAGATCCTGAGGAAATGGATCATGGGAGCCCTATGAGCTTCCTTGGCAACCAATAGATGTGCACTGCGAGGAACCCACTACGCTATAAATCATAATTTTTGTGAAGAAGCGAAGCAGCCACTATGCAATTTTTCGTCATTCTGCGGGGAACCGTGGTACCCGCTAAATACCTGTAAGACATTATGTTCACCTTGTTGGCGCTGTGGCTGATGACGATGAAAAATTAATGGCAATCTTCCTTCAAAAACGCTCTTTATTAAAATGCGGTTCAATATATCTAATCTCACCAAATTATTCTGATCAGGTTAATACGGCTGTCTGAAATGCGAGCGCAATAGTATAATTTTTGAAGTATTAATTTGATGTCTTATTTATTATTACCATTTCTACTCTTCATTTTTTTTAACCCTTTTACATTCTTCGAATAAGATTTTAAGCTTCAGTTACATATTCTTGGCCCATCCCTCAGAGTGGGTACGTGCCATAGAAAAGAAGGCAAAAGCAAACAAACAAAAATCCCTTATTAATGGGTTGAAAGCATTCAACAACGCTCTCGTTGCGCAATTCGCGTTGTGTGAGGCCTGGTTACAGAATTCGCGTTGTGTGACTCCTGGTTGTTGTTTTACTCTTCTACGACACTACATTAGAGCACTGCACGGGCTCTGGCCTACGCGGAAACCCGGGCCGGGTAAAGTAGTTTTCACGGCGGGCCCGGGCCGGGCTCAGGCCTGAAGCTCCGGGCTTAGGGCCGGGCCCGGGTTGGAGGTGGCGGGCTCGGGTCGGGGCGGGCTTGGCACTTTGCTCGGTTCATAAATGGCCACTATAGTGAAGGACTGAATCGTTTTAGACTGATAAGGTGTAGTCTAAGAACTCGAACGTCATTCATTTCGCCATAATATGTTTATTATAAGACGAGAAAATGAAGGTCGAAATTCCATTTTCTAAGTTTCGCACCAAAACTCTGCGCGCGACGTCACGGATTTCAAATTGTATTTGTCGTCTTTGGGGAATATTGGCTCTACAAAGTTTCTTGACACTCGGTATGTTAAGTCTATAGCAATGTACTTCATTTTTAGTAATCAGGAACTACGTAGCCCTCATTAGACGCCGTCAGAATCTAAGATGTCACGGCGTCTGCTGTGCAAGTTTCAAGGTAGCGTCGCCACCCGCATTTATCCTTTTGCGCGTTTTCTCACTTACCGAGAGTCTTGTCCTGGCGAGCGTGGTGATTTAGAAATTAGAAAATAGTAATTTTGTAATTTTGTAAAACAGAAATATCGTTTTTCTTTCTGGTGCCCGTTCAAGTTTGTTCCACATATGTTGTGCATATATACATGTGTCTTTCACATATTCTCTTGAAAAAAACGCTTTTTTTATGTGGGGCGAGCTAAAAGTAGATATACTTTTAGCTATAGGGAACCCAAGCTCAAGTTTGCGGCACGACGACAGCGCCGCGCTGCGCCTCTGGAGAGAAGCTCTGGTGCAACTTGGTGCATGCGCGGCCGGGTCAGCCCGTTTGTCGGCAGCGGGAGCACGCGCGCGCGCGTTCTCAGTCGGTGCGTGGAACTAGGGCGCCGTGCCGACAGCTTGGCACGCTGAACCGGACAGGCTTGCAGTTCGAAGCAGCATTTCCACGTTGGCAGAAGCGACCCCGCGGAAGCGCAAGCGAGGTCCGAAGTATTGCTTTGTCGTGGCCTGCCACAACAGTGCAGACAACACCAAGCCACGCGATTCACGTGTGAAACTGCATCCGTATTCGGGCATGTCACACGTGAAATAAAGGCGGCAAGCGTGAATAGCTGACAGAGCTGTCTCGCCTTCTATTTTGGCTGTCTGAGTTCATCGCTTTCATTCGTTTCGACTACATGAATCAGTACGTAACTCGGCGCATGTACGCAGCGAATACAGCAATGATTACTCGCTGACTTCTCGCATTGTGAAAGTCCAGTTACGGTTGAAGGTGGAACAACATTGTGTTTTGATTCCGTGTTCGTGAGATCTACCCGTCGTTATTGAACGTTCACACTCGCGTTATACCAAGCGTTGGGCTGTTGGTTCAATTCGATTGAACTCGGCCCACTGTCAGAAGTTCGGCGCCTGCAATTCACGCGTCAGGAAGGCTGCTTTATCACGCCGGAACGGACGTCTGTGCATTTTCAGCAAGGTTTCACATCATTCTGCAGGTTTGCTTTGTTTTTGTCACTTCATTAGCGTGGTATTTAAGCCACTAAATATAACTGGTACATAATACATGCTTTGCAATTACAACCTTGAAGTAACCACCTTCTCACTTTGTGCGATTCTCTAGCCGCGTTCGTGCAGCAGGTTGTATACGCCTGACAAGTCGATATTCTCATAAAAAGAGAGTGCAAGCATGACGCGAGAGCCAAAACAACGAGGCGAGCAGTTCATCGTGTATCACAATAGTTAAAGCTCAGCTAGCTGCCTCGCGTGTCGATCGGCGGGTGATTCTCCAGCGGCACGGAGGACTTGACTCTAAGCTTCTCAGGAAACAGTGCCAATATTTTTTTTTTTCGCACGCCGCAGACGTTTGTTCACGAAAATGCACGGCTGCTACTGAAAGCATGCCACATCAAAACAACAATCATACGATTCGTAGTCCGCACTGCAGAACATCGATAGCGTGCACGGCTTCATTTCGGAGTGCACGTGGACCATTACGAATCTTTAACATGACAGAACGAGACTTACCTCGAGGTATACGTCCTAACTGTGTAATCGCGACTTGGGAAATTCATTTCGCTTTGAGTCGGGCGTCGTTGTCGTCGATCGTCTGCTCTGCACCGTTAACGTGATTGACGAGCCTTTCTACTTTTGTCAAGGCCGCTTCCCTGGCCTCACCACGTCGCGCGCGCGCTTGTGTGTGTAACAACACACATTTATACGTGTGCACTTAGTGGTTGTAGTGTGCACTAGGGGCCGAATTTCGCTATCGCGTTGAACACTTAAAGGCGAAGCTTAAGGGTCCCCCATTTTTTTTAGCGAGGAGGTTCATAGCAAAATTTTGGCCAAGTACAGGCGCAGAGCAACGCTCTGTAAAATCTCTAGATCAACAATTTATTAACCTCCATTGCTGCGTTCGTATTTGCATTCCTCAATACGTGCGCTTGGTTATCACTAAATGCACTGTGTTTGCTTGCACATGGAAGACCCGTGCAAAGCTACTTAGGCACTAAGCTTAGATAAGGATATGGTAAAGATATAGGAAAGTTGTATCTTCGTTTCCAAGCGAAACCGCTCGTTTCACGACCAATTCGCTTGTTAACGCCCACACTTGAATTTTAGAGCGCAGCTCTTAGGCTCACGTTCCTGCGTTGAGCGGCGTTGCAGTTGGCGTGGTCGTCGCCGTTACCGATAGAGCGAACGAGGACCAATGACAGCGAGGGAAGAGTCGTCGATATCATGAGCCACTCGCCTTTAACCTCGCTTTCTTCCTCCGTCATGTGCGCTGGCCCCTCGGTCGGACCTCGTGCGCATGCAGGGCAGACACGTGCACCGCGGCTGACTTCGCTTGTCTTAACGTCACTGTTGGTGTTCCGGTTGGTTCGGAACGCCTGCAATGCACAGAGCGGTGTGCGTAGTACACGAGCGCTGGCAGTTTTTGTGGCAATATGTAACGAATGTTACATTCCTGCGACTGCGGATAGCCATAAGTTCACAAACAGTTGTCATTGCCCCAACACGAAGCTGCGCTCAGAATTCGCTTTCTGAAGTATCGTATTCGTCGGTGAATTTTTTTTCCTGTGCAAGGAACCTCACCGTGAACTTACGCCGCATAATACAGTCGGTTAAAAGCCAAGAATAAATACAAGCTCCACCCCCCGAACTGCGGCGCGTCTGCCATTCATCTGTGCAAGAGAATCATACCACGTGACTTCCGTCGTAACCGTAAATACTTTCTCACTGGTTACGTAGCTACTGCACATATGAATAATTAAAACTTCGTCATCCCTACTTGAAGTATTACCTTTCTTCGAGCAGTGATGTCGGACTATCTCTCACAGCCAACACGCGCTATGTATGTATGGCCGCAGCAACTAATGCCGGAATCGCGCGCCACGTTTTATTCCTGATACAGTACAGAATCACTTAGAAAATACTTCCAAAACCTAGAAATGCTTAGAAAAAACCCCAGGCCTGCGCTGAAACCGCAGCACAGTCACAGCGAAAGCTGGAAGAGCGGCGTTTCTAAAGCACCGTTGTAAGCTCTCTTGGGGCTACTAATACAAGTAAACTAGCAAGGTACCCACTGCGCCATAAATCACAATTTTTATGAAGTTTGGAAGCACCTACTAAGCCATTATCCGTCAATCTGCGGAGAAGCGAGGCACCAGCTACACGTTTGTAAGCATTATGCGCACTTTCTTGACGGGACGACTGATGACGATGAAGAATTGTGGCTCAACCCTTTGTAATGGGTTGGAAGCTTTAAACGGCCCACGAGTTGTGTAATTTGCATTAGATGACGCCCGGTCGCTATGTCCCTCACCCGCCATGCTGTAAAACATACGTTGACGTGGGAGAGAGAGGTGGAGGGGACAAAGAACTTTACTGAGACCCCGAGGAAATGGATCATGCGCTTATGGGCTTCCTTGGCAACCAATACAAGTGCACTTGCGAGGAACCCACTATCCTACAAATCATTGTAATTTTTGAGAAGTAGGAAAGCAGGCATTATGCCATTTTTCGTCATTCTACGGAGAGCCGTGGTACCTGATAAACGCATATAAGGGATTATGCGCACTTTGTTGATGCTGTGCCTGATTACGATGAAGAATTATGGCGGAGCCCTTTGTAATGGGTTGGAAGCATTCAACAACCTTCTCGTTGCGTAATTCGCATTGTGTGACGCCTGGTTACAGAATTCGCGTTGTGCGACGCTTCGTGCTTATTTTACTCTTCTACCACGCTATATTGCACATGTTAATGCGGTTCCTTCCCGACATGAAGCCTGTATAAGACCTTTTTGCAAAGCAATTTCAAGCACCGGCATGGCTCAGAGGTTGAATACTGGGCTCCCACGCAGAGGGCCCAGGTTCGAGCCTCGTTCCATCCTGGATTTTTTTCTCTTATTTAGTTTTTTTTTTCTTATTTCGAGAGATAGTGGTTAGGGACACCGGTGGCGGCGGCGGCGGCGGACAACTACGGCGCCAAAAACGGCCGGTGAAATGATCTCATAACAGCTTTCGCTGTAAAACGTGGAGAATATTGAACTACTTGAAAATAGCTGCAAAAATAGTAAGGCAACAGCCTAACGAAAGAGGCCATCAGCTCCTCTGTTTTAATGGCCTTCACGTTGTTCACCTGGCTGGATTTTTTGTAACTTGTTAAGGCGAAAGCGTTAGGTGTCACGTGAAACACGAAAACTGACCGGTGTCCCGTGTTCAGCAGCGTCAACACAAGTGATGGAAAAATTATCATCATGTGATAACGTCACCGCATGACGTCATCATGACGTCAGTTATCGACAAAAATTTCTGATGTCTTCATGACGCCATCCTGGCGTATCACAACGTGACGTTACATGGAGACGTCACCCCATGATATCAATGCTTGGTGAAAGGTGGGCCGATCCCGGAGGCCGTGCAAAACAAGGCGAGATGCAGAAAGCTTACATTGCCTGCGATCCTGAAGACATTGCACAGGCACGTTAGTTGCAGGAAGCTTTCGAGGGGGGCACGAGAGGTTCAATATTTCGACTTAGAAGAAGAAGATGGCTCTCGCCTTCGACTCGGCTGAAAGGATGCATGAGGGACCCTGAGAATTTTTTATTTGCGGCGGGCTATAGCTCCTGCCGCACGCGTATGTCACCTTATAGGCCATTTTACAGCGAATACTGTTATGAGATCATTTCACCAGTCATTTTTGGCGTTGTAGTTGTCCACCGCCGCCGCTGCCGCCGCCGCCGGTGTCCGTAACCACTATCGCTCGAAATAAGAAAAAAAAACGAAATAAGAAAAAAATTCCAGCATGGAACGAGGTTCGAACCTGGGCCCTCTGCGTGGGAGCCCAGTATTCAACCTCTGAGCCATGCCGGTGCTTGAAATTGCTTTGCAAAAAGGTCCTATACAGGCTTCATGTCGGGAACGAACCACATTAACATGTGCAATATAGCGTGGTAGAAGAGTAAAATAAGCACGAAGCGTCGCACAACGCAAATTCTGTAACCAGGCGTCACACAATGCGAATTACGCAACGAGAAGGTTGTTGAATGCTTCCAACCCATTACAAAGGGCTCCACCATAATTCTTCATCGTAATCAGGCACAGCATCAACAAAGTGCGCATAATCCCTTACATGCGTTTATCAGGTACCACGGCTCTCCGTAGAATGACGAAAAATGGCATAATGCCTGCTTTCCTACTTCTCAAAAATTACAATGATTTATAGGATGGTGGGTTCCTCGCAAGTGCACTTGTATTGGTTGCCAAGGAAGCCCATAAGCGCATGATCCATTTCCTCGGGGTCTCAGTAAAGTTCTTTGTCCCCTCCACCTCTCTCTCCCACGTCAACGTATGTTATACAGCATGGCGGGTGAGGGACATAGCGACCGGGCGTCATATAATGCAAATTACACAACTCGTGGGCCGTTTAAAGCTTCCAACCCATTACAAAGGGTTGAGCCACAATTCTTCATCGTCATCAGTCGTCCCGTCAAGAAAGTGCGCATAATGCTTCGCTTCTCCGCAGAATGACGGATAATGGCTTAGTGGGTGCTTCCCAACTTCACAGAAATTGTGATTTATCGCGTAGTGGGTACCTTGCTAATGTACTTGTATTAGTAGCCGCAAGAGAGCTTACAACGGGCTCTAGAAACGCCGCTCTTCTAGCTTTCGCTGTGACTGTGCTGCGGTTTCACCGCAGGCCTGGCGTTTTTTTATTTTATTTGTATGTTTTCATGTACCTTTTTGATGAATAAGCCATTCTGTCATTTTTCCATGTAATTTTAAAGCAACGGAGTCTTAGTCTACCATGTGCCGCTGCCCTCGTCATAGTAGTATTAGTAGACGTCACTGAGGTCACGTGACCGGAGGGTGACTGAATAAGGGAATAAAAAATTACACCATCTTCCACTAAAGGGAACCATGTGGGGATGTGAAGCAGCATTGGGGGCGCACACCGTTTCCGTTACGTTCACACGGCGTTTCCGTTAGTGTGTGAGGCTTGTATTTAGTGATTGCGTTATCATTACGTTATGTTTGTGCGTTGCTGTCCGTTACCGCCGAGTGAACGAGTGGCACCGACGTTGACGTTACAACTCATCCGAACGGGAGCGAAGCGAAAATGACGGAAGCCGACCGAGCGTCCGCGCTTACATACACATGACAAGGGGGAGGGAGAGGAGAGAGCGGGTTACAGGCTGCATGTGGCTGCGGCGCGGCTGCATCAAGTGGGAGGAGAGGCTGCGCCGCGGCTGCAGCGCGACGGAGGAGAGAAGAGAAGGCGACCGAACACCTGCGTAAAGGAGGAGAGTAGGAGAGAGAGTAGGCGCATGCGCAGTGGAGTGCGTACGCCACCACCGCCGCCGGACACAGCCCCAAACAAAAGCTGTTTCGCATCTAAAACAAAATAATGGTGATTATGGTCGAACTGACGATACTAAATGGTGATGTTCATGATGCTCGAAATGACGGCGATGATGTTCGCTCATATGCAGCCGCGCGCTCACAGTTTGCCTGTACGATGGTCGCCACGAACCGGCTCTCAAGTTCTTTGTCGCTAATATATGACTCACTTCTTTTACTGACAGCGCCGCACTCTCATGCCTAGTGTTGTCCATTGAACTACGAATCGCCCGCTATTTCTAAAGCCGCGCATGCTCCTGCTTTAAGAAAAAAGTAGGTAGTGACTGGTAAACGTTTGGATAGGTGCATACAGCTTACCCACGATATAGTTTTAAATCTTCCCAGTTTTTCAAATCGATGCGTAATCTCCATTAAAATGTGCCTAGGTGACGCAAAGCGCATGGTTTTGCCGAACAAAAGTCTATGATAGTGACCTTCTCTGAAACGCTGTTTTCTCGCGGCGTCGACACGGCGTCTCTTTTCTAGTTCCAGAAACCGTCGCCGTTCGGAAAGGTCCAAGGAAAGCCCATAGAACCATAGAATGGCGTGCTTCGCGTTACGTTTCTGCAATGTCGGAATTGCCCTGGTGTGTACAGTGCTCAATGTCGGCATAATGTTTTCTCCAAGAGATGGCATGTATTCCACCAATCACGAGACATCGGTACAAAACCTTCCCAGAAAGCTTTCTCCTGTTAATTTTTTTTCTTCTTTTTTTGTGTCGGCAGAACCAGGCATAAAAGCTCGCAGGTTTCCTTATGCATTGACCTACGATAACATGAAGGCGAACGCTATATTCTTCTGCTTCCTAGTCGATGTGTTGATCGCCCCCTCCCCTCTACCCTTCTCTCAAAGCTTTTTGCACCTCACGTGCTTTTGCAGTGCCTGGAGGATCGGAGGCATTGCAAGAATTTTTTACATGACCTGGTTTCGCACTGCCTCCTGGACGGGCCTGCCCGTGGCCAAGCAACGACTCCTAGCGTCTCTTAAACAATGGCTCCTATCGTCACTATCGATAACGGGCAGCGTGAAGAGCGTGCTAGCCACGAGTTCGACAACATTTCTCGCAATATGGTCAGTTTGATCTGAGCCAAAAAGCGGACTTCAATTGCATCTTTAATTTCGGTATTTATGTTCTATACCTTCCGCGTCTTTAGGTTTTATTTAAATTTATCAAACCCCTCAACTCATGGTCAACCTGCAACAGTGAGTTTGCGTCCAAATGAGTAAGCGGGTAAGAACAATAACTTCGTCAATACGTCTTGGAGCGCGCCCCGCACATTGCGTTTGAGCACCTCAGTGACCCCCAGACTGCTGGCCATGGGAGGACATCTGCAGTCATCTTCTGACAAGTCAGAAAAGCTTGGAAACAAAGGGTAGTCGGTAGTCTTGCTTTGTATTTCATCTGAAAATTACAAGAAAAATGGCTAATAAATGCGCCAAAATAGAAGTTCAATGTAGCCAGACAGTAGCAGTGGCTCCAACCTGAAATTTTCGTCGCCAGACTGGGTCATAAAGAGCGAATTAGGCAGAAAGTAGCCACAAATGACAACCTTAACCAATTTTTTTAACCTCCTTGAGCCTAACCGAGGGTATGATCGATGGTTTAGTCGTTGCCGCAGTTGTCACAGGCAGCAGAGTGTGCTACTGCTATGCGGCATGCAAAGACGTTATATTGAATATCTACGATATGGTCACATGACTTAAGATGAGGGCGAAATAAATGTTAGGATAGCTAATGAGACTCAAATGATTACGTTCATTGAAAGAAGTTGAGAACCTGCGATCGCTGTGCCACCTAGCGGAGGAGATCTCTACCACGCGCTTCTTTCTATGCGGCTTCTATGATTTGTTTCGGCTGCGCACGAAACACGAAAATAGTCCAAAGAATACAGAAGGGCACAGCAACTGGACGTGCGTGTGCCACTACTATACACAAAAAATTAGCATTAGGGTCACCTCCACTTTTTTGCCTCAATGCCTCAATGCGCTCGCTTGTGTGATTGGTGAATGCATCACGTTTGCTTGGTGATGTAATCACATTGCAAAGCGACTTAACCACTAAGCTTCGATAAAGGTATGGTAAAATATTGGAAATACGTGTGCGTGCCTCCAAATGAAACTGTAAGTTTCATTTGGAGGCACGCAACCATGCGCGAGGTGATGCGCACGCTCGAATTTTCTTTCTCGAAGAACTACTCTATGAACGTGTGCAGCATGCTATAGTCGGTTACATCCTAAGAATAAGTACAAGCTGCGCCCCAGCAACTGCTGTGCGCCCGCCGTTCATTTGTGCAAGAAGGTCGTGCTATTTGATTTCCTTTGTAGTCATAAATATTTTTCCTCCGCGTATGGAAATACTACGCATAATTAACATGGACTTCGTCACTGTTTAGGGTATTACGTTTCCCCGAGCAGCGATGCAGGAATCTTGCTGAAATTAGCGAGGACGTTCACGTTTTTTTACCGAGAACCAGGGGCATGAGCATGTGTCTGTAATAAAAAATCGCCAACAGAAAATACTCCAAAAATGCTTGACGAGATGAAAATAACCTAATGCAATCGGATGGGGCGTATATGGAGACAGGCAAATAAAATTTTCGAAATTACGTTACTGCAGAACGTGAGACCTCATACTGCGTTATTACTATCCGAAGGTGCGATTCTGATAAATAAAGAATAAGCATTTGGTTCATGGCGGAAAGACACGAATAAACTGACGTGGTAGTTTCTGTTGATGCAACGTTAACAAACATCACGCTAATAACTGGTCAGTTTTGCTACAGCCATTCCTGTGCGTGTGGAAAATGTCAAGGAGTCTTTGGTAATTTGCCTCCAGAAAGGCCACTGCGCCACGGTCATCACAATTACAGCCAATTTGTCCGCGTACTGCTTTCCGGGACAGCGGAGCGTTCTCCCGTATACAGTGTGATCCATTCTTAACAATACTGTGGGAACCGGAAAATTTGGTCGTTGTAGCTGAGTGTCCTGATATCCGAACCGGCAAAAAACAGCAATAAATAACAAACCCACATGTGTTGTAGTGCATGGAGGCCTACTTAGTCACCCACGATGAGTGAACATGGTCGAATAATGCAAGTCATGGTAAAGAACACTGAGCACTGTACTAAATGTTTCTTAAGATATGATACAATTATGTAAATTGTCCGTACAGAACGTCCTAAAATACAAAGAACGAGCGCCTTATTCTCTCCTGGCGTTTCCCGTCTTTCGGCGTAATTCATGACGCCAGCAGTGTGTTCACGTGAGGTCATGAGGAAGGAAGCCCTCTATTTGTCCATATACGAGTGATAGCAGTTGGGAATGGTCTTCTGACCTGCCTTGTCATTCTGTCGCACTCCCATTCTGTCTTGTCTTGTGTGATATTGTCACTTGGTCGTGACGTCGACGAAGGCAGCAGTCAGCACGTCCAGGATGAAACTCTTTATATGGCCGAACTTGTGGCCGGGAAACTGAAAGTCAACTACAGCAATACACTGATAGCGGCGAATAGAGCGTCGACCGTCGATCAAGTTACAAGCGGTTAAGCGCGTCGGCTTTTTACAGGCGCTATCGAACTTTGCAGCGATATTGCTGGTTGTTGCGGAATGTATAGAATAAGCTCGAGGTTTTGCGTCTTGCGCGCAATCTTAACAAAATGATCTAAAATAATCGCGAAGCTTCTCGAACAACGAGGCGCGGTTTGCGTTGAGCGTTGCTGACAGTCTTTGTGGGCAAAAACCGAATACAGCAAATGTGATAATAAGAAACGCACGTGGCAATATGACAGCCGGACGCGATCAAGTGATTTCACGTTTTGTGCGTTTTCGAGTGCGCAGCCCGAGACCACAGTGTGCAGCCAAAAAACCGATAATCCTGATAGCCTCAGCGCTTAGTGCTGACATTTCCCATATATTTTTTGGGGAAATAAGCGTCGAGGAGCACATAGCACCTGTAGGAAGGGTAGTGAAGGCGAGGAAGAAATTGAATTGAGCACAAGGTTAAGATCAGAAAGAAACCAGTCTCTCGTCTTTGAACTCGGAGTTGTTGAGTTTTTTAGGGTCCCTTAAGCACGCTTAGAAAAGTCGCAAATATGCACGGATATATAACGCTTTAAAGTGGGTTTGGGCACAATATGACCCATACATTTACACTGTTCACCTCTGAAAATGCATTTCTATGAAACAATAAATTAAAGAGAAACATTTTCAACAGAGAGTGACATAATAATCATATGTCGGCACTTTTATTGGTCGGAAGTTAACGAAGTGCATGAGTAAATCTCGCAAGGTTTATTTGAGCGGCTACTGCGCGTCAATATGATGAGAGGTCGGGGATAGCACGCATAATTTGGCTCCAGCAGCAGTGCGTGCTAGTGAGTAGTTCGGCCTAGCGCTGTAAGGCGTCAAAGCTATCTTTCTTAACTCTGCCTACAAGGCAAGTAAAATCGCCAACCGTATCCTATGGTATGGTTCAACAGTTCTCGGAATCGTTGCCAGTGATGCCAATCCTAGAAATTTATCCCTAGATCTAGGGATTTCATACATCTTTGAGGAATTTGGCGTCTTTTTGATGAAGCTAGTGGTTTGTCAAAGGCTCTGGAAAGGTTACATTACGTTGCCCAAAGAGAGACGTTGCTGAGTAGTCACGCTTTTTCAACTAAAAAGGCGGTGACAAACTATAAATTTCACTATTTGGGGTTTTAGGGGCGAAGCTCCTTAAAACGGCACCCGTTCGTCCCCGTCGTAGTGCGTAACCAGTCTTAACGCTAGTACCAGATCTTGACCTCCAAGGTGGTGCCGGTGGGAGATTTCTTCTGTGCGTTGTTGAACAATAAAAAATTCGCAGCGTGCGCGTTAACTAAAAGCCGAATTCTTCTGTCTCTCATTCCCCATTAGCAGCCAATGGCATGTTCCAGTAGGAAACGTTAGTAGAAGTAGAAGTGTAAGTTTTAGCTAAAAGCCGACTTCTTCTGTCTCTCATTCCCCTTAGCAGCCATTGTTTACCTCCAAGGTAGTGCCTGGTGAGATTTCTCCTGTGCGTGATTAAACAATAAAAAATTTTGTTCAAAACGCCGTTGATTGATGAAATAAACCAACTAAAGACGCCAGATGTTTTCTAAAAGCAAAACGAAAAGACGCCAGATGTTTCTAAAGCAAAACAAAAAGACGCCAGCTGCTTAACGAAAGGCGCCAGATGTTTTCTAAAGCAATGGTTTTCTAAACAATGAAAATTCACAGCGCACATGTAAAATTAAAGTGAGCTGCAAGTCGTCATAACTCTCATCGAACCTCTAGTATAAACGCGCCCGATCTCACCTCGGCGATGATGTACTGGGCAGAATTCACGGAAGATTCACGGTTTACCGATGAACCTCCGCAGCTTCGCCCACTCATCATCATCCACTCCGTGGAAATGCTGTGATTTTCTCATGCAAGAGTGCTTTGGCGTTCTTCTGCACCGAGTGAAGGCGAGATTATTATATGCTGAATGCTGGGGGAAATAAAATTTTGTCGTCGTATGTGTTTAGCATGCACTCACGTGAGTGATATTGCTTCTCTGTGAAACAGAGAAATTTCACCTTGTAAAGCGCATGAAAACCTGCCAACTTCGCAATCGCTCTGTGCTTTCACCGTGCAAAGTCTCCATGTCTAATAACTTCTGTACCAGCAGAATTTCCGAGAAAGAGAGCGAAAGTAGGAATGACAGTTGGGCGAACTGGTACGGATTCATTATTACGAAAACGTTGTGAGGGAAAGAAAGGAAAACACTGTTCGTGTGTTCTCACCCTTTCCGTCGCGCCGTTTCCATAAGAGCGAGAATAGTGACAAATGTATTTCGCCAAAAGTGAAGCTTATCAAAAGTACACAAGATGGCTATCAAGCAGTAAAATGGAACCCTGCACATCAACTGCCAATCATGCAACGCTGATGGCAAATGCGGAAAATTAGAAAT
The DNA here is from genome assembly GCF_013339695.2 of Rhipicephalus sanguineus. Classification (NCBI taxonomy): domain Eukaryota; kingdom Metazoa; phylum Arthropoda; class Arachnida; order Ixodida; family Ixodidae; genus Rhipicephalus; species Rhipicephalus sanguineus. The sequence goes on along the minus strand of NC_051185.1, from coordinate 103,877,066 downwards.
TGACCGCCACCTTGCAGGCTGCAAGCGCAAGAAATGCCCTACAGGCTTGCAAGTGACCCGAACGATCACGTCTTTGTCGCTTCAACTAGTGGGCAAAGCGAATTTGAAAAATGGGTCTTCCTCTGTAGCAAATGGCGCCATCTTCAAGCACTTTATGTGCGTATACATGAATGAAAAATCGAAAAAAAGATCTTGAGTGGCTGAAAACATGCTGGATTGTACATCCAGTCAGATTTAAAAAAAAATGGCCACAGAGCGAATGATCTTTATACTTTCCTAAAGGTGAATGAGGCTGAATATGACATTAAAAAATCAATCAAGGGATTTTTCTTGCAATCTAGGGTATTTTGGAGGGTTAATCAAGGGATAGAACGTTGACGTTGGATGGCATCACGGATCGTTAGTAAGACTACATTTTCCTTTATAATGGTATAGGTAATAGTAGGGTTGCACACGTATCTCATCTCGTTAGGTGATATAAACCATTGAATTTTTGTGTTCAATAGATTATCTTTCCCTTCAACTGTGATAGCTTCACAGACACCCGCACATATCTTCCATAGTAAGGTACAAATAAGCTAAATCATTAAACTATTTTCCTCAAACCACAGATAGTAGCAACTCGTGACTATTTGCGCTGCATCGCTCCTACGACAAAATCAGCTCCATAGTATATATATATATATATATATATATATATATATATATATATATATATATATATATATCTTTTACAGCCCACAATTAGGGCTGTACTATATCAAAATTGATAATTACCAAATGAATAATATAATAGGAGGGGAGCGCTTGCGCCTACTTGCAGCCCCGCCTTGCGGTCCACTCGCTTTGCACTGTCTCGAAATTTGCCCACTCACGGCCTTATTCTTAGTGGCACTGGCACAAAGTGACACTCGTGTCCCTGTTGCAAGCATGTCCGGTCGAGCACTTCCGATGTTCCGAACATTTATACAAAGTCTTCTGACCAAACAAAAACCGATAGTTCTCTTTCAAGTTAAGAGCTATATTGGATATATAATACCGGAGAATGCCTTTACACAGATAAGAGACGATTAACTGTCTGCATAATCAATGGCAAATAATTTATTCCTTTCATTGATAGATTGTGAGCAGCTGGGCGGCAAGCAGCGTTGCGGCACCTGGCGGAACAGATATCAACCACGCGCTTCTTTCTACATGGCCTCTGAGATTTGCATAGGCAGTATTAAGAAACACAAAGTGAATTCAAGGAATACACTGGTGTAGAGGAACGCCGACGTGCAATTGCCACCACCAGACACCTAAGTCATGGAACAGGGTTCTGCCCAAATTTTTCTTGCTGCTAAAGCTGTTAGCCTTCAGGAATAGCCTAACAAAAGTCCCATCTCGCGATCATCGAAACGCCTGTTAATCATTGCGCCTCCTCAAAGTCAAAATTTTCCTCGTATGTGCAATCCACCGTGTAGGCTCTATGCTTTATCTTAGAGAGCGCATTCATTGCGCCAGTCACGAAACATCCCTAGAAAGTTTTCAGAGAATGTTTTCTGCTGTGACATTTTTTTTTGTGTCGCCAGTACTACGCATAGACATGGATCAGATGAAGACACTTTCTGAAAGTGCGCATGTTTAGTACAATGGGTAATCGGCCAGCCTTATGACAGTAATGCTCTAGGCCCAATACTAGCACTGCCAAGAAAATTTACTCTATGATATACATTCTGTTTTCCTTTAAACAATTCGCTTACCCAACAGTGGGACAGGTAGAAAGTTCGCTCTTTGAGTGTTCATATCAATGCTTACACAAATAAAATTCGGTCTTGGTCGGCTCGAACTAGGCATGCCCAAAGCAATATTTCTATTAAATGCGAAGCATTTCTTTTTGAAGCTTAGGCACTTTTGAGCGTATCTATCTATCTATCTATCTATCTATCTATCTATCTATCTATCTATCTATCTATCTATCTATTTACCCGCCTAGGTCCGGGTGCTCTCGTGATCGCATCATTAAATTGGTGTAGACCAAAATTGCCATGGGAAGGTAAGAAGTTTTGACCAATGGGACTCTCGGGTCATGACATGAATATTGTGAACATCCTGTCACGTACATCGTCAAACCATTCCTCCAGACACGTGTGGTACATACGCGTTTACCAGAAGCCGTGGTGTAGGAGAATGCTCCACGGGTGAGTTATAGTTTGTATGTACCCAGGAACGGCGAGAACGGGCATTTGTAATTTACCTGCGAGAGTGTTAAGAAAAACCGACACCGGCAGCGTTGACCTGAGGAGTGCAAAGAATAATAATGAGGATTCCCGCAGGAATCGAACCCATGACTTCTGCGTTGCAATCAGGTATTATAGCTTAAAAATATTTGCTGTCGGGCTAGTTGGTCCATAGCTGAACTTCACTTGATGGCGCAAATGTTAAGACAGGAACGTAGAAGACACGTAAGACACGTACGAGCGCACACTCGCAACGAAATTTTATTCTTCCGAAAGCTTAGCTTAAGAACCCTCAAGCATGCGCGCAACACCACAAAGGCAAAATCAATCTGACACCACCGCTTGATCAAAACCTATCCACCAAAAAACTATTCTCATTTTGATAAAGATTTAAGAAGGAACGCTGACATACAGATCGCCAGCTTCCTGTATGTACGTACATAGCCTCAGCCAATTCCCTTGCCACCCTGTCTTTGCTTTTCCGCAAAATGCACACGCTGCCCAGTAGTGGTTTACACGTGCAAGCCTTACAGTGATGTGACAAATGAGATCCGGTCCCATTCCTTATAGACAGGGCACGCTCTGCTAGTCGGTCATTAATACATCGGCCCGTCTGGCCGATGTACATCCGGCCGCAACTGATTCTTTGAAAAATGTGGCCTCTAGGTACAATGTACCGGTACTGTTTTTGGCTCCGAGGAAACTATCTCGTATTTGTGCTCGTGTGTCGTCAGATAAGAGTCCTGGGTGTGGGAAAGAACACACGAAGAAGAGGCGCTTTATGGAATGGGCTAGGGGTGTTATTTATAGGATTCCTTTGAGTTGCGGCCGGATGTACATCGGCCAGACGGGCAGATGTATTAATCACGGACTGGCAGAGCATGCCCTGTCTATAAGGAATGGGACCGGATCTCATTTGCCACATCATTGCAAGGCTTGCACGTGTAAACCACTACGCGGCAGCGTGTGCATTTTGCGGAAAAGCAATGACAAGGTGGCAAGGGAACTGGCTGAGGCTATGTACATACAGAAAGCAGGCGTTCTGTGTGTCAGCGTTCCTTCTATAACTCTTTATCAAAATGAGTATAGTTTTTTGGTGGGTAGGCTTTGATCAAGCGGTGGTATCAGAGATTCACTTTGCCTTTGTGGGGTTGTGCGCATGCTTGAGGGTTCTTAAGCTAAGCTTTCGGAAGAATAAAATTTAGTTGCGGGTGTGCGCTTGTCCGTGTCTTACGTGCCTTCTACGTCCCTCTCTTAACATTTGCGCCATCAATTGAAGTTCAGGTATTCTAGCACAGAGCTATGCCACGTCTAGAAACTGCGTTGGGAAAAGACCCTATGAAAAAGTTTCGTATATACTTAAAGGCACTTCATTGCCTATTCCAGAAGATTTTTCGCAACGTGTCGATGAGCAGCGAAGGATGCTTTGGAAAACTGCTCAATACAAAAAGGAAAAAGGAGCCAAGGTTAAGCCTATCGATGATATGCTAAGTGTAAATGGCGTCATGTACGGCTGGGACAGCGACAAGAAATGCCGCTTTAAGTTGAAAAGTGATAGACGGGTTCAACAAATGCAAAATGCTGATCGATTCTTGAAACTCCTTAACACCAACTGTAGCAGCGTAGTCAATAAAAGCACAAAGATGGAGGAGCTAATGATTGCTAACGATTCTGATATTGTCATATTGACTGAGACATGGCTCATCGACGAAATCTACGATAGCGAATTCGTTCCATCAGGACGATGAGCTTACAGGACAGACCGTGGTAGTAAGGGTGGCGGAATCTGTGTAATATACAAACGTGCGCTTAACGTATCCTGGATGCCTCATCTTGCCAACAATGAGTGTTTATTCTGCAAAGCCTATACTGGCGGCCTTAGGTATATTGTTGGTGTCATGTACAGGCCGCCTAACTCTGATGCTTCTGCCATAGATGTGTTGAAGGAGTATTTATGTGACCACCTCAAACCTGATGATCGTATATGCATTTCTGGTGATTTCAATTTGCTTGATGTTTACTAGCTAACAATGCCCCCCAAACTTCGTAATGACAAGGTAGGACGGCAATGCTTTATATTGCTTTTGCCTTTGACCTTACTAAAGATGTTGAAGGCTTCACAGGAATTCAGGCTAGCAGGAAGTCTCCACACGATCTTTTCGTCGTAAGCAATAGCCTTTTCGAGAATGCCAAATCTCATATCATTCCAGGAATTTCCGATCATCACGCCGTCTTTCTTAGCCTCAGAAATGTTAAATTCGACAAAGCTAGCGAAGCTTCGCATTTTCGAAATTTTCCAGAGCCGATGACGTAGCTTTAATAGATCTGCTTCGTTTCATCTAGAAAATTTCTTTTCCAGTGATGCGAATGTTCACAATCTTTGGGCTTCTTTTACGAAACTTGTACATGAATGTATTGAACAATTTGTGCCATTGATATGCAAGAAAAATAAACATGTTAATGCTTGAATATGTCGTTGTACTATACATTTGCAGAGAAAATAAAAGGTTAAAGACAAACGTCGTTCTGCAGGCGACTGCGTGAGCCTAGAGCCCATAATTTCAGATTTGTCTCACAAAGTTAAAACACGTGTAGCAGCTGACAAAGACAAATATTTTCAACTTTCTTTACCTAGTTTCATTACTAGTTTGCCGCAGAAGTTGTAACAAGCAATTTCCCCATCCTCGACTGAATTGGACACTTTTACCATTGATGGTGTCCAAATTACTTGTGCCACAAGAACTGCTAAAGCATTCAATAGGCAGTTTCAGTCCTGCTTTACTAATGATGATGAGAAATTGCACAATTTTCCCTCCACCTTACCGCCGACGCCTGACATTGCCGTTAGTGAACAAGAAATTTTCAACATGCTCTTGAAACTTGATATAAAAAAAATGTGGTATTGCTGACGAAATACCCAATGCCTTTCTCAAAAGGTACGCTGAATGGGTGCCTAAATATTTGTGCGCTCTTTTTAAAAAAAAATCGTTAAAAAAATTCAGGTGCCAATCGATTGGAGGACAGCCAAAGTGAAACAACATCCCAACAAGGGAAAGAAAGATGATATTAGAAATTATAGGCCAATATCACTATTGTCAACGGTAAGTTGCTCGAGCATATAGTTCAAAATCATATTTCGGAATTGCTAACTGCTCATAAGGCCCTATCCGAGTCTCAACATGGATTCAGAAGAGGCTATTCTACTTGTACCCAATTAGTTCAGACCGTTTACGATTTTGCATTGGCAATAATTAAAGGTGTGCAGACTGACGCAATTTTTATGGATTTTTCAAAGGCATGTGATAAGGTTTGTCACAAAGAATTCATTTTCAAACTATACAACATGCTGAAATCTCACCTTCATAGCCGGCCGCAATTCGTTGCATTTAAAGATGAATGCTCTGAGAGGGTTCCCGTGGATTCTGGTATTCCCCAAGGATTGGTACTTGGGCCGCTTCTTTTTCTTTTATACGTCAATCACATTATGAGTGACATACTCGTTAACATAAAACTCTATGCAGATGACTGCGTTATTTACTCCGAGGTAGAAAAATCTAATGACAAAATAACGTTAAATGCCGCATTTCAAAAAGTTAAGTCTTTGGACGACTAAAGTTAAATCTGGGTGCGACACTTGGCAGATTGCCATAAACTTTGAAAAAGCCGTATTTATGCGCATTTCACACAAGAAAGAGCCCGTCTTGTTCCAATATTGCAGTAGCAATATATTCTTTGCTGAGTGCTGTCCCACAAGTATCCAGGGGTTTAAATTACCAACAACCTGGCGTGAAATAAGTATATCGATTATGTTGCAGCTTGTGCTAACACGACTCATTTCTTAGGAGAGCTCTCAAGCACTCCACTCCCAGTGTGCGCTTGCTGGCGTACAAATCAACAGTTCTACCCATTCTAGATTATGCAGTAGTTAGATGGTATCCTTTTACGTTGACTAATACAAACAAGAATTAAAAAAAATACAAAGAAACGCATCCCGTTTTTATACAACAGTTAGGGTAGCGCATCTGTTAGTGCACTGCTGGCGAGATCTAATCTTCCACCGATAACTGAAAGAAGCCGAATTTCTCGTCTCAATTTTTTATATCAGCTATTAAGAAGCACTATAAGATCGACACTAGCAAATTATTGTCTTTCTCCTCTGGGTATCCGACAAGGCATCGCCATAATCTCTCTATTACGCCCTTTCAAACACGTAATAATCATTTCACGTATTCACTTTTCCCGAGAACAGTCAGGGAATGGAACAACGTAACTAATGCCGTTGTTTTACCCGCAGTCACTTGAAATGTTTGCCTCGTGCCTAACTGTATAGGATATATATATATATATATATATATATATATATATATATATATAATATATATATATATATATATATATATATATATATATATGGAAATTGCGTAGGCTTAACTCCCGTCTTTTCCAATACCTGCGTGTGTGAGTCTGTTTTCTGGTATATTCATTATCCTGTACATTTTCAATTGTATTTTGTCGCCATGGTTGATCATGTATTCGTAAATATTGCATATCACTTTTTCTCATTTTTGCAATTCTGAGAACTGTACTTTGTTTCCGTATTTTCGTTCTTCTTACCTAAAAATACTTATGACATTAATTTCCACGTACCCTGCTGTAATCCATCACGTGGAATTGCAGTACCTACAAATAAAACTAAATAAAACGGAAATATTTTCTCATGGCGGAAAGACGCAAACGTAGTATCGTGGCAGTTTCTGTTGATACGACGTAACGAAGTTTATGGGGAGAACTCGTTAGTTTTGCTACACGGTTGCTAGGGGTGTGTCAAAGGTCTACGCAGCTTAGGCATGCGTAATTTGATTCGGGCGAGGCGACTGTGTGACGGTCAACACAATTACGGTAAATTGTCCGCATACAGTTCTTCCGGACGGTGGAGCGCTCTCCCGTGTGCAGTATAATACATTGATAACGATACCGTGAAAACCGAAAGATTCGGTCGTTATAACTGACTATACTTACGTCTGGACCAGCAAGACAGAAATAAATAACATACCCACATGCTCTCCAGTGCATGTAGGCCTACTTAGTGAATAACGATTAGTGAATCTGGTCGACCAATGCCAGTCATGGCAAACACCGAAGACTCTATTATAAGCCTTTCAAATAACCATACAATTAATCAAAGGGCTACTAAAGAACATATAAGCGTCTGAAAACGAGCGCGTTAATCACTCCTGGCGTTTTCTGTCTTTCTGCGTAATTCCTGACGCCAGCAGTCAGTTCACTTGACGTCACGAGGAAAGGATCTCTCTATTAGTCCGCATACGAGGGATATCAGCTGAGAATTGCGTCCTGCACAGCTTTATTATTCTGTCGCTCTCCCATTCTGCCTTCTGTCGTATGACATGGCAGCCATGCGTGATCAAGTGATTTCATTTCGCCTTGTGCGTTTCCTAATTCGCAAGCGGATAGTACAGTGTGCAGCCAAAAAGCCCGAAATCCTGATAGGCTCAACAATTTGGGACGACAATGTCTACGTACTGTCTGTTTTTTTTTTTTTTGTTTGAGAAATTAAGCGGCGAGGACGAGATAGGAAACATAGGAGGGGTAGTTAAGGCAAGAAAGAAACCACTCTCTCTTCTGAACTCAGACTCGTTATGGAAACCTTTGCGCATGCTTAGAAAAGTCGGAAATCTACGGATAATTTATGTTCAAAATTGCGTTAAAGCAAAATATAGCCCATTTTATTAGATGTTTAGGTTTCCAGACGCATTTCTAACAAACATTAAGTTAAAGGAAAAGGTTCTCGAGGGAGGCTGACTCAACTATGTTGTATCCAAGCATTTTTATCGATCGGAAATTAAAAAAGGGTTGAGTAAAACTCACAGGGTTTGCTTGAGCGATTACCGCGGGTGAGTTTATTGAGAGGTAGGAGCTGGCTTGCATACATTGGGTCCGGAAGCTCTATCGCTTTCAAACGTAAGGGTTCTTGTTTATCGCGATTTCATTATCGCTTTCAGTCTTAGGTCATCTTGTATATCGTGATTTCAGTTGCCGACCGCTTACAGCTACGTGGTACGGTCTTATTCGCCTTTTCGGTCGGTTTCAAGATTGCGATAGCAGCAGCAGGTGTTGCACCCAAGAAACTTCCGGTCACTTCAATTATTACTCTCTAACGCCGAAGCAGAAAGCGTGCTTTTGAAGTTGTGCCAGAGTAAGGAAAGACTCGTTTTCCCGCTTTCAGGTAAAAAGTAGGCGCTGAAAGTGAATGACTAACTCTTATAATGTTGTGTGTGCAGCTTAGGATATACTTATATAAAATATTTGGCCAGACACAGGGAGAAAAGTGTTGAAAATGTGCCGGTTACTCGCTAAGGCTTTTGTTCCTCGCCAACGCGACTCGGCTACTCCGGCGCACAAAACCGGAAGTCGCCCAGCAGCTCTGTTTGTAAACAGCGAAAGGGTCTATAGTTCTCCAAATTGTTTGGGACTACCTTTTTCCTGGATATTTGTGCATAGGTTATAACTGCATATGTATCTCCTCTGGGTAGGGCGCTACTAATCATTGACTTGTCCTGCTGAATGCATTATGTTTTCATTAAACTTCGATAGGCTTACAGACACCCGTACACTTCTTCAGTGGTAAGGTACAAAGTAAGCTACTTCATTTAACTCGTTTTATAAAACTACACATTGTAGCCACTCGTCAATAACTGCGCTCCTACCACAAACGCAGTTCCATAGTGAGGTACATATATTGTACAGGCCACAATTAGGGCTGCGCTGTATCAAATTGATAAATAAATTATGTAACAGGATTTGAGTGCTTGCACGTAATTTAAGCCCCTCCAGGGGTCCGCCCGTCATTAGGCTGTCCACCAAATTGGCCCACTCACGGATTCATTTTTCGTCGTAAGAGCACAGTGTGACACTCGTGCTTGATATTCAAGCATATCCGGTCGAGGAACTTCCGGTTTTGCGAATATCTGTAAAAACGTCTTACGCGCAAACAGAAATCCATGGTTCTCCTTCCAGTTAGAAGCCATATTGATACGTATGACACCGGGGAATACCTCCACTTAAGATAAGGGGCCATTACCTGCAGGATAATAATTGAAAATTATTTTGTTGCGTTCAATGAATTATTCTGGGCAGCTGGGCTGTGAGCACCACTGCGGCGCCTGGCTGAGCAGATGCCACCTACGCACTTCTTTCCACGTGGTATCTGAGATCCGCTTAGGCAGTGCGAAGAAACACAGTTTACCCGAGGACAACACTGGCGTAGACGAACGCCTACACGCCAGTGCCCCTACCAGACACCTCATCCAAGGATTGGGCTTCTGACCAAATTTTTATGGTTGCTACAGTTCCTCGCCATCTGGAATGGCCCAATGAAAGTCCCATCCCCGGAACAGCGAAACGTGTGTTTGGCATTATGTTCCCGCAATGCCAAAATTTCCCTGGTGTGTACAATCGTCCTTGCAGGCTCTACGTTTTGTTCTAAGAGTGCATTTATTACACCACTCACGAAACATCTGCAAAAAGCATTCACAGAACGTTTTTTTGCTGTGACAATATTTTGTGTCACCAGTAGAACTTATAAATATGGATAAGATGCATTCCCTTTCCTGAAGCGCGGGTGTTTAGTACAGTGGGTGATCACTGGCCTTATGATCGTAATGCCATGGGTCCGAGACTTGCAGTGCCGAAAAAGTTTATTCTGTTTTATATATTTCTTCATCTCACCGATGTTGAAAACCAGGAAGCGGAGCCGAAGTAAAGAACGTCTTGTTTATTGACGCTGAGTAAAAAACTGGAAAATGGAATGCGGGCGCGCGCTCGGGCCCGCGTTCGCTTGTCACTCATTCGTCCACTCTCCTCTTGACAAGCATCAGAAGGCAACAGAGGGCCAAATACACAGGTTTCTCTCAGTTTCATACCAATGCTTAGGCATTTAAAACCTTCTGCATGGCTAGAACTAAGGATGCCCGAAGCAATGTTTGCATTATGATTGATAGTTACTTAATCGAGGCCTTCGTCTGTATTTTATTATGTAACATGGCCCAGGACACCGCAAGCACATATTTACTGCTGCACGAAATACTGACGCGGAAATACACTTACGCTTGGCCATTTCGTCCACTTAAAAGCCTTATTTGCTGAAGCCCGATGCTGCTTCAACCCAGCCCTCATTGTATCTAGTCGACAACCAGAAGAGCAGCGTACGGCTTCCTGTTTATGCAGACTACATTTGTATTTGGACGCCAGATGTGATACGACTTCGGCTTCTCCTCAGAAGGCAGCCACAATGACATTACGCTATCTTTGTAAAAAAGGACTCGACGTCTCATGTGGAAAGTGTGCAGGCGTGGCGTCCGCCAGGCAGTCAATGTCGGCTTCTGGCATGCCAATTAATGGACAACCAATATGCTCCATCAGGAGACACAGGCTCTTGGGGCTCATAATTAATAGAGATCTGTATTGAGCCATGCACGTAAACAATCATCAAACAAAGGCATCTCCCACATGTTGAGGTTCATTCTAGGAAAAAGTAGTACCTACTGTCTAGTGATGCATGAGAGCTTGTACAATGTCTATTCGTGTTTGGCAGCTAGAGCCCCGTTTGACGTGGATGCACCCATGTTGACGGCATGTCTCTATCGCGAGGACTAACGCCCATGATCATGATTAAGCCGTTGTGGTAGCTGACGTTGTGAATATATATTTGGACAAAGGAAATCGTGAATCCCGCGTAAGGATGATATCGACAAGCTCATAATCAACATTGGTAGCCGGTATGCACTTCTTCAAAGCGTCGTCAATTAAGAAAAGAAACGGCACGGTGTGCGCTTTCTAGCAATGGGTGACCGACGCCTGCGCTCATGCATACACTACCACACAGTGCACTTCAGCAACGTAGAGGTTCGTAGCCTGAGCCACAAACGCGTGCGTCTCGCTAGCCTCTGTCTCGCCGGCGCTAGTCTCGCTCCACCAAGGCACGATATTCGCCCGCCGAAATCGCGTCCTTTCTGCAACGCGTATTGCAGCAGTTTTCTTAGTCGGTGCTCTCGCAATCGAAGCAGTCGGTGGCGGAGAAACCCCGTTGGGGCATGTGTAAGCTTCACTACTTCAATGAGCCGACGCACGCTAACACGAAGCAGCAAAGAACGTAACCGACGTAACTGCGTCAAGGGTGCCTCGGCGACGCCAGCGCGGCCAGTGTACCTCGCTGGTATTGAGACGCTTTAACCATGGCCTCCGATATCGCGTGCAATCTCGGAGTAATCGCTAGTAAGGGTCGATCGTGAAGCATTACTTCTTTCCACCTCTCACAGACGGCGGCCCCGCCCCGCTCCACCTCGCCTACCTACAACGCCAACAGAGAGCACCGTGCGAAAGAGAATGTGCGAAAGAGAAGATATAAGGTGCGTATGCACCGTGTCCATCAACTGCCGTGTTAGCTTAGTCGGTAGGGTGTCGGGCGCTTGCCGTCGTGGCCGCACGGTCGTGGGCTCGATTGCCAGCGGGGGATTTTTTTCTTGGTTTTTTCTTTCTCACCCGTTGGCCTCCACTTTATCAACGTCATATCCGTGACGGATGTACTTGGTGGACCCCGGCATAAAACACTTTCGTGTTAAAAAATAGGCAGTGCCCATGCAGCCTAATTGATAGCTGCACAGGATATTGCTTGTGGGCGTTCTCACCGACGTGTCGTCGTTTTTGCTCGGCGTCTGGGGCACGTTCTTTCTCGCTGCTCTCGGCGTCTCTCATCGTAAGCTTGTTGTTCCTCGGGCGCACCACGGCCGATGAAGGAACGTGACAATCTCGGAACGAGAATGACCGCCACAGACGCGAGTGTGATGGCTGCGAGGGTGGAGCTACGCCCCAAACACGTGACCAGTTGAGTGCTCGCCCTGCTCTCGCCCCATCGCACTCGGATTGAATTTTGCCCATGCTACAGTTTCGACGCACCATGTCAACGCACGCAGTTCTGGTCAGAACCCAGCCATATACAGTTTGGCTGTAAAATCGACACCACTACAAGGTCTTTTTCTGAAGCAACTTGAAGCATTTCGGTTGCTTTGCTGTAGAATACTTTAGGGAGACGGAGGATGCCTGGGTTCGATTGCCTCAATTCTTTTTTTTTATTTCCTCATTGTAACTGGATAGTTAGGGCGGCAGAAAACGTCACTGTCCTCGTGAGCTCAAAACAGAATTAAGCTGTTAAATTTCATGAACCGCAATGACTGTTTACTGCTCGAAAGTGCGCAACAAGTTTCTGCTTGTTTAGATTCGACATTTTGATTTTTCTCGATTTTTATTTCTCCCTATATTTCATTTTGTATTTAATTTCGACTTTCTATGCGCGCGACCAGATTTGATTGGTTTTGTTTATAGTAGTTTTCGGCCTTGCAAGCTTTATTGAATATGACGAATTAGAAATAATTTATTCAGCAATAAGTTAAGCAACACACATTTGACAAGTGCCACGAAACTTATACGCCTGTCAGAAAGGCCAACTTTAGCGTACTTCTTTGCCGCTTTTGTTATTCCCTCTCTGTCAAACGGGAAGGTATAGTGACAGTCGCTGCAAAGCGCATTTGCAGGCGAGAGCGTTCAGAAGACTCATTTTGCTGCGTCGGAATGTCTAGCGTCGGTAGCAGTAGCTCGAAAATAAATGTGATGAGAAGCTGAGTCTGTAGTATGTTTTAAACTATTGTTATTTATTAGAAATATTGTTATGCATAGAAACATACTATACCCATAAAGAATTACTTTGATATTCTCGCTCTCAGATAGTTTACGGCCACGGCCGCCAATGGGATCCCGGAATAGAGACTCCACCTAGTGTGTAGGAACTTCTAAAGAGGGGCCACACCTCTCTTTGTTAATGAATGCTTTTCACCACCACCACCAGGGGCATGCGCAGAACTTGCCGCGCAATGACCGCACATGCCGTGTTTGTACCATGGGCTTACTCTAAGGGCTGCTTATTGCTAAAACACATTATCACTTTAAAATATTGCACAACAAATATATGTTGTGCTAGAAAGAGCGTATGCTTGGGCATATTGCTAATTTGCGTTTCACTTTTTGAGCGCACAAATGAGCAAAGGACGAAAAATGACATGTGCACAGCGCATTTCTTGTTACTCAGCCACGGTCAGAGCGGGCGAAAGAGCGTCAGCGCAACACTTGTGCGCCGTACGCTAGAGGTACTGGCTGCTGACGCCTAGAGCGCCGAGAAGTATGTGTATGCTGTGTTCTAATGTGGCTCAACATGTTGGCTTCCTTGTCGCGGTGTGTAATTAAAGTGCGTAGATTTCTCGTCCTTGCCCAAACCAAGACATGCAATAACGTTAACCCTCTACAAACCAATCGTCTCATCCTTTACCAGAAACAAGCAAAACCGAGCTATCGCTTGAGAATGTACGTTTAGCCACGTTAAACTATGGCAATGTTTTTTTCTATAGACAGTACGGGTGCGCACAGTAGGCTATGTGCACATAGCACAGTGTGCATAGTTCCCTAAATCGTTAACCTTTTGTTGTAAAGACATTTGTAAGACAAGCGTCTCTATGATATTTGGCTTTAGGGACAGCTACATACGTCTCTTCTATGGTGGGCTTGAGTTATTGTCTTTTCGTGCTACATTGGTTGTGCTTGCATTCAACTGCGATATCTTCACAGACACTCACATACACCTGTTCTATGGTAATGTTCAACGTAAGCTAAATCATTTAAGTCTTGTCACAACCTACACAATATACATATTCATCACTAATTGCGCACAATGGAGCCTTCTCCTAAGAAAAAAGCAGTTCCATAGTTGAGTACATAGCTTCGTATGCAACAACTCAGAATTAGGGCTGTAGCACCTGACACTAAATAAATAAATAAATAGGAAAGTGAGTGAGTGAGTGCATAAACTTTATTACAAGATCCGCCGGGCATGTGGTCCGTAACAGACGGCACAGGTAGAGGCCACGGGACTCTGTCTCCCTATAGCGCCCCTGGAATGTTGGATAGCCGAATTTTGTCTTCGACCACCGAGCTGAGCAGCGCTATCCGCTACCACTCCCGAAGCGCCTCAGGAGTTCTTGTCATGGGACATTCCCACGGTATATGTTTACATAAGGCCTTTCCTGTTTTGCATGGTTTGTATTTGTTGTCCGGGTATGCGTGTGGGTAGCTCCTGTGGAGATGCGCAGTGTTTGGGTCAGGGTGTTGGAACGAAATGTTTTTCGTTTCGATTTTAGTTTCGTTCCACTGCAAAAAGTTCCGTTTCGTTTCTGTTCCGGAAGGAAAAAAAATGTTCCGTAACGGTTCGTAACGGTCTTTTACGCAAAAATTTGAAGTTAGGGTAATCATAAAAAACATTCGATTTGTGACGCAGTTACTTGCCCTCCTCTTTGGAAAGTGTGACGAGGCTAAAACACGTTCTTCAGACGAGCGGAAGCAACTCTACCACGAATTTCTACCAACTTGCACAAAGCAGTAGTATTAATTTCAGTCATAGCATTTATTTTCTCAAAAGACAAATACGATTTTTTTATTGGGCTCAATGCTCTGTGTCAAGGGAGGGAGCACGATCTCAGAAGCAGCACGTCAGTGAGTGTACTTTCTGATGTCCGAGACCGCTGTTCTGATAAATGGATCGCCAGGCTTGCGCGGAACACGCAGCACAGTCACAGCGAAAGCTGGAAGAGCGGACTTAGTGGAGCCCGTTGTAGATTCTCTTGGGGCAACTAATACAAGTACACATGCAAGGAACCCACTACGCCATAAATCATCGTAATTTTTCTCAAGTAGCCAAGTTCCCACTATGCAATTTTTCGTCAGTTTTAGGAGAAACGTGGTACCCACTACCCATCTGTAAGGCAGTGCACTTTGTGCTGTGGTTGATGACGATGAGGAATTATGGTTGAGCACTTTGCAGTGAGTGGGAAGCAGTGTTGCGGAATGGGAGCCACCATACCATTCAAGTTCCATTCCGGGGAAGTAGGACTTGCCGCAATTCCATTCTTTTCAATTCCTCGGAATGAAAAAAGCTTAGCCCATTCCTACTGCGGGAATCGCCGTGCAGTTCAATTCTATTCCCGTAATTCCTCAGAGTAGGAAATGCATCTTGATAGTTTTATCGAGTTAAGAATAAACGCCCCATAAAGCTGATGCCTCAGATGCATTAAGAACTGCAAAAGCACGCAAAACGCGTTACCAAGGTCGAGGGATAGTAGCTTGGTGACATATCTCGTGCAGTACAACTACTGTACTAATTCCCATAGAGGCAGTTCTTCCGCTACCTATAGTATTTGCATGGTCATCATGTTTTAACGAATGCTGATGTTTCATTAATGTTTCAGCTTAAATGTGTTAATGCTAAAATGACGAGATAGCGTATTCTTATGCTAAAAAATTACTATTCAAGAAGACTAAGCAGTTTTACCACGCGTATGGAGCGGTCGTGAATATGGAGAAAACTAAAATTTGGTTAATGGGGAACAAAATCCTCGAGATATGCTGGTATTAGTTGAAACAGAGCACCTCTCGGACACTTGTGCCTTTGCATCGAATACAGAACACTGGACCGCACTGCTCGTCAGCACCGAAGGTTGTCAAGCGCGCCTTCGCAAGCATAATTGTGGTGAGGGGAACTTTCTGTGTTCACCTGTGCGCAGGTATGCAGTGTCTTCCCTGTCGCAAAGGTTATTTACGTGTGTCAGGCACTAAACTGCTCGTGAGATAAATATCACGCTCTGCATAGAGTATTCGCCACTTTCGTTTGGGGGTATCAATGCGAACCAAGGCGCAGGGATAGTTTGTTTCTCCCTTCAGTACCCGCTGGGATAATGCATTTATTTGTACACTAACTTATGCGTCTGTTTGTGGTAGGCGTGTTGCTTATAAATGTACCATGCCTGTAATCAGTCGAGCCATTTTAAACATACCAATTTATTGTTAAATTCGAGGCTCTGACTTACTAATGTTTGAAGTTTGAAAAACAGCACGTAGACGAAAAGGTGCTATAATTTCGGAAAAAGACCTAATGCCATTCCCATTCCATTGCGTGCAAAAGGCACTTAATTCAATTCCCATTCCATTCCTCCAAGCGTTGTCCCCATTGCATTCTGTGGTCGCGAAAATGTGGAATGATTTCGGAGTCATTTCACTTCTCGAGTGGCAACTCCACAACACTGGTCGGAAGCATTGAACCGCACACTTTGCGCTATTGTCATTGTGTGATGACTGGTTGTTATTTTACTCTTTGGCCACACTATATTACATATGTTAACACGTTACCTTGCCCGTCACGACACCTCTATGCAGTATTTTTGCGAAGTAGTTACAAGCACCAGCATGGCACTGTGATGAAAGACCCGGTTGCCACGCAGAAAGCGCGGGTTAAAATCCCATCCAACCCTAACAATTCGTTTCTCATTCAATTGTTTTTTTTTTCCGCGATAGCGGTTACGGACACCGGCGGCGGCGGACAACTATGGCGCCAAAATCAGCTGTTGCGATGTCATAACAGCTTTCGCTGTAACAAACTTCAGCGCCAACAATCCCTCTCCAATTTGGCCTGCGTGACAGGCGCGCAGAAGTCCACTTGCGTTAATATAAACATCTCTGGTTGCCACTGTTTTCGATTTTCACAAAATTTTAACATATATTTGCTTTGGAATTCCTGCCTGAGGTACGCGCTAATACTGTACCCTGAGGTATGCTCACATTGCACGATCTCAGTTGTTCCGGATCGCGAAGTTTTCGCGTGAACCGAAAAACGATTGAAAAAAATTTCGGTTTCACCCCAGAACGAAATAATACATAAAGTTTTGGTTACGTTTTCGTTCCGGTCAAAAATATCGTTTTTTTCGTTTTCGTTCCGTTCCGACACCCTGGTTTGGGTAGAGCGAGAGAATAAACTTTATTGCAGAATTAGAGTACGTGGCTAATCCCGGGTGGTGCCCTCTTGTAGAGCCCCACTTACCACGGCGGCTCGCCGGGCCTGGTCTAGGCTCACCAGTTGGCTCCCCAGTGGGAGTGTGCATGTAACCATCATTATTCAGCCGCTTGTTTCCTAAGTAGACTCGGGTGTGGTGCGGGGAAGGCGCTCCTTACCTCTCAGTGGCGTTGTTACTCTATCTTAGTCTAGCTTGCTAATCCATCTTTGAATGGTACGTTGGCGGCTTCAGGGACGTCCATTACCGAATGGTTTGTCCGTTTTGCGCTCTGGTTTGATTCTCGCGACAACTCGTGGCCCATCTCATTCGGGTTGGAAATATCAGTATCTGTGCGCGACAGGGACCATATTAGTTATTTACTTTGATTAGTTGATTGCTACTAGCGACCATTCTGAGGGCTTGTTGTCAAATCGATCCCTTCGTGAAATTTCTGATAGCTACTTGTGAGTCACCGGTATGATTTTGTGTTACTACCTCAATTAAACACAAATTATTTATAAACAAAAATAAATAAGTAAATAATAATAAATGAATAATATATAAAGATACTCACGCGGTCCCTTATGCATTCACCTGTGACGACTCGAAAGCGAAAACGATCTTTTTTTTTTCTGAGTCCATGTATTTATCCTGCCCCGCCACCCTCAGAAAGCGTTCTTCACATAACGTAGTTTTGCACAGCCTCCAGGATCGGACGCACCTAACCTGGTTTTGCACTGCCTCCGTGATATCCACACTATTGACCAAGGTATGATGCTATGTGATGACGTCCTAATGTGACGTTACATCAGGTAACGTCATGAGCATAGGCGTGCGCAGGGGGGTGACAGCCCCCCCCCCTAATCACGCAAGATGGGGGCGCAAAATCTGCCCCATACATTGACCCCCCTAGTCACCTAAGAGGGGGGTGCAAAATCTGCCTGGTACAATGACTTTGTAAGGGGGGGGGGGGCTGCGATGAACCATCGCCCCTCCCCCTGATGGGGAACACCGGGCACGCGTATGGTCATGATGACGTAATAACGACGTCACAGGTTTCGGCAATCTATGACGTCATGACGCCGTCATACGGTGACATCATCACGTCATGAGGATTTTTTTCATCCCTCGTCCCCGACACCACTAGACGCTGACGCGGGACGCTGATGTCGACGGTGAATTCTCGTGTTTATGAGGGATCTAAGGCTTCCGCCTTAATAAATATATAAATTATATCGGGAGTGGAGTGCCTGCATCTAGTTCCAGCCCGAGCGCGGTCTCAACCGGTATTGCTTTGTCCACGAAATTGTCCTACGCTAGCCTTAATTATTCTTCCGTGAGGAGGACCCGCTCGGAGACTTTTTATCAACTACAGGTTAATTAAGAGCATCCCTCTGAAATCTTTAAACAGTTTAACAGCCTCTAATGCTGCCTTTGTATTGGATGCCTCAATGAGCAAGCCTAGTGATTGGTAAATGCATTGTGTTTGCTCGCAGATGCAGATGCATGGCAGAACAACTTAACCACTAAGCTACGATAAACGTATGGCAAACTGTAAGAAGGATGTGTCCGCATCGTCGACTGAAACTGTAATAATCGGCAGCTGTGCCAGGGGTGATTCGCACAATCGAATTTTTTTGATCGAAGAACTACACCGTGAACGTGTACAGCGTACGACGCACTCTGGCAGCGTTGTCCTGGAGTTGGCCCGTTCAAACCGTGGACAACGCATAAAGCTGCAGGCGAATAAAATTTCCAGACTTCCGTTGCGGCAGAACGCGTTCCGCCACACTACGATATTGCTTTCCGCAAACACCGTTCTGAATAATTAAATATTATGCTTTTCGTCATGGCGTTCAGACACGAATATGGTATCCTTGCAGTTTTTTGTTGACCTGGTTTGTTAGAGTGATCCGGTCCAAAGTGTTTGCCATCGAGCTTTCCAGCTAAATAAAAGCCAGTGTGCTGAAATTGGTAGGCACAACATTCATTTCAGGCAGAAACTAGCAGGAAATAAAGAAATAATGCGTTTTTCGCAAACCGCTGCGCCTATCGGCGGTCCCGTGTGTTAGACGAAGTGACGTTTTGAGACGTTTAATGTTCACGGAAACGGGCGTGCCAACCACGCCCGCCTGTCGATCGCGGCTCACAACCCGCTTCGTCCCAGAGCAGTTTTTAGAGCCAGTACGATCGGTACCGCTAGCGAATAATGCTCCCGGTTGGGAAGAGGCATCTAGAGGGTGGGGCACGTCTCAGCGCTTTTGTGGAAAGGGAGAGTGGCTTGTGAAGGAGAGAAAGGAAAGTAGCGGGGCACGGAAACTTACACCTTGTATTCGCCGCGGGGACAATTGACGTCACGGCCGTCGATGCTAAGCCACGCGCGCGATGGCTGCAGCCGCCAAGCGCTGACAATCGTACGAAAATGCAGTCAACTGTTCAAATATATCTGAAATAAACTCTGAAAATTAGAACAGTCACGTCTTCCGAGTGAAAATTTGATGTTTTCGTCATTCTTTCCGATTTTGGCTTTAGTACCACTTTAACGATGCTCACGGGAAGAACTCGCCAGATTTGCTGCAGCGGTGGCTGGACGTGTATAAGTGTCTAATAGGCTTTGGAGTGCGTATTTGGCTCTAGCAGACCACCTGCGCAACTTTCATCAACGTTACAGCCGATTTGTCCCCATACTGCTCTTAGGGATAGCGCAGCACTCTCCCGTGTATATACGTATCATGACAGTATCGGATTGCAGGATTTCGGATTGTGACAGTATCGCTATAAGTGCAATAAAATGTACACGTTGTAACGTACTACCGTTATTAATGGCGCAATGAAAATAATAACATATACGCATGTTTTCCCGTGCATGCAGGCCTACTATTCGCCAACTCTAAGTGAACTGGGTCGAGCGAGGCAAGGCATGATAAAGAACACTGGACACTCATTATAGGTTTGACAAATCCGCATAGAACTATTTTATTTAGGCGTGTTTACAAAAGTCAGAAATCTGCAGGGAAATAAATCGAAACTGCATTAGAAAAAATTGGCAAATCATATTACGTTGTTGCCATCTCAAGACGCAATTCTAATAAAAATTAAGTTAAAGGTAACGTTTGTCACGCAGAATGATTCAATAGGAGTGCCTCTGTATTGCTGTCGATGAGATATTGACGAAGTACTTGAGGAAAACTCGCAACATTTGGTAGAGCGATTAATGTGGGTGCCTTTGATGAGACGTACGAAGTTATAAGCAAACATTGCCTCCAGCAGCAATGTGGCGATCACGACGACCGTTACTTTGCAGACTCTCACAGTAGAGTATCTATACTGCTCTAAATTGTTTGTAAGAGAAGCGCCTTTTAGGGGCGAAGCTCCTTAAGGCGGCACCCGTTCGTCCCTCGTAGTCGTAGTCGTAGTCCGTAACCAGTCTTACGCTTTGACCTCCAAGGTGGTGCCGGTGGGAGATTTTTCCTGTGCGTTGTTGAACAATAAAAAATTCGCAGCGGTAGCTAAAAGCCGACTTCTTCTGTCTCTCATTCCCATTAGCAGCCATTCTTTACCTCCAAGGTAGTGCCTGGTGAGATTTCTCCTGTGCGTGATTAATCAATAACAATTTTGTTCAAAACTCTGTTGATTGATGAAATAAACCAACGAAAGACGCCAGATGTTTTGTAAAAGCGAAACGGAAGAACGCCAGATGTTTCTAAAGCAAGAGGAAAAGACGCCAGCTGCTTAACGAAAGACGCCAGATGTTTTCTAAAGCAATGGTTTTCTAAACAATGAAAATTCACAGCGTACATGTAAAATTAAAGTGAGCTGCAAGTCGTCATAACTCATCGAACCTTTAGTATAAACGCGCCCTATCTCACGTCGGTGATGATGTACTGGGCAGAATTCACGGAAGATTCACGGTTTACCGATGAACCTCCGCAGCTTCGCCCACTCATCATCATTCACTCCGTGGATATGCTGTGATTTTTTCATGATCCCATGTACGTGCAGCAGCATACATCTTTGTCAGGTTGGGGTGCTCTAACTCATCGACTTTTGGTGGTAAATAGATTGTGCTTGCACACAATTGCGATAGCTTTACACACACCCGGATACAGCTCTTCCATGGTAAGGTACTAAGCAGGCGGAATTATTTAACTATTTTTTTAAAACACGAAAGGTAACCACTCGTCACGAGTCGCACTGGTTGAAAACGACCACTCAAGGTTCATTTTGTTGCGGATTTCTGTTTTCTTGAAGTTCACAACCGAACACGCACTGTGTATTAGCCTGCCTCGCAGCGTCAGTATCGATAACGGGCAGCGTAAATAGCGTGCTAACCACGCGTTCGCCAGCATGTGCGCAATATCGTTAGTTTAATCTTGAGAGTAGAGAAGGGAGGCGCAATATAAAACAGGGACTTAAAGAGGACACGGACAACACAGGCGCACAATCGCAACTGGAAGTTTATTCAACAGGTGGTGGTGGTGGTGGTGATATCTTTATTGCTCCCAGAACAAACAAAAAAAATAATAAAGAGGGACCAGTACGAAGACTGGTTGCGCTATTTCAGAGGAGGTCGGCGGGGATCCCTTGGGATACCGCAGCCTCCACCGCGCGCTGGATGAGCCGGCGTTGGTCTTCTGGCTCGGAGGTACGCAAGAGGGACTCCCACGACTCTGGAGTGTTTGTGTTGTCTGTGTTGTAGTGCGTGCACGTCCACACCATATGTGTGAGTGTCGCCGGATATGAGCAATGTTTGCACCTTGGCGCTATCCGTTCCGGAAAGATTCTGCTGTATAAGAGGGGGTGTGGGAAGCTGCCTGTCTGTAGTTTGCGCCATTGGACGGCCTCACGTCTTGTTAGATCGTGGTGTGCAGGGGGGTATACGCATCTTCCGAGTCGGTAATACTGGAGCATGTCCGTATAAGTGGTGAGTAGTGAGTCGCGCGGCATAGTTGTATCAGGGGAAGCGGCGCGGTGAACCCTACACTCGGCTCGGCAGCTAAGATCTCGGGCGAGTGTGTGCACCTGGGCGTTCCCGCTCAACGACTCGTGGGCTGGAGCCCAAAGGAGTAAACGGGATGTAGAAGAGGGGGGAGCAGAATTTATAATGTGTAATGCCTGGCGGCAGATGCGGCCGGCATCGTAGTTGCGGATGGCTTGTTGAGAGTCACTGATGACAACTTTGGTAGTAGGGTCAGCTAGCGCAAGCGCGATGGCAACCTCTTCTGCTGCGGTGACCGTTTCTGTTTTGCGAATGCTGCATGCTGTGTGCCAGCTACGGTAGGGGGCGAGGGCCACCGCCACCATCGCTGGCTTCGAGGGGTGGTAAGAGGCGTCCGTATACGTGACGTCTGGACGTCCGCTGAAGCGCTTCTCGAACTGACGTGCCCGGTCGGCCCGTCTCTCGGCGTGGTGTTCCGGATGCATTCGCTTGGGAATGGGAGGGATGCAGATACTTCGACGATATTCTGGTGTGAGGTCTGCATAGTTGGGGCCGCCCTCGTTGGTGAGATCCCAATTTGCTGCAGTATCGCTCGGCCGGCGTGTGTGAGTGTCAGCCGCTCATATTGGGCGGTGAGGGTAGCTTCAATGAGCTCGCTCACTGTGTTGGTGATGCCGAGAGCCATAAGATTGTGAGTGGCTGTGGACATGGGAAGACTCAGGGCCGTTTTGTATGCTTTACGAAGTGTCGTCTCTAGCCGTTCGCTTTCGGCGCGGGTGAGACGTAGGTAAGGTGCAGAGTAGGTGATGCGGGAGCAGATGAAGGCTTGGACGAGGCGCAGGAGGTTGGACTCTCGCATACCTCGGTGTTTGTTGGAGACTCGCTTGAGAAGGCGTCCGATCTGTACAACCGACTGGTCGATGCGTTGGAGCGAAATAGTATTGCTGCCGTTTGCCTGTAAGTGCAGGCCTAGAATCCTGATGTGATCCGTTCGAGGGATGGGGTTACCTTGGACCTGGAGGTGCATCTCAGGAAGTACCTTTGGTGCACGTCGTCCTGGGGACGGGATGATGATGTACTCTGACTTAGTCGCCGAACAGCTAAGGCCAACTGTATCGAGGTACCTACCGACACGATCGATGGCGGTCTGGAGAGCCTCTTCGATCTGGCCGTCGCTGCCCTGCGTGATCCAAAGAGTCAGATCGTCAGCATACAGGCTGTGGTGTAAGTTGGGGATGTCAGCCAGAAGCTTAGGTAGTCCTATCAGTGCGACGTTAAAAAGCAGCGGTGACAGAACGGAGCCTTGTGGTGTGCCGCGGTTGCCAGGAGAGACGATGCAGGAATTTGCCGTGCCGACGCCCAGTTTTATTTTTCGGTCGGTGAGAAAGTCTCGCACGTATGCATACGTACGATGTCCGACGCCAAGGGTCTGTAGTTGTCGAAGAATCGCTTCGTGGAGGACGTTGTCGAAAGCCTTGGCAACATCGAGACCAACAATGACTTTTGTGTCAAGGGTGCGTTGCATGACGACCTGGTGATGAAGAAGAAGCATAACGTCCGGCGCTGCTAGATGAGGGCGAAAGCCGAACATCGTGTCTGGTAGGAGGTGGTTGTCTTCGAGGTAGCGAAGGAGTCTAGTCTGGATCACGCGTTCCATCAACTTCCCCACACAGGAAGTGATAGAAATGGGGCGGAGGTTGGCCAAGGTGGGTGGTTTTCCCGGCTTAGGAATAAAGACTAGATCGGCGCACTTCCATTCTTTCGGAATGGTACCGCTGGCCCAGCATTCTTGAAGGTAGTCGGTGAGGGCATGAATAGAGGCGTCGTCTAGATTCCTAAGCATTGTGTTAGAAATGCGGTCGGGGCCTGCTGCTGAGTTGGTCTTAAGGCGATTAAGTTCTGCTCGGACTTCAGCTAAAGTGATCGGAGCGTCTAAGGTAGGATTGTCCGAACCCTGATAAAAGGGGAGGCTGGTTGCCGGTTCGGGCCGAATGTAGGTGTCAATTAGCTCTTGTTTGAGCTCATCTGGCGTGCCAGGATACAAGTGGAAGATTCGCTCTAGCTGTTGGCGTGCTTGGAGCTTTCCTCCAGCTGGTTCCAGCAGATGTCTGAGTAGGCTCCACGTATTTCGAGTGTTAAGGGTCTTGTTCATTTGGCAACAAATGTTGTACCAGCTCTGCCGGGTGAGTTCGATTGCATAGTTCTCTATGTTTGTGTGGGCGCGTGCCAGCCGACGGCGGATATCGCGGTCCCATTTTCGAGTGGACAGCAGGGCCTCGAGCGACTTCTTGCGCTTCCAGAGATGGGCGTAGTAACGGTCGCAGTAAGGGACTGTGTCTTCCACGTCGACCGTTTGCGTGGCGTCCGCCACTTGTTTGACAATTTCGGTTGTCCATGCGTTGATGTTCGTAATGGTGGGAGGCGCGTCCTGCTCTTTCCTGTGTGCGCGAAAAAGGTCCCAGTCTATCACCTTAGCCGGCCGTGTACGTTGCCTCGTGGGCTCTTTTATCACGATCTCGAGCATGAAGTGATCGCTTCCAAAATTTTCGTTAGTATGACACCAAGAAGCTTCGACTCCGGAGCTCGTAAAGGCGAGATCTGGCGTTGTGTCTCGGTGTAGGCCCGAACCGAGCCTAGTGGGGTAGGAGACATCTGTGATAAGGGTGAGCTGGTGGGTATGCCAGTCATTCCAGAGGCGTCTGCCCTTGGCCGAGTCGTAGTGGTAGCCCCAAGCGCGATGATGCGCATTGAAGTCACCGATGATAAGGAGAGGCTGCCCTCGCGCTAGCTCCTGGGCACTGAGGAAAAGGGGTCCGAAAACGTCTTTACGGGCCCGTGGAGGGCTGTAGACATTAAGCACAAACAAACTAGTGCGACGATTGCGCCCGGCTCGAGGTAATACTTCTAACAATACGTGTTCGGGGAAGGTAGGATCCAAATTATGCTGCAGGACCGTGAGGTTACGTTTGACGAGGGTGGCTACTTGAGGCTTTACTCGTTCTGAAAAGTATGTTGTGAAACCGGCAAGTTGCGTGTTCTTTCCCCCTTCTTGGAGGGCTATCAGCTCGGGGCGATCACTTGCGGTGAGGAACTGTTGGAGGACCGGACGCTTTCGTGCGAACCCCCGACAGTTCCACTGCCAGACGGTTGTGTTAGCCGAGCTGAATGCCATGATTAGGCTGGGAAAGTTCTGGCGTTGGAGGGAGTGCCGGCACAGCGGCCGCGGGTTCAGCGATAGCTGGGGGCTTCTATGGTTTTGCTCAGGTTCTCAATTTGTTGGGCGACCTGTGAGCCGATTGTGTGAAGTGAACGTTCGATGTGCGCTTCTAGAGCCCTGATGTGAGTGTGGGTGAGTTCGTATTTTTTCTCGAGTCTGTCGAGACGTGTTTGCCAGTCTTCGGCTTTAGGATCGTTGTCAGCCGGGGCCTTGCGTTTGTGTTTGTGTCCGCTGGAAAGCGCGATTTCCATAGGTTCTACCGTAGGTGGTGACTGCGCGGCCGGCGGAGATAGGGTGTGTGACGTGGCTCGATGTTCGAGAGCCTCCACTCGAACTATGAGTTGCTGTATAACTGCTGTCAGTTCTACAATCGCTTTATGTGTGTCTGAAGTACTGGGAGTTCCCTCCTGCGTACTCACCGGTTGTTGATGTCCTTGTGGGTCGGGGGAATGACGGTGGCGCAGGTGGATGCTGCAGAGGAGAAGAGCTCCAGGCTGCTGGGTGACTGCAGGCGGCTCTTTTCTGTTCTGGGAGGAAGTCTGAAATCGCCCTTTGGGGTGGTAGACTCGAGCGGTGGAAAGGAGCTCGAGCGGTCCTGCCGCTGCCTCTGCCGGCTGCCGGAGCGTTGCTGGTCCCATCGACTGGTGTGCTGAAGCGTTTGTTGCTTGCCTGGCTCTTGTGTCTTGCTTCTGTGTGCCTCCGCTTGTCGGTGCTTTTCCCACTGTCGGCGCTTGACGGTGTAGGGGATCCTGAAGATTTCCTCGCAGCGGCTATCGCCCGTGAGGTGCTCCTTGCCGCACAGACGACAGGTTGGTATGCATGTGTGGTCAGTCGGCGATTTGGTAGTTCGCAGCCTCTGCATTTCTTAGTTGGGCTAGCGCAGACGTCAGCTCGATGACCGAGCTCGCCACAGCGATAGCACACTTCGTACTTCTTCTTGAATAAGTTACATCTGTGTCGACTGTTGCAAAAGTAAATCCATGCCGGTACCTGAGGCTGAGCGAACGTGATGAGTACTGCGGTGGTGTTCCCGAGCCGCCGAAAATCCACGATGGGCGGGTTGCGGTTATTTTGTAATTCTGCTTGAATCGTATCTCGGTCCAGTCGGAGGTCGACTCCCGCGAATCACACCACGGCCCGAGCTTTCATCGGGAGCACAGTAGACGGACACCTCGTAGTCCTTGTTGTCGATGGTGATCTCTTTGACTTGTAGGACCCGCTCAGCTCTTTCGAGATCTGGGGTGCAGTACGCGAAAGTGTTCTGATTAGGTTGGCTTGTATTAGGTCTTCGTGACGCACGGCGTCTCTGGTGAAGCGAGCAGCATTGCACACCGCTGCCAGCAGTTGGTAGGGTCGAAATCTTGGAAAGTAGCAGTCCGCCATGAGGGCGAACGATCAGCTTGAGTGCGTCGCTCGGTAATCGAGGCTGTTTTGAAGCTACAGAATTTTTGGCTAGTACGCGTCCTCGCTGTCGAGGCGTGAGTTCGGTTGACGTCTTCCTTGCAGGTGCACCCGAGGCATGACCTTTGTTGACTTGGGGCGGTTGATGCGGTCCCGCTTTATCTCCGGGGAATTGGGTACGGCAGACCCTGGTGCTGTTCGCGCCACCCGGAGCTCGTTTACTTTTGTGAGCCAGTCAGTGGCGGCTAGTTCTTCACGAGAAATTGGATGCCCTCGACGGCGACCTTCATGGTCGACTACGGCGCGGCAGGCTCGACCGACGGCGCGGCGCAGCTGGCGGACCGCGCCGCTGCGGCGCCGAGCTCCGTAATCCTCGGCGCGGCGCAGTAGGCCTAGCGAGGCATCCGGCGTGGCCGCGGGAAAAAAATTGCCCTAGAAGGGTCACTCGTCGTCGTACGTACTTCTGGTTGGTGCCTCTGAGTTCCTTTCGTCGTTAGGAAGCCGATGACGCCGATTAAAATACGCTAGGGTCTCACTGTCCGGGATGAAGCCAGGAAATCGGCGCAGCCCATGTGAAGTGTGTCCTTCGTTGGTCGTAGAGTTACTGTATATGCTGCCTTTAGGTAGCAGAGTTGCGCATAGCTCTGGCAAGCAACCACAGCTATGCGGCGAAGTCGCTCGCCGTTTGTTGCAGGCGTCCATGCCTACCGTGTCGCCGATCGACTTGTTTGGCGTGTCGAAGACCGGTGATTAACTTAACTGTCGACCTCTGGTCTCAATCCAATTCGCTGCAGCGGCGGCGTTGAGAAATACAGAAATTGGCCCAAGTGGCAGCTTCTCCGCAATGCATGGTTGCTAGCGGCGTTTGGAAGACAGATGCGCAACTCTGCTACCTAAAGGTAGCATATACAGTAACTCTAGTTGGTCGCGCTCAGTGGCGCCCCTTTATTCAACAGGCAACACATATAAAGCTTACAAGTTCGGCACGTGGTACAGGTTCTCTCGCCTATAGAAATACAATCACTTTCCGCATCCAATTTGTGAGGGCAGATGCGTCAAGACGAAAAATAAGGGGGAAAGACGTTCGCGATATAAACTGTCAATCACCTGCGGCGCATACCCGCGTACCGCGGTCCGTGGTATACGGGTATGTGCCACACGTGTCTGGAAAAAAGGTGTTTCACGACGTACGCGACAGGATTGTCACGTTATTCATTTCAGGACCAGACATTCATATTAATCAATCCTCTTACCCTCGCCTGCTAATCTTAGTCAGCACCAAGTTAAGGAGGCGATCACGAGAGCACCTAGAAGTAGGCGGATGATAGATAGATAGATAGATAGATAGATAGATAGATAGATAGATAGATAGATAGATAGATAGATAGATAGATAGATAGATAGATAGATAGATAGATAGATAGATAGATAGATAGATAGATAGATAGATAGATACTCAAAGTGTCTTTGGTTGCCTGAGAAATGCTTCGCATTTTAAACGATATAATAATGTCATGAACTGGGAGTTGAATCCTTAAAGCATGTGATATTGCATGGCAGAATCCTAGAATCGCAACAGGCGTCAAAATACGTGAATTGCGCTACGAGTGGGTGGCTTAACCCTGCCCACTCATTACAAAGTGTGCAGCTGCGCAGATACGCATGGCACCTTACGGAGGCGTAGTGGATAAATCGCCAATTTGCAAAAGGAAGAAATATGGTGTAGTGGGCACTTCGCAGCTACTTGCAGTAGGCGTTTCTGGGATAGTTTCAGACGACCACTGTTACGCGCACAAACGTTCCTTTTCTTGCGGCATGGCTGAAGGCGATACGCACGAGGACCTACTGCGCTCTGGCGTTCTACTCTTGAAGGCGATGCTCAAGCGTCCTAGGATTCATTTTAGTTTGAGGAGCACGACCGAAAAAAAATTTAACAACTACATGTTCAGGGCAACGCTGTGAAATCTCGAGATAAACAGTTCAACAGTCTCTTGCTTAGTGATTGGTAAATGCACTCTATTTTCTCGCAGGTGGAAACACAGTGCAAAGCGACTTAAGCACTAAGCTTCGATAAAGGTACGTTAAAATATAGGAAAAATGTGTGTGTATCTCCAACTGAATTTTTTTTACCACCAATGTGCGTGGTGATGCGCACGCTGCAATTTCCTTCTCGAAGAACTACACTGTGAACGTGCCCATGGTGCAGGACGTGATTGACGGGGTGGCAACTGACTGCCCGGTGGGCTGCAGTCCTGGCCTAGGCCTGACGTGGGCGTAGGTTGCCGGCACATCCGCATCGAAGGACGGAGGTCGAGCGGCGGCTTCGGCGTAAATGTGTGGGGCAGCCGTAGGGATTGCTGGGGGCGTTCTTGCGGCAACTTGGGCGTAACTCAGTGGTGCACGAGTCGGATGATCTGGTGGTACTCGGGCATGACCTCTGCGATCTGAATTTTTTAAAATTTCATACTACCCTGTGTCCTTAGCATGCATAAAAAGTAGGGAATCTGCACGGATATAACACGTTCAAAAGCGCTTTGCAGCAAAAATCGACCGCCAATATTA
Organism: Rhipicephalus sanguineus; assembly: GCF_013339695.2. NCBI lineage: Eukaryota > Metazoa > Arthropoda > Arachnida > Ixodida > Ixodidae > Rhipicephalus > Rhipicephalus sanguineus. The sequence continues at coordinate 103,847,786 of NC_051185.1, read as the reverse complement.
CGTTGTTGGAATATCAAGACGCATTTCTAACAAACATTACATTAAAGAGAACTGTTTCACGGTTAGTGACGTAATAATGTTTTCCCAGCATTTCTGTTGGTCAGACGTTAACAAAATACTTGAGTAAAACTCGCAAGGTTTGTAAGAGCAATTACTGCGGGTGTGTTTGTTGAGACGAAGGAGATGCCATGCATTCTTTGGCTCCAACTGCACTGGGCGCCCTCTTCGCATAGTTTGTGGTAGAGTGCATAATAATTTACATAGGTAACCATTTACGGTCAACCATAGCAGAGTACCCATACTTATCTTAATGGTTTGAAAGGCTAGCGTCTCCTTGACAATTGTGTGTAGGTACAGCTGCATACGCCTCTCATATGATAGGGTGCTCTAAATCACTCAATGGCCATGCTTTCATTGTACTGTAATAACTTTACACACATCCGGATAAAGCTTTTACGGAACGTAGAACGTAAAGTAAATCACTTAACTCTTTTCCTCGAACCAAACAATCTAACCAAAGGTGACAAATTGCGCGCAATCACTCTTACAAAAAAAAAAGATGACTGATTCCTTCTGCATAGGCATCGGTATAACATGAAAGTGGAACGTGTCGTCAAAGAAGTAGTTTATTGTTTATAGTTCATTGGGTATGTGGACAGCTCGTACAATGGCTACTGTTGTTTGGCAGATATAGCATCGCTGGATATGGACGCATCGCACTCACGTTGACGCCTAGTGGCACATCTCCGTACCGATGACAAACACCCATGATCATAATCTAACCCTTGCGGTAGCTGAAGTTGTTAACATATACGTGGACACCGCATATGGTGAAATCCGCGCAAAGATGGCATCAACCCGCACATAATAAACACTAATGATCGATATGGAGTCCTTCAAAGCGTCATGAAATACAAAGAGAAGCGCTACGCGCGTCGTGTCTTCAGTCTAGACTGGCCGTTACTTCTTACAGGGCGAGCGGGAACGCGCTGCGACAGCTAGGCGAGCGTCCGAGAGCTATTTGTCAATACGGATGGATGCAACGATCGAGGCTTGCGCTAAAGCCGCCACCCCACGGTGTGTTAAAGCGTTGACAAAATTAAACTTGTATTGGAAACGCGCCGAATGGAACGGTCGTTGCAACGGCGCCTTTATTTTTTTTTCGAGCCCGGTGGCGCAGATGTAACCGTCCCTTGATAAAGGCGACGCTCATAGCATCCATCCATCCAAGAGCCCTGTGAGATGTAAGTGTGAACGATAAAAGGCGCGTTCATGTCGTCTCCGTAATGTGCTTGGCGGTAGCTCAATAGGTTAAACGCCCGCCACCCATCGTCGGGGAGCGAGAGGTCATAGGTTCGATTCCCGTCAACGGATCTTTTTCTAATAGTCTTTTTCTTTGCCATCTGATGGCGTTCATTTTGCTGACGTACTTCGGTGACGGAAATACGTCATGAAATTTTTGGTGGACCCCGGCATAAAACACTTTCGTGATAAAAATGTCAGTCCCATAGTTGAGTACACATTTTCACAAACTACAGCTCACAATTAGGGCTGCGGTATAAGAAAATCAATCAATCAATCAATCGATCAATCATATTAATAGGACCGCCCTGCATTGCACTGCTCACGAAATTGGCCCACGATCGCCTTGGTTATTAGCGGCACGAGCATGAAGGGACACTCTTGTCTTGCAGCGAAAGCTGCGATGAGATCCCAACAGCAGCCGGTTTTCACAGCCGCCGCCAGTGTTCGTAACCGTTATTACACGAAATAAGAAATAAATATCTAGTATCGAGCTGGATTTCAGCCCAGACCCTCTGCGTAGCAGTCCAGTATTCTAACACAGAGCCATTCCGGCGCTTGGAAGTCATACGCAAAAGGACACTATGCAAGCGTCAGGTTCGCCGAAGAATCGCCTTTACAGATGTAATATAGCATGGTAGAATAGTAAAAGAACAACCAGGCGCCACACAATACGAATGAACTATTTTCCACAAACTACACAATCTAGGTGCTCGTGACTAATTGCGCTCAATCACTCCAACGATAGAAAGCAGTCCCATAGATGAGTACCTACTTTCACGAGCTACAGCCCTCAATGAGGGCTGCAGTATATGAAAATCAATCAGTCTGATAGTCAACCAATCAGTCAAATCGTCCAATCAGTCAATCAATCAATCAATCAATCAGTCAATCAATCAATCGATCGATCAATCATTATTAGCGCCACCCTGCATTGCACTGTACAGGTGGGTGGTTAAATGCTTCCCACCCATTGCAAAAACTCAGGTAGCTCAGCCACGATTCGTTGCCCTCAGCATCAGCAAGTGTACATAATGACACACAGATGTGTAGCGGGTACGTCGCTTCTCCGAAGAATAGTCACTAATGGCATAGTGCGTGCTTCCCTACTTCGGAAAAATTATGGTGACTTAGAGCGTAATGTGTACCTCGCAGGTGTACTTGCCGTAGTCGCCAAAACAGAGCTTACAACGGACTCTTAGAAAGGCCCCTCGTCTAGCTTTCGCTACCGCGGTGCTGCCTGTTACGCGCAGGCCTGGCGTTTTCTCCTCCAAGCATATCCGATCGAACATATCCGAGCTAATATGGTGAAAATGTCGTTAAAAAATAGAAATCGATGGTTGTGCTTCAAGTTAACTGTAATATTGGATACATAATGCATGGTAGCAGAGTCTAACATGATATAAGGGCCAACTATCTATCAGGATAATTACTTGAAATATTGTATAAATTAATTGAAAGATTGCGAGACTTGGGATCGCTGCGGCACCTAGCGGAGGAGATCTCTACCACGCGTTCTTTTTTTGAGACGCGGTCTGTGAGATCCGCTTCGCCTGCCCGTGAAACACAACACAAGTCAACACAAGGAATACACTGGGGCACGCAAACGCCGACATACGAGTGCTACTACCGGAGACATAAATCCATGATTGGGGTCAAGTCCAGCATTATCTTCTTTTAACACGAAAGTGTTTATGCCGGGGTCCACCAAGCACATCCTTCACGGATATGACGTTGATAAAATGGACGCCAGCGGGCGAGAAAGAAAAAAAACCAAGACAAAGATTCCCCGCTGGGAATCAAAACCACGATCTGCGGCTGCGACGACAAGCGCCCGACGCCCTACCGACTAAGCTAAGTCGGATGAGATGCACTCGGCGCGAACGCGCCTTATATCTTTCACACATTCTCTTTTGCACGGTGCTCTCTGTTGGCGGTGTACGTAGGCGGCGCGGAGCGGGGCGGTGCCGCCGTCTGTGAGAGGTGAAAAGAAGTAATGCTTCAAGATCGACACTTACTGGCGCTTACTCCGAGATTGCGGGCGATATCGGAGGTCATGGTTACAGCGTCTCGATACCAGCGAGGTACACTGGCCGCGCTGGCGTCGCCGAGGCACCTTTGACGCAGTTACGTTGGTTACGTTCTTTCTTTGCCTTTCGCTTCGTGTTAGCGTGCGTCGGCTCATCGGAGTAGTGCGGCTTCCACATGCACCAACGGGATTTCTCCGCCGCCGACTGCTTCGATTGCGAGAGCACCGACTAACAAAACTGCTGCAGTACGCGTTGCAGAAAGGACGCGATTTCGACGGGCGAATGTGGTGCCTTGGTGGAGCGAGACTAGCGCCTGCGAGACAGAGCACAGCGGGACGCACGCGTTTGCGGCTCAGGCTACGAACCTCTACCTCCCGTGTTGCTGAAGCGTAGTGTGTGGTAGCGTATGCATGAGCGCAGGCGTCGGTCACCCATTGCTAGAAACCGCACACCGTGCAGTTTCTCTCCTTAATTGACGACGCTTTGAAGAAGTGAATTCCGGGTACCAATGTTAGTTATGAGCTTGTTGATATCATCCTTACGCGGGATTCACGATTTGCTGTGTCCAAATATACGTTCACAACGTCAGCTACCACAACGCTTTAATCATGATCATGGGCGTTAGTCGTCGCGATAGAGACATGTCGTCAACATGGGTGCATCCACGTCAAAACGGTGCTGTAGCTGCCAAACACGAATAGACATTGTACAAGCTCTCATATATCACTACACAATAAGCACTTCTGTGCTTCTGTGAAATACTTCTGTGAAGACACGTTTCACTTTCGTGTTATACCGATTCCTATGACGAAGGGATCAGCCATGTTTTTTTGCGTGAGGAGTTTCATCGAAAAGAACGGTTGAACCATCCGTCATTAGAATCGGTATAACACGAAAGTAAGACGTGTCCTTACAGATGTAATTGCATCTTTACTGCAAATTGATATAAAAAAGCTTTCTCAATGTCTATTGGTCTTTGCCAGCTATAGCTCCGTTTAACGTGGATGTACCCAAGTTGACGCTTCGAGGCATATCTCTGTCCCGACGACTAACGTCCATGATCAACGATTAGAGAAACCTTTGTGGTAGCTGTAGTGGTTACCGGTGAGAGCGTAATGAGAGAAAGCGGTGTGACAGCCAGAAGAGCGTCGACTAAGGACGCCATTCCGCGGTATGTAAACAGAACACCACTACCGGACTAGAGGAAAACGCCGCGCGCGTTGTGTCTCCCCGATAGCCCTTCCACAATTTTTCTCGAGGCGACCGTAAGCGGGGAACGCAGTTACAGAGGCAGGTGCCCGTTGCAGAGCTATTTCTAATATGGACGGTTGCAATGAGCAAGGCCGAGGCTTGGGCTAAGGTCGCCACCTCACGGTGTTTTAAGGCATTGACAAAATTGAACTTTTGCTATTGGAAACGCGCCGAATGGGACGGACGCGTAGCAACGACGCGTTGCAGGAGCTAATCGCGACGGCCACGGTCATGATGATTTACTTCATTTTATCGATCCCGGACAGCGATACCCTCCCATACGGTACGAAGAACTTTATTTAGGGATCCGGAGAAGTGCCACCCCGTTATGACGTAAAACTTTGAGCGCAAATAAACGACGCAGGACGAGGAAGTTTCTTTGCGTTAAAGTTTTATGTCATAATGTGTAATACGAACTAGCTAACCTAGCTAGTCTGACACCACCCCGCCGAACTAGAGCACTTTGAGAGGAAAGTGTAATATATAAAAGGCGCATTTGGAAAGTCTCCAAAGTGTGCGACGGTAGCGCAGTGGACAGAATGCCCGGCATCTGTTCTCGCGGACCGAGTGCTCGTAGGTTCGATTCCCGTAGATAGAACTTTCTTCCAGTTTTTCTTTGCTATCTAATCGTGTGCATTTTTGGACGTCATTTCCGTGACGGAAATACGTCACTGAAATCCTGGTGGTCCCCGGCGTAAATCACTTTCATGCTAAAAACGTGGAAAATATAGAAATACTTGAATATAGTTGCAATACATAGAGAGGCAATAGCTTAACGGAGGAGGACACCAGCTCCGGTGTAAATTCATGGCTGGATTCTTTTAACTTATCGATTGGAGGTGGGCCGGAACTCCTGCCGCACGGGTTCCTCTTCTTAATGTCTGCTTGAATTTTAGTTGTGTTTTCATCTGGCTCGTTGTTGTACGTACCATTGTCGTCATGATGCCATGCATTTTAACAGCAAAGCACTCTTAGTCATGTGCCGTCCTCGTACTAGTAGTAATAGGCATCAGGCAGGTCACGCGACCATGGGCGGAGTGAATAAATATAAAAAAGAAATTATGATGATTATGTGATGACGGTTATCGAAGTTATGATGATGATGATGTTGCTAGATCACACACTCGCATGCTTACTGCTTCACTGTACGACCGTTTTAACGGCGTGGAACTGGCTGCAATTTTGCCTACATTAAATAAACTCCTCTAAATTGCCTACCGCATTTTATGACAGCGCAGTGCTCTCCCCCCAAGTAGAGTTCATTGAACTACGAGTCGGTCGCATATTTCTGAACACAGTCATGCTCCTGCTTTTAGCAAACCGTAGCCATTAATCGGTCAGCGAAGGCACAGGTGCGTAAGTCTTACCCGTAAGATAGTAATAAGTACTCCCAGTGTTTCGAAGTCGACGCGAAGTCTCAATTTGCAGGTGCGTAGGTGGTGCATGAACCCACGGATTTACCTCATGAAAATCTACGATTGCGACCTCACCTGGAACGTTGCTTTCTCGTGGTGTCGACACGGCGTCCCTTTTCTTGTGCCCAGAGAGCATCATTGTTCGGAACGGCCCAACGAAAGCCATTACCGCGAATATCGAAGCTCGTGCTTGGCGCCCTATTTTCTTAGTAAAAATTTCCCTGGTGTGTACAATGCTGCATGTGTAACCTAGAAACGGCATTTATTCCACCTATAACGAAACATCCCAGCAAATAATTCACAGATAGTGCTCTTCTGACTAGACCAGTGCGCCGGTCCCAAAATCACCGGCGGCGGCGCGCCGGTGTTTCCACCTCTGGCGGCGGCGAGTCAACGGCGGCGGCTTGATCGTATCGGCGGCGGAGCGGCGCGGGGGAGAAGGGGGGAGGGGGTAGATTTGAAAGGTCGTGGGGAGAGAAATTTGTTCCTTGAATTTCGAAACAATGTCTTTTACCGGAAGGGCGAGGCGGTGAATGCGATAGAAACATGTGGTAATGTTATACGAACTAAGGCTAGCAGCTAACTCTTTTTGATCCGATCTCGCGTAACTATAAAACGCTGGCGTATGGGAATACGGCTGCTCCCGGGAGAGATGCGGTTTTCGTGCAGTTTGTTGTATGAGTAGTCGCAGCACGACGCGTTGAGATCACAGCGCACAGAAAGGCATACGAGCCGTTTGCTGTTGTCTGCCGAGATAACGCGCGCGCCAGCGCTCACAACCGCGCCCTTAAAGGCAAAGTTCACAGTTGCTGCTCGAGCCACGCAGCACCCCCTAAATCGGTGTCCCTTCATGCTCGTTCGTCGAGCGAAACACGGGCGGGGCGTTTCTTTTTTGGTCGAGGCGCAGTCGACGACAGGACACGCACGCAGGATGATGTTATCGCATGCGCCCTCCATGCGACGGAGATGGCCAGCTTGTTTCATCTCTGCTTCAGTCATGTTCCTCGCCAGCGCTCGCGTACTTTTACTCGCTACTTCAGCATACGATGCGAGGAGCAATGTTATCGATTTGGAATTCATACGGAAATAGACGGTGACGGTGAAAATATGTCCACTGTCTAATAATATTTATCGCAATCTATATACAAAAACCTTGGAAGCGGGCTGGCCTTTTTTCCGCAGAGCTGCATCGTCTTCGCTGTAAAAAGTTCGTCCGTTGAAAGAATCAAATAATCCGGCGTCTTTTCGAATGGCTTCGTTTTCGCCTTCACTGCCACTCTTACAGGCAATTTCTCCTTTCCACTTATTTCTTCACAAAACACGCGGCCAATGTCAGCACTAAGCGTTGAGCCTATCAGGATTTCGGGCTGTCGGCTACACCCTGTTATCTCCGCTTGCGCAGGCGGAAATGCACAAAATAGAGCGAAGTCATGCGAGAACAATAAGAAGGGGTGGATGACTGCATGGAAAAGCAGAGGGAAGACAATTCAAAATTGATATTTCTCGCATATGAACCAACCCAGAGTATGTGCCCTAATCATGTCATGTGAATCACCGTTCTGGCGTCACGAAGTGTCCCGAAGGTACGACAAACGCCAAGAAAGAATAACACGCTCGATTTTGTATTTCCAGAGGCTGTTTGGGGGCCCTTTAAAAAAACACGGCGTGCAAACATGAACACAACAGAATAGGTAAAAAACCACAAACGCCGCTAAAACTGAAAAATCCCCCCATATCCACGGAATGAATGATGATAAGTGTGAAGCTCGAGAGGGGGAGATCATCGGTAAACCGTAACTCTCTCGGGAGAGTTAGACCATTACATCATTAAAAAAGACGTAAGAGTGTGCGTATATTATACAAAATAAACTTTTATTTTGTTCTTGTTCGTTTGTTGTTTCGTTTCTTCGTTTGTTCTTTTCATTTCGTCGTTGTCATGGCGGCTGGATTGCGAGATCCCTTCATTATGACGGCTTTATGGTCCGTGAAATGAAGCGAGAGAGGTTCTTGTACTGGCTGCAGTGCGAAGTTTGCAAACACTAAGTCTATGCACGTCCCTCGGATCGTGGTAGGTTGCATATGGATACATCTGAGTGCGTATTTGGAAAGCATGTGCTGCACGATCCAGTGATTGGCAATGAGGTCCACGTTGAAGTCCCCAACCAGCACAAACGGATGGTTCTTGTACTTGTTGTCGTAGTCACGTAACGCAGCGTCTATGAACGACTTGACATCCTCGATAGACAGGTTGGCTGTGAGGTACACGGTCATGACGGCGACTAGCAGACGGCGACTGAATCGGTGGACCAGTGTTTCGACGCGTGGTGGCGATTCCGGGCTCGATTGTCGGCTCCACGATGGAGTGCCAAGCATGAAGCTTACCCCGCACCTCCACCAGTGTAACGACGTGGGATCGACGAGGACACGGAGCACGACAAACAAACAGGCTTTATCGATCAGAGAAAGGACTGCGACGTCTTCTTCGCCCCAGCGCTGGGCCAAGAACACTCGCGCTGCTTCGTTACCATCACCACTGGCACATACGCGCGGCATGTGCGGTCACGTACGAGATAGGAGGGACAGACCCACGGCTTTCGGAGCTTCGCCCCTAAAATCGTACAGCGGCGAAAAAGAATGTAGGCGCAAATAGTTATCTGCGCATTCTCAGGAAGATGGCAATACCAATAGAGTTTCCTAAAATTAACTAGAGGGGACTCTGGCGCTGCGATCGTTCAGCTACCATGGGAATGATGGGTAGTACACAAATTTGCCTAGTCTTCGTGCTTACGGCTTCAAACGTACTTGTGGCTTTGTTTATTGCTATGTTTTAGTTTTCTTTCGGATAAAAGAATTGATCGTTGTGAACTTCGTGACCAGATTTGAATCGCTGAGCCTAAAGACGATAAAGCGGCGAAGTGAAACTGCTGACTTTTACTGAAATTCTTTTTGCGACAAAGCGGATGTAGCCGACGCAGAGCCAAACGGAGCCGAAAGTACGAAGTTTAGACAAATTTGTGTACTACCCATCATTCCCATGCTGGCTGAAGCGTCGTGCGTTGCAGCTCCCATAGACACTAGCGCAAGAGTTCCATCTAGTAAGTATTGTAGGAAACTCTATGGCAATAGCTATCAAGCAGGTGCGGGCGGCGATCTACGTGAGAGATAACTGTTCCCTCTTAGCTCTTGTGTCCATGTTTCGAAAGCGTGTCTTTTTAAAATGAATACCCACCAACTTGCTCTGCTATCTGTTATTCTAAGTTTTTCATTGCCTTTACTTCCATATTTTTTTATCGATTTACTCGAGTAAGAATGAAAGGAAAAGAAAGTGTACTAACGCATCGATGTTTATTACATATCTTTTTTATTTATCTATGCGCAGTGTAATAGGTCCAAGACTTCGCGAACATGCTGTCCAGCGAGATGGGTCGTGGAACCCTTCAGGCTGGAGTACGCCGCAGCGTTGAGGTCAGGCAATACTCGTGAGACTTCTGGAGGAGAGAAAGATGCGACATCTTCCGGGTAGCTATTCTCGATGTGCCCATCTAAAGATGTCCATCCACATCCACAGAGCGCATTCAGTTACTCGAAAAAATTACACCATCTCCCGCTAAAGGGGACCATGAGGCGATGCGAAACCGGAGCACTTGCACGATCACCTTCCGTTGGCGTTCGCTGGGCATTCTACCGACCTCGCGTCGTGGAATGCGAAGAAGAACACTACGCGCGTCGTGTCTTCCCTCTAGCCTGGCCGTTAATTCTCACAGGGCGTGCGGGGAACGTCGACAGGCGCGCGAGAGGGAGGCAGCGTAGGAGAGGAGAGAGGGGGAGGGGACGCGAATGCGCTGGCCCTCATCGCGGCGCTGCGCAGGAGAGAATTTCGGCATGTCGAGCCCGCATTTCAGAGGAGCCAACCGAGGCAAGCGCTGGACTGAACGCGCGCAGTGCTCTGCCATTTGAAGGAGAGGAGACTAGAGGAGGAGAGTAGCGTATGCGCCGTGAGAGCAGAAGCGAGAACGCAGGAGAAGCGCAAGCAGGAGCTGGTAGAGAAGTGGAGAGAGTAACGAGCAGATGTTGGAGAGAGGGAAGGAGGAGAGTCGCGCGTGTGTAGTGTGAGTGCGGACCACAACGCTGCGTGCGGATGACCACGTCGCCTTACATACCCCCGAGCAAGAGATACTTGGCGTCTAAAAGCGGTGAGCCGTGATATCACCTCGCTCTTGACCACGTCGACGCTCCGAACACTCCAGTTCATGCCTAGTGCAAGAAAAAAGTGGACGAATTGTACATAAACAAGAACTTGTCAAGTCTGAACATGCATATGAATGTGTCCCAGATGTTTGAGAACGATGCAGAAAATGCGTACCGTCCTTCACAGGTGCGTTAGACGGGCGGACGAATTAAACCTAATTCGATGGCTAACGCGATCGCAGTTTATGTACGGCCTCCGAGATGTGCGCCCACAAATGGATCTATTGCGGGAGGGGGGGGGGTTGCGTTCGTTGCGTTGAAGCGCATTTCGTCCCTCTCATTCGTGTCGAGAGTTGTGAAAGCTTCGTGAAGTCAAAATGACGTTGCAGAAGGAAACAGAGGGCGCGCTGCTCGCCGAGCTCCCGCCAATAAGCGGCGGCTGAAATGAACAGTTCATTACGTGCAAACATCTAGAACCACCTGTGAAGAGCAGTATTTTATGTCCAGATTCCCCATCCATGCGCGCCGCAATTATTGGGCGGCGGCGACAGCGGCGTGATCCCTCCCGGGACATTGGCGGCGGTGCGAGCGGTGGGAGCAAAAACAGGCGATGGCGCACAGGTCAAATTCTCACTCACTGCAAATCGCCGCGTTTGCTCCGTCTTTGGCGTGGATGGATGCATCGATGCTGTATGAGCGTCCGTTTCATAAAGGGGCACTGACATGTATGCCACCATGCTCGACAAAGGAAAAAAAGACTGTCTTTTTTTATGTTGGCCTACAGGCCTTGTCTACTTCGATTAAACCGATCTTACCACAGAAACAAAACGAAACAAAAATTCACAGCCTAGATCTCTGCCCCTTTCGGCAGAATGACGTTATTTTTTCCACAATTTATTCTTGTCCTTTCCACATTTCTGCCACCAATACTCCAACCGTCTCTTACTTATTTCTATCGCGGACGCGTTCAGATTTCCGTTGTTGTCCCTAAATACCTAGGCATCGTGTAGACTCATGCCCAAACGTACACCTCGGTGGATATCTCCACATTAAATCAGAACATGCTCCGTCGTCTCCTTGGCTGCCCCACAGCTTGTACATTTCCGTTGTCGTAGGGTGCCTCGATTTGCGCGCCACGTTGTCGGGGAGTGCAGCGCGCTCTTGCGCGTCGTCTACCAACGTTCGGTTTTCGAACAGCCACGTGCAGGCTCTCGACGATGAAATATTTTGCGTTCCCTGGCGACTTTTGTGGCATGTAGGTGACTACGGGAAACCAGTGAGCTATTCCTCACCGCGTGTAAATCAGCGGAATGGGACTGTAGAGGATGTCCATAGAGCCAAATCAACAAGCGCAAATCTGGGTTGCGTGATCCTGAAAAGTCTCCGTGCTCGATCTGGTTAAATTGCGGAGTTCGGATGTGTATTCAAAGAGCTTTGCTTGTAACCCGCACAATGAAAAGTGCACGAAAAAATGAAATTGCTATTTCATTTCATCCTTTAAGCGAACGATTACAATATAAAGAAAATGCCTGAAATGGTGCTGTTTGAATGTCTACTATGAGTTCCTCACCAACTAAAGCAAAGGTTCAACCAAAAGAAGCGATAGATAGCCTAGCAATGAATGAATGAGTGAACAATTCCCACATAGTCTCCTTTGTGAGTGTGATGTGATGTGTACGAGTACAGTTGTGAATTGATGTGTACGAGTACAGCTGTGTTGTACGTTGCACCTTTCTATAGAACAATGTTTTCAGGCGGAACCAGGGCCGCCTTTGGGCAGATTTGAAAATAAGCAAGAACTTAAGCTAAATGTAGCGAAAAAAAATCCAAATCCGTTCAATCGAAGCGACAATAATTAAGAACGGAGCTTGTATAAATGTACATGCAAAAAGACATGGTTGATCCCTCCCTCATAGGAATCGGAATTACACGAAAGTAAAACGTGACCTCATAGAAGTAACTGAATGTTTGCTTACATTATATAAGAGAGTTTGCACAATGTATATTGATGTCTGGCAGATATAGCACCGTTTAACATGGATGCACTCACTTTGATGCATGGTGGTACATCTCTATGCCGACGACTAACGTCCATGTTCAATGATTAAACACACCCTTGTGGTAGCTGTAGTAGTTATGGTGAAAGCGTAATCGGAGAAAGAGGTGTGGTAGCCAGAAGAGCGTCGCATATTCAACGCAGAACTTGGTCGCCATAACTCGGCATGTTATAATGTGATTGAACACCACGGCCGGACTAGAGGGAAACGCAAAGCGCGTCGTGCCGCTCCGGTAGCCCGGCCGCGATTTTTCGGGAACGCGATGTTACAGCCAGGTGAGGCAGGCGCGCATCGCAGAGCTATTTTAGGTTTGGATTAGCGTGATGGTATGAGCGAGGCCGACGCTTTTACGACGCTTGGGCTGAGGTCGCCACCTCGCGGTGTGTTAAGGCACTGACAAAATTACACTTCTGTTGAAACCGCGCCGAATGGGATGGACGTGTAACGCGTTGCAGGTACTAATCGCGAAGGCCACAGTAATGATGTAATACTTTGCCGCTCCCAGAGGGCAACACCACCCCGCCGACCGGGAGAGCGGTAGATATAAAAGGCGCGTTTGTAAAGCAACTAGAGTCTGTGACCGTGGTGCAGTGGATAGCGCGCCCGGCAACTGTTGTGCAGACCGAGCGATAGTGGGTTCGATGCCCATTGACGGAACTTTTTAGATGCGAAGTATCTTAAGGCGGAGCTCAATCCGGTGGTGGTGGTGGTGGTGTGCGGCGTGACCACCCTTACTGCGCATGCGCATACCCTCTCCACACACCTCCTCTCCACTCACACTCTCCCCTTCCCCTCTCCACATTCCCTCTCCACTGTGCGAGGCATCGGCACGACACCTTTGACCTTCGCAGCATTCGTCAGCGTCTGGAACAGCCCCGCAGCAGCCGCATCCTGGAACCACCGAAACGCGAGTTTGGCATTACGTTTACGCAAGAGACAGACAACGAACTTTATTTTAATCCTGAACAGCTACAGACAGGACCCCCTAATGGGAGGCCGTTGTGACCCCTGGCCGCAAACACGTTGAGGACAAAATGCCGTGACGCTCCGCCCTTTCGCGGGCCCTCGGGATAGCCTGGGGTGCTACGCAGTATGGCTCGAGCGTCTCGAGAACACGAGTTTGCTCCGAGCTCGTTCTACGGTGATTATAGCACGAAGACAGTGCGGAGCGCGCAATAGCAGCGTTGATAAAAACGGTTGCAAGGACGAGCATGGCGTCACAAATGCATGTGTGGCATTTGCGGCAGCATTCAAAGCAACACCGCGTGCGAACGAGTCAGCGCCGCCACTCAGTCAATATTTCAACAGTGCAGCGACGTCAGCGGGATCGTTGCGCCATCTTTTTACCAACTGAAACTCGCACCTCGCACAGGCGTGTTTGTGGGCGTTTGTCCTTTTTCGGGCACGTCCTTTCGTTCCACCTGCGGCACAGAAATTTCTATTCCACAAAGCAACAAGGACGCACACGCAGTACTCTCGTGCAACTCGTTCCGCTTCTCTCGAATATTACAGATAAATTAATGGACAGATTATTGCTACTTACATTCTGTTATTTTCAGTTACATTCCACGTCTGAAGATTTTTCTGCAGTAACAAATTGGTAGAAACAATGTATCCACAAACAAGTATATATTAAAATATCTCGCCGCAAATGCCACCAGGGGTGCTTGCTTCATGAGCGCGGTGAAGTTGAATGCGAAACACCTAGCCACGTGATGATATAACCTTTAGGCCCGTATTCTGAAACGCTCCTTACCTCAGTGAGGGGGCCTTAACTGCTTGAGGACGCCTTATTGCGTATTCTCGAACGCTCCTTACGAAGGTTCCCTCACTGAGGCCCTCCTTGGTGCTCCCTCAAGTTAAGGTAGCTCTAGGGCTACCTTAAGGCCTCCTTACCTTGCTATTTGCACTTAAAGGGCGCTTCTCTGTAGTACTTTGTCAGCGACAGTGTGTCCGATTTCTTATTTTCGATCGATGCCTTGCACTTCTGCACAAGCTCGCTGTAATTGTATCCTCGTCGTTCTTGGAAAATTGCTTGGCAGGCGTGTTTTTGAGCGTGCGGCCGAACGGCTGCCAACATTTTTCGTTAAGATTGCGCAGCGCGAAGAGGACAAGGCATTTTACAGGAATAGAGAAAAAAAGAACAGACTCAAGGAATGCGACACGGTAGGCCCCCTCATCGCGCACCGTTCGTGCTGCCGTCTTCCAGGAATGGCAGTTCTTGTTTGGATTAGGCTAACAATGGCATTCTTCACATGCCATGCGGGCTGCTTCCATAATGAGACAGGTGCGGTCGTCCGGGTAAGAGAAATCACACTGTACTTGACGAAAGCCAGCAAACGGACGTTTAGTCAGTACTTGCCACAAAAGCAGTGTACACCTTATTATTCATCGTTATGCCTAAAAAATATTCCTTATTCTTGCTTGAAAACGGACGTTTAGTCCGTATTTCACACGTACTCTCGATCCCAGACTTGTGAAACACGCGCCTTACCTTACTGAGGCGGCTCTTAGGAAAGGAAGGTTGAAGGAAGCTTTTAGAATACGCTGGCTCCCTCAAGGAGTTCCTTAAGATAAGGAGGCATGAAGGGCTCCTCACGTAAGGTAAGGAAATGGTCTGAGGTAAGGAGCGTTTGAGAATACGGGCCTTAGTTCTTCGTGCGTGTGTGCATAGTCTGTGCGATAAGCTGATATATGAATAGTGCCGCTCACTGGCGTTGCGGCGTGAGCAAACGCGGCGGGCGGACGCCATCTTCGCCTCTGGCGTCTGTCAATCAAACTGATTGGCGCGCGAACTCAAGTACAAACGCGTTAATTCTGAAAAGGCCTCAGTTGAACTCGTGACTGTCCTAGTGCCGGTGTGACTGTCAAGCGTTTCATTAGGTGGACGCCCAGCAGCAGCTTCTCTGCATACAAAATAATTTGGTCAGCTTGCACTACTTGTACAAGGCTGGAGCCATCGGAGGAGCTTGTGATCACCTAGCTTCTTTGAGCTTTTTGCGTGGCTCGTCTACTCAGTCTGCTCGGTCTGCTTCGTAGTGAAGACCACGTCAGTTTTGTCTCAGTTTTGACGGTAATAAGCTAGGTCTTAATTAACATGACATGGAATACTCATATCCTAATTAGTAATACTTAATTACCACAACAATAATAACTTACGTTTACTTAGTATGAAGCTCATTAACATAGTCCTAGCTAGCGCGATCCTAATTAGAAAGACATAAGTAAGGCCTTCATTAGCTTGGTTTTTATTAGCTCGTTCCAAATTAGCGTCCTGTTAATTACCACGATTTTAATTCGCTTGGTCATAGCTTTACACGGCTTCATTAGCATGATCTCCGTAAGATGTGGCATAATTTGCTCGGTGCTAACATGACTTGGCTTAATTAGCTTGGTCTTAGCTTGTCCTGACTTAATCAGGTACGTATACCGCCCAGCCAATTAGCTAATCAGCTGTGCGCACGTGCTCGGAGAGCCAGCAGACGATGAAGAAGAGGACGAGGAGGACGAAGCGCAACGCGCTAGAATGTACAGGACGACCATGATGATTATGCACGTGGCCTCGACGCCCGCGGTGTTCTAAGGCGCTCGGGCGGAGCTAATCTCAGAGGCCACGGTGCTGATTATTGTGAAGGATACTTAATGAAGGTATTAAACGTTTGAAGATCAGTGAACTCAGTGGATCGGCAAACAAATGAAAGAAGATGCCTCTGGTTTCAAGATACCACCCAGCTCTGTCGACCGCCGTTGACGTGACGCCGCGTTCCATCGTAACCAATGAAACGCAGCGCGCGCTGAGGGCTGGATTTGACCTTTTCGTACTGTTGCCTCGTTCAAAAGGGAGTGTCGCCAGAGCTCGGAAAAATTTTGAGTTTTACCAAACTCGGGCCATCCTGCATAGCACCACTTGGTTTCGGAGTGCCCTGCTTCTGATGGCCTCCTCCCATCCGGCTTCGCTGGAGAGACGTTTTTTTAGGCAACGCGGGATAAATCGCCAGAGCATGTGAGCCAAGTATAAAATTTTCCCGATCTGTACAATTCCCCGACGTCGGGTTTACAGCTTGTTCTAGAGAGCGGCTTTTAAATGCGTAAGCACTCCCGCGCCGACGAAACGAGTAAACTGTCCGTCAGTCGATTGCTCGTCATGTAGCACCATCGTCAATATGAAGACGTGACTGTAGAAACCAAAACACACAAACAAAACAAAAAATATGGAGGCTACTATAATTATTGACTTAGATGTCTGGTGGTGGCACACGCACATCGGCGTTTGTGCCCTGTATTTCTCGGGTTCTCAGAAGCCATGGAGAAAGAAGCGCTTGGTTGAGATCTGCTCCGCCAGGTGCCGCAGCGATCTAAGCTGCTCACACGAAATCGCCTGTTCTCTCAAAGAAGTGAGTCATTTATTTGCATTAATTATCCTAACAGTTAATTGGCTCTTATTTTAACCCCGATGAGGCGCTTTGTACACAAATGTGTGCACCCACTGTTTTTTTGTGTACACCCCTTCTTCACTGACCGGGACGTCTTCACTCATTTGATGAATGCATTCGTTGTAATATTGAAAGACGAGCTAGTTGGTATGAGTGCATCGTAACTTATTTTTAGCGCACACTGACACACGGACACACCCTTCATCGGTGTCTATCGGGGAGCGTACTTAAAGGCCAACTCCGGCGATTTTTCGAGATCCATGGATCTCAATAAAATTCGCTGAGTACGTTCCTTTTCACGTTCCCGTTATATATGCCAAATTACAAGCTGGAGACATACGCAGATTCATTGCAATGAATTTTATTGATTGCCCCGACTCTCCCCACCTCGCTTCCCAAAATTATTGGCAACATTGGGTGCGTGACGTCATTTTTGTTAAACGGAAGTGACGGAACCGAGGGGCTAGAGCGTCTGCTATCCGCAAGGCAACAATCGCGAGTGTTTGGCGAGCGCTTCGTTGGCTGGGCGTGTGAATTTCAGTTCCTTGTGGTAATGCGTGCGATGGGTGGCAAGTGGTGTCGCGTTGTGGGCTGCACACGATTCCCCGTTGGCAGTCACGATACACTCGCACCTAACGATTACCCTGCGTCTCTATCTTAGAGTGTTTTAGCTAGCAATGCCGGTTTACCGCACGGAAAGTACGGTAATACCGTACCGGCTAAAGAATCTACATGCGTGAACACCACGGAAACACTTCCCGTAGCATATACAGGGTGCACCGTGACCGGGCCTATCGGTATACGGTGAGCTGCGCATCGTGCGAAACAACGTAACCTAATGGTGCGAAAGGTGGCTCATACTTGGCTTACATTAAATTCCTTCGGCCGTACCAACGCGATGTTGAACGCCGCTATTGCCAAACTGATGCACTCTTCCCATAGCAATATTAAGAAGCTTTAGTTAGTCCGCGAACTTCTCAGCGATAGCATTTTACCCAATCACGGCCGCACAGACTTGAGCTCCCTGGACAGGTGGTGCCATCTGGCGGTGGAATGTGCAACCAGGCAAGCAAAGAGCTGAACAGGTGTGTTCCACTTCATCGAAGAGGAATGACCATTACAGTTGGCCTCCAAATGCGTCGGAATCACAGCTGTCATTTTCCGACAGCTCAGCTTGTGCACGTGACACGGTCAGTCACACACAAGATTTTCGACGGAGTCACCTTTCAAATGAGCGTCTGCTCTTCGCCGCTTTCGCAGCTTTCATACTACGCGCTGGCGGGACCGGCATGCCTTGCATGATTTCCGGTTTTGTAACCACTTATACGTCACGCGAAGACAGTATGCTCGGTTGGGTTTCGGTTTCGGTGTTGCGCTTTTTTGCTTATTTAAAATTATTCTCCTATTTGCCGAGTGTTTCTGCTATCGGACCCATGACAGGAGCGTCTCAGGAATATAAAAGCACCATTACTTTGACATGGCCGAAAAAATCGCTGGAGTTGGCCTTTAAAGCATCCCCGATCACAAAAACCCCTTCTGAGCTACCACTCCTTTCATTCCAAGGTAATAAAAATGGAGTGGCCACATCCTGTTTAAAATCCGATGTTACCAAGTCGTGTCATCATTTTGCACAGGAGAGTTTCAGGGAGCAAGTTATTAGGTTAAAACACGCCGGCTTTCCCGAGTCTGTTTTGCAGGAAAGTTGCAGGCGCCTTATTAAGCGCATAAAAGGCAGCCAAGATCAACAGCAGGAACAGGACCGGGGCAGAGTAGCGGTGATACCGTACGTAGATGCGCTGTCACACCGAATTAAAAAGACCGCCCATAGGTATGGGCTAAACGTTTTTCACGGCCAAGAGTAAACTAGCCAAGCTGTGCCCCATGGTTAAGAAGAAGCTGGAAGATGTTGGACGAGGAGGCGCACAAACTTGCAAGATTAAGCACAAGGTCTGTTTTGTTCCATGTGCGTTTAACCTTGTTTACTGTATTCTTCTCACATGCGGACGAGTGTACGTGGGGCAGACTGGTCGCTGCATAAATATTCGCCTAAGGGAGCACCAGTCATCTTTAAAGGGCAGGCCGCTAACGCATTTGGCCTTACACTGTGAAAAGTGTGGATCCGAGGCGTGCTTTTCAAATACATTCATTTTGTTTAAGCAGCATGATCGCACCGCACGAGATCGCGGAGGCATTTCACATCAACATTAGGCAATCATCCTGTATCAGCCACCCGTCAGTGACAAGCTTCGAAAAAGAAGTGTCACTGCTAAATCGGATAATGAACACATGAGATACGGTACGATGACATGGATTTGAAATTACGATGGTGCGCATGGGCAGAGGGTGACTACTTTGATATATAAATGTTCCTTTTCTGAATAAAACCTTCAGTTGATAGTAGCGCTGGTGGTGTCCCCTTCTTTTCTATATCCGTGTGTCAGTGTGCGCTAAAAATAAGTTACGATGCATTCGTTGGTTGCTAGAGGGACTCCTAATCCCATTCATGCCCATTTCTAGGCTGCAGTCGCAAGCGCTGGAAGCTTCTCGTGATCCCATCTCGGACACCTCGAAAGCGCTGATCTTGCCCGCAAGCGCTGTAGTTAGCGTGCCTCCAACTGCGGAAGTGAAGGAGCCCGTGGGCCTAGGGCTAATGAACGGCTCGAGCGCGAAATCGCGTTGCCCGCAAGTCTTAGCTGGCACCCTCAGTTGGGTCCTGGGTAACGCTAGTTTCACACTGCCTACTGGATCGGAGGCATTGCAAGCTTTCTGTACCTAACCTGGCTTTGCATTGCCTCCGTGATCGGCCCACGCTTGTCCAAGCGACGATGTCATGCCCTGACGTCATCAAGTGACATCGCGTTGTGCCAGAGGTTCGCTAATAAATGCTTCGCATTTATTATCCACGCAGAAGCTCCTTTCAGAGTTACCTACGTGATGCGTACGCGTATTGTTGTATGTCGTGGCTCTCCCTAGAACGCTGTCTACAGGCGGCGTCGGTATGGCACCTTCTGATCTTCCTAGCCTTCATCGGTGTCTGAAACACACCCAGCAGCCGCATGCCGGGACCACTGAAAGGAGAGTTCGGTATTAAGCTTTGGTGAAGTATAAAATTTTCCCAATGCATACAATCCTCCATGAGGCTCTACATATTGTCGTATAAAGAGGTTTTTAAATGCGTAAGCCATCAGAACTGTACGTCCATACGTCCCTCTAACACGTAGGACGATCATCGTTATAATAGACTGAATGCAGGAGACAAAACGGAGCTGAAAAGCGATCCTATATCTCGATTTTTAAATGCGAAGCAAATATTAGCGAACACCTCGGGCACTTTTAGCGTTTCTATCTACGTATCTATCTATCTATCTATCTAGCCGCCTACGTCTGGGTGCTCTCATGATCGCCTCCTTAACTTGGTGTAGACCGAAATTTGCATGGGAGGGCAAGAGGATTTGTCCAATATGATTGCCGAGTCATGACATGAATAACGTTAATATCCTGTCGCGTACGTCGTCAAACCCTTTCCAGTAGACACGTGTGGCACATACCCGTTTACCACAGGCCGCGGTGTACGGGTATGCGCCACAGGTGATTGACAGTTTGTATCCACCCAGGAACGGTGAGAACAGACATTTGTAACTTAAATGCTAAAGCGTTAAACAAAACCAACAACGGCAGCGTTGACTCAACGAATGGAAAGAATGAAAATTAGGATCCCAGCAGGAATCGAACCCAAGCATTCTGCGTGGCGATCAGGTATTCTACCGCTGAGCCACGCCAGGTCTGTAAACTGGTTTAGAAAAACAGCCTACGCAGGCGTAATATCGATGCAACGTAAATTGTGGTTGTGGTGCTGGCTATCTAATTTTACAAGAAAGCAATAAACACTACATGATACTCCTACGATGTGTACTCCTACGATACCGGCGTCATATCAGATTAACGTCTGTAGTTCCATTGTTGGCTCCGCTTTTATAGCAGTCTAATAAGCATTACGTTCGTATTTCTATGATTAAGCAAGCTATATTGAAGCATTGCTCGCACCGGAGGAGTACATTAACGAAAGTTACATATGATATCAACATCACCGCACCGTAAAGCGCACTTCGTCCACTAGAACGACGCAGTGTCCTCTTCATTTCTTACGAGGTTGGGCGATGGCCTCATGCTGACCGAGGATGATGCCAGATTGACTGACAGCCGCTTTGTAGACTAGGCTACGTAGGCCACATACGCCCAGGTAGTCTACGAATACGACAAACACCATCCACTGATGTTGGTCTACGTGGCGCTATCCAGGCCTACCAGCCTCGACGGCCTATACCTCACCAACGCGAAGGGTGGCTTCAGGTTCCGACATGTCGCCGGCTCTGTCGACCAGGGGCGTAGCCAACGGGAGGTTGGGTGGGGGGGTTCAAACCCCCCCGAAAATTTTGTTTTGCTTGCGTATATATGCACGCACACATACAAACGCACGCACGAATATACATAAGGTATCGTTCAACCCCCCCCCCCCCGAAAAAATTTTTGGCTACGCCCATGCTGTCGACAGACAATTTGTCGACGAAATGACCGAGGCATCCACGAATTCCAACAGCTCTACTATACCACATACTTCACTACACAGGAACCCTCGTCACCACGATCACGACCGGATCGTATAACAAGTTAGGACCAGCTGCTGGTGCTCACTGATCGCGGTGATGATGCCTTTGTTCAAGAACTGTCAAGAACTTCTTCCACACATGCACACGGGTTCGTGAAACGTGCGTACGTTCTCGGGACACGTATAAGCACTACATATCAGCTTACCGCTTCTGGTGTTGGTAATACCCACGTTGCCATTGGGAGCGTTACCCGACCGTAAACAACTGGTTATATAACACATATGCGGCTCTTCCACATGTATATGTGTGCGTATAAAATTTATACAGATCTTTAGCGTCATTTTGTAACGTGTAGCTCAGTAAAAAAAGTTACGCCACACTCACCTACCCGCCGCATGCTTCGCATAGCATCGACTCCCACGGTACGTGCAATCAGCCGAATTTTTTTTTCATCACTTGTGTTGGCGACTACGGTCAATTTTCGCGTTTGATGAGGCATCCAAGGCTTTCGTATTGAAAAGGCCGCAGTCAGGCGAGGCGGAAAGGTGGCGGCGCGAGAAAAGGCTCTCGCGACAAGGACTCTGACAATGCCAAGTTGAAGAGGCTGCGATGTCCGGTCCCAACATCCAACGCTGTGTACGTGATTTGAATGGAGTTCGGCAGGCGTTAGGAGAATGGACTGTCTCCAAGCTGAGACTTCGGGTACGCCGACGGAAAAAGCCGAACAGAAAAGCCCAGATACACAACCGGAGGAGTGAATCTTTAGCACACCTGTCTCCGAAACTACACGGGCAAACAATCTATCAAGCAGTGCCATTTCGGCTCAATTAACACCCACGCCGCTGCTTGTCGCGTCTGAATGCCCCGTAAGCGCCAGATTTGATAGTCTTACGGCACACGCAAAAGTCATCATTTGTGTTGACACCGCCACTGCCGGTCACTTTTCATTTTTGTTGACGTATCTAAGGCTTTCGCCTTATAAAAAACATACTTGAGGTAGAGTCAGTATATTGCATATATTAGGTCGAAAGCCTTAGATGCCTTATCAAACGTGAAAATTGATCGTCGTTGTCGGCGTTAACAAGAGCGATGGAAAAATCACCATCACGGGTTGGCGACACCACATGACGTCTTCATGACGTCAAATGTCGCTAAACTTTTGTGGTGTCACTTTGACGACGCCAAACGTGACGTGGCGTGGAGACGTCATCACGACCCCGTCTGTAGGTCAAACCTGGGTCGATCACGGAGGCAGTTATAAAACCGGTGAGGGGCAGAAACTTGTTATGCCTCCAATATTGCAGGCAATTTGCAAAACCACGTTAGGTTCAGAAAGCTTTTCTAAGGGGTGGGGGACGGCGGTGAGAACATTTATTGGAACTTAAGAGGGATACGAGGTATGCTGGGACGAGTAGGTAAGGAACAGTTTATTACAAGTATTAGGTGAAGGTTCCTAGTTCGGGACTCCAGTGGCGGTGGCCGCCACTTGGCGCGCCCGAGCAAGGCTTGTTGGGCTTGTAAGTTGCGGCAGCCGAGCAGGGTCGCCGACCAGTTATCCCGGGTTAACTTGTGGCGGGGAAGGATCAATAGGTCGACTGGGATGAAAAAAATTGGCCGCGTATCTGCGTGCTTCGCTGCAAATGTCGTCTAAAGACGATAGAAGAGGCGCTGCGTGAGATATGAACGCCATCTGGCAATACGTCGGGAAACGTGAATGATGTGTTGCGGGCTGGTAGTCCCGGCGCAGCAGCAGGCAAGACCGGCGGTGACCAACGCGACCGGCGGGGACGCCAGCCAGTCCGAACACGTGGTTTGGCGCGAAGTGCCGAAGCAGAAGAAACGTCCGCACTCAACGAGTACTCTCCACACACTTTTTTATATTCGCGTCGCCTGGGTAAAGCAGGAATGCCAGAGCGGCGCCCCATGGCACTCGTGCAGTGCAATACTGAACTGAAACCGAAACACAACAATGAGCTCGCGCAGAGGGCACGGAGGAAGCCAAGTTTCGGCGCAGTCGCATTTTCAGCGCAGCTTAAAGGGGCCCTGCAACACTTTTCGAGCATGCTCAAAAAGCGCTGCCGATCGGTAGTCGAGGCTCCCGAGAACACGCGAGCCAAATATTATAGCGATGCGCACGGCCTGGAACTTACAATAAATTCTCAAAGTCAGCTGAAAATCGCTCCCTCTTCTCTCGACAAATGATGTATTAGTCCGCAATATATGACGCGATTGTCGGCAGTTCCACCATTGGCTGATGTTATAATCACGATAACACCCTCATTATTACTTTCGTTGTTAATTTTGAGTTCAATAAGTAGATAATATGTATGTTTATATTCTGTTATCGCGTTAAAAACACCGAACAAACATTAATATTAGCACTTCCGGTCTCACCGACAGCTCGTCTGCTCGTAGTTGCGTGGTTCCGTTTTCTTCGCCATGCGCAGTGCCGAAAACGTGAATATTTATGTACTTTTGACCATCGCCGGTTGCCGTTGAGAGTGGCAGCCGTTCGAGTGTTGCCTCGACAGCTGAGAACTGCATCGTCGGCACGTTCGCACGACCGACCGAGGCAGGGGCGCAGCGTGTCTCCGATAACAATGCTGGCGTCCGGTAATGGCGGCGCTTCGGGGTAATCTGCCAGTGCCATCTTACGAGGCGGTGTATCGGAGTATGGGCCGAAACCGATCTCAGCTGTCATTCGTTCCAAACGAGCGCGCAGGTTTGCTTCCATGGTTGGCAGAGCGATGAAAACACTACGGCGTTGGAGGTGCACACCCAACATTACCAAACCGACGCGCAGTTTTCAAGCACGCGCGATACACATTGCGATCGGCTCCGCTCGATGAGAACGACGCAAGCCGACCGGAAGTAGCGGCACAGACCACGTGGTTGCGCCCAGACGTCAGAGAAAAAAAATGAAGAAAAAACTCCGCCGGCGCTCTTGGGCGGAGCCTCGCTCCTCTGCGTTCGCTCCCTCGACTCGCTACCTAGCTTTCCGCGCGCTCGCGGCGTTGAGTTGAGGGAGAAAGCTGCGGAACGTGATCTCTATAATTTGGTAACACCACTCAGACTTGACGGATTCGAAAAATTTTTGCGGCATATGACTCGTGAGGAGCCATACGTCAATAATGAGACTATTCCAATATAACTAAGAAAGGTGTTGCAGGGCCCCTTTAAAACTAGGGTCTCTAGAATTACGTATCTATGTATTTTCTATTAAAGGGACACACCACCTTAATACTTACCTAGTGATGTTGCGCCTCAGATATGCGTAATGTTTGCTTTTTGATCAACCATGTACACAATTATGAACCTAGTGAGCCGTTCACGATGGCTGGCCCTTGTGCAAGTGGTTCAACTTTGGCCGAGTGGCTGAATCGAGGGACGTGCCGACAAACAGAAAGACAGACAGAAAGACAGACCAAAATTTCTGCGTTTAAGTTCCCCAACAAAGACTATCGTCTTTAAAATCCGGAGCCTAATGTAGCGTTAATTTTCCCCTGATCCTGCGCTAATTCTCTCGTTAATGCAGAGCTAATGTACATATATCTTGTGAAGGCTTCGGTGTAGTTCTAAATCCCGACCTAAATCCTAAAGTAGTCTCCTTCTTGGGGAGGTCATCGTGTAGTTCTCAATCCTGCGCCTGATGCAGCTCCACTACCATGAAACCTGTGGAAGTGCCTAGCACGAGCAACCCAGCGATTCCCTTGGAAATCGCGCCCTCTCTTGCGTGGCGCGCGTCGCAGCCGGATGCTTCTGAGGCGTTTTTCTCGATTTTAGGCAAATTACTGCAATTGATGATCATTTATGTAGTATATATTATTGTAGATCCTGTTGGTTTATTATGCACTGGTTTTGAGCATTCTTAGCCTTGTTTTAGGTCTGTATTGACCACTGCGTGACCGTGCCACATGAAAGAGTTGATGGACGACAAGCCGGGCCGCATAAGAACTATGCACTTGAAAGGCGAAGATGATGACTTTCGCCGTCGAATCCTCTTAGGCGAATGCGTCAGGTTAAGTGCCACTTTTTGAAAGCGCCAGATTCAAATGCAAATTAATCGAAGAAAAAAGTTACAGCATATCCACGGGTGAATGATGAAGAGCTTGGGCGAAGCTCCTGAAGCAATCATGGTCTCGGGATTCGCTTCTCGTTGAGCCCGTTTTGCAGCGGCGTCCTTGGCGCGCACCGTCACGGGATCCGCCTGGCTGCCGCCAAGCGAGCGTCCGCCGCTGCGCATCGTCCATGCTTCGCCAACGATCCGACACGTACGGCGACGATCCAGGAGAATGAGAGAGGCGCTCGCTCCCCGCGCAGCCCGCGCCGCCCGCGCAGCAGCCAATCGGAAAGCAGCGGCACTTCCAGCGCCATCTAGCGTCGATTCACACAAGCGCCATATTGCAGACAATTCTATTGGACCAACGCCATCTAGGAACGCGGAAATTTGGGCTAGTTGGTGGGTGCGGAAATTGTGCATCGTGGCAGCGCAGTGGAACGAACATAAGAGAAAGGAACACGTAGACTAGCGCCCGTCCTGTCTACGTGTTCCTTTCTCTTGTGTTCGTTCCACTCTGCTACCAAGATGCACAAGTGCCATCTAGGAAATGAGACGAGAAATGCTGATGACGACACAGATTGTGTACAGCGCCATCTAGAATATTGTCCCTGAACTGCAGTTTGTATGTACTTCTATGAGACAGCGCCATCTATTGCATCATACGGGAGATCCGTTCACGCCGGACAACGGAGACGTGACAAGGTTAGACTAAGAGGAGCTACGCCCCTAAAAGCCAGCATCGATAGTGATCGATGGCTCAGCCTGTGATGGTTAGTCGTTAACGACTAAAATAGTTAATCGGCCATTCCTGGGTCAGAACGCTGCCTCGCAGCAGGTCTCCGGGATCGCTCTTCCTCTGGCGTCGTTGAGGAGTGGGGCGCCTTCCAGTGAGTCACCTGCCAACGTTCGGTATTGTATCACTCGTTTTTTAAGCGTTCGGTTGTCTAACAGCCACCTGCACGCCCTCGAAGGTAACGTATTTTACGTATCCTGCCAAAACACTGAGTCATTCAGTCATATAGCATTACAGTAGAGGGGATTCGCATTAGTATATTCACGACTATTCGACAGCAGGGAGATATCCCTCATCTCGTGTTAATCAGCAGCCGAGGTTCACCACTCAGGCTGTGGATGGAGCTGAGTAAGTAAAGGCAAACCTAGCTTGCGTCATCCTGATAAGCCTCTCTGCTCCATCTGGTTAAACCCCGGAGTTGGGATGTCAATTGAATAGTTTGCTTGTAGCCTGCACAATGTGAAACGCATGGCAAAAAATGGAATTAAGTTTCCATTTTATTCTTTAATCAAGGGACTGCAAGATAAAGAAATGCTTGAAACTGTGCCATTTAAATGCCCGCACAAAATTCCTCTTCAAGCAATATAGCAGGTTGAACCAAAGGAAGCCACGATAGCCATAACAATGAATGAATGAATAAATGAATGAATCAATCAATCAATCACTCGATCAATCAATCAATCAATGAAAAATCCACGCAGAGGCTGTTTTGGTAGTTGGCTAAGTGATGCGCTAAGTAAGAGTGTAGATTATTGTAGGTCACACCTTACACCCAGAACGCTGTTTCTAGGTGGCATCGCTACGGCACCTTTGATCTTCCTAGCATTCGTCAGTGTCTGGAATGACAATGACGCCGAGTGGGGCCTTGAAAGAGCGTCCACTCTTCCAAGGCCCACTGCAGCGGCATCCTGCGACCACCGAAACGCAAATCGGGCCTTAAGTTTTTGCAAAGTACAAAGTTATCCTTAAGTGTAAAAACCTGGCATGTCGGCTTTGCATCTTACCCTAGAGAGATGATTTTTAAATGCGTAAGCACTTCTATGCCGACTCAGCGAAAAAAAACTCTTTTCATCCTTCTCTCTGTCACGTAGGGCGAGGGTGGTTATAATTAGGTGAACGTCGAAAAGAAAAAGCTGAAGGGGACCCTCATTCTTGACGTGGCTGTCTGATAGCGGAGTCCGCGTGCGCTAGTTTATTCCTTGGAGTTAGCATTACGTTCCACGCGTTGCCAAAGCGGGATCTCAGAGGCCACGTAGAAATAAATGGTCGGTTGAGATCTGCCCGGGCAGATACCGCAGCGGCCCGAGTGGTCACAAGGAAAAGTGTCCGCTCTTCAAGGAATCACTCGATGAATTTTAAATAATATCCTGCCAATTACTGGCCCTTATCTTAAACAATTTATGCTCTGATATTAGAGGTGTGCGAATATTCGAAAGTTCGAATATTCGCGATTACTACATTCGAAATATTCGTATTCGATTCGCAAATCGTGTATTCGAGAAGTTAGTCGAATATTTGATAACTTCGAATATTCGAAAAATTCGATATGCGATTCGATTATCATGCATAAAATAACTCGCCTTCCACATTTCTGCTGCGTTCGTATCGCTAAAAACGTTGCCGAGAGGAGCGATAAACATCGTAAAGTAGACGGAGGCACGACGATCGGCCTGCGACGAGCGCCCCAATACCGTATCGATTTATTGCTGGTGCATTCTCCGACGTGCTAGCGCTGTTGGCGATCATGTAACCGTACATTTTCAATTATGCGGCCTCACGTGCCGCACTACCACTCGTTCACTATGCGGGACCACTTATGAGACAAGACAGTGACCCACGTGACTGGTGGCGGACTGTAGGCACCTCAGATACCCCAGTCTGGCAAACCTTTGCCCATGTAACTCCCTATACCAGCCACTTCTGTTCAAGCGAGCGTGCCTTTTCAGTGGTAGGGGGGGGTTTCTCTATTAGAAGGGAGCGCCTGCTGCCGGATCATGTGGAGAACTCATATTCTTATGATAAATGTAGTCATTACTTTCATTGTGCCGTGATATTGCTCGTGTGTGATGTGCATTGTGCTAGCCTGGACATTGTGTTCTGGAGATAGCAGTGTATGTTGTGTTGCCAGTCAGGCTGTTAATGTTTTTTTTTTTTTTAAATAGCTACAGCTATGGGCCATCCAGCAAGCCCGCGAGGCGGCGAAGAGGCAAGACCTCGACGTCCCCACGTGGGAGGCCTAGGCCAACGAACCTAAATTGCTGGTTCATAAAAAGTTTATCCTCTCCTCAATAGCTACAGTTAAATAAAATATCGTTACTGTGGAGGCATTTTTCCTTGGATATTCGATATTCGATTCGATGTTCGAAGGTGGATATTCGTATTCGATTCGTATTCGAAAAATTTGATATTCGCACACCCCTATCTGATATCATATCCAATATAACTGATAAATTGAACCGCTATCACTGATTTCCTACCGGTTTTATT
This sequence comes from Rhipicephalus sanguineus, assembly GCF_013339695.2. NCBI lineage: Eukaryota > Metazoa > Arthropoda > Arachnida > Ixodida > Ixodidae > Rhipicephalus > Rhipicephalus sanguineus. Next base: position 103,819,163 of record NC_051185.1, on the reverse strand, counting down.
TCTTCAAAACACATTGTCTTAATATTCAGAAAACCGGAAGTGTGTGCTTGACCGGAAGTGATTGGACGAGGAACAAGACTGTCACTCGTTGCTCGTGAATGTTTTCTTGGCGTTGCTGGGTTTGAACCTTATTGTGCACACTCAATATGTTCCATTTCATAGCGACAATTATTCTTCCAGTACGTTCCGGCAACACTTCTTCGACGCTTTACGTCACATTTTGTTTATCGCTTTACTATTTATCAACACCAAATATATGTAGCATTTAACAAAGTGAATGTGATATATCAACTGACAAGTGCGGCGTGTTGGGCGGTTTGGTAAAGATACACTAGGGACGTTCAGCGCAATAACACGGAGCCACAAGAAAGAGACGCAGACAACACATGCGCTAACTTCAAACCACGTTTATTTGGGAACGCACATGCATATATAAAAACTCTAATCGCAGCAAGCTCACGCCTCGCTCTCTTACAAATATAGGTCTACAAGAAACATGATGTTTTATCAAGAACACGCCTACAGTCATCAACTAAACAGGGAATCTCGCACGTGTCATCCAGCAATGCCAAATCGTACAGAAAACCCAGTAAATCAAATATACAATCGAATTTACAACACATCACGCACGCCCATCTGACGAATATACGGAACGCACGCGAAATGACGCAACCATGCCGGCTGCGCAAAAATAATAACCTTAATCTGTCGAGTGCGGCCCTACGAAGGCATGCTAAGAAACGAAAATTCTTTTTTGAAGGAGCAGTGATGGTTGGCTCACGCACTTCGAGCCTTCTCTTTCGATAACGTAAGCCTCAGTTATTTCGCGGGTTACTCTCTCCCTGTGACGAAATAGCACAGAGGTTTCTTTCCACATCGGACTGCAGCCACACTGACGGCTATGCAAGGCCAAATGGGTCGACGGCGCACCTTTCAACGAGCTGTGGTGCTCCCGCAGACGAATGTTGAGACAACGGCCAGTTTGGCCTACGTAAACGTGACCGCACGAGAAGGGGATCTCGTACACCACCCCTTTTACACACGACACGAACTGCATGCCATGTTTCATGGTGCACTCGCCTTTTGCATCCGCGTCCTTTCTCTCACGATGTTGCAGCCTCGGGCAAATCCCCTTCAGCTTATTTTTGGCTGAGAACACCACGTTGACATTAAAGCGCGCCGCCACTCTTTTGAAGCGGTGGGACACTCCGTGAATGTAGGGGACTACTGAAAATGGCCGGCTTTCTTCACTCCTTCCCGCCTGCGCTAGCAAACCACCTGCTCTTACGCTCTTTAGCACCCTTTCACCAGTAGCTGCTATAACCGCGTCAGGGTACCCTGCCTGTCGCAGCTTTCCTGCTTGTTCACTCACGCTTTTGCTCATCAGGTGCGGACAAGACTTCGAAATGGCAGACCGGATACATGAGCAGGCTATTCCGTTTTTAACAAGCCTAGAGTGACCTGACTGGTAGTCGAGCAAACCCTTTTGTGATCTTGGTTTATATTGCCAGCATATCTTCTCAGTGCAAAAGACCAAATGGAGGTCAAGATACTGTAAAGTATCATTCCGGGGTGCCTCGCACGTGAAGGTCAAACCTTGCCCTTGCTCCCTGAAAACCTTCATTATGTCAACCATTTTTCTGCTGAAATCGGTCCTGTCGACAAAACCAAGTAGTCGTCAACATAACGCATGACTTTGACCGCCAGATCAAGAAAGTTACTTTGGATAGCGCTGTCTATCTTTGCCAGAAATATGGTACTCAGAATGGGCGCTACACAGGACCCAATACATACGCCAGATCTCTGAGCGAAAACTTTTCCCTTCCACGTAACGAACGTCGCATCCAGGTAGCTTCTCAGCACCTCGAGGAAACCCTCAACCGATACGCCTGAACGAGTGGTGAACGCATGTTCATCCTCTTGATCGCTGATACACTCCTTTACACTCTGTAGTAGAGGGGCCTGCGGTAGGGAGTAAAAGATCCTCGATGTCGAGGCTAAATGCCCTTGAGCCTCCCGAGTAGTTTTGCCTAAGAAACTCCACGACCAAGTCGGAATTGGACACCAGAAAAGGATCGTCCACAACCAGCGATTCCAGGTTCCTCTGTAAATACCGGGACACTACCTGTAGCCATGTGTTCCTTTCAGAAATGATGGCACGGAAAGGGATGTCGGGCTTGTGAGTCTTCGCGGTAAAGAAAATCTCTAGAGTTTGGTCCGCTTCTTTCTTTACCTTATCAACCAGTTTACCTAGATTTAGGCTCTTGAGCAGTTGCACTGCTTGCTTCTTTACTTTGGAAGGTTTATCTGACACCTCGCGGAAATTTTTCGCAATAGCCTCGTTTCCTTTCTCGGAAAACATTCCCCGAGACAGAATCACGAAGAACCCCTCCTTGTCAGACACTACAGCGGTGAGGCCCGAAGAATGTAAGAAATTAACAATAGAAGACATGACATTTTCTTTCACTCGCCTTGGTCCATGCTTAAGCAGAACATCGGCGCAATCCGCCACACACATAGTCCTGCTGTCCTCGGGCACTCGTTGAGCCACCGACCTTGACATCGACACCAGCTCTGCCGGACACAGTGGCGGTTCCACACAGAACTTGGGACCTTTCTGCAACACCTTCAAGTATTTGAGAGGCACATCACCCCCGCTGAGGTTGAGCACCTTGGTCTCCGGTGTTGCCGGAGGTTTTCTTGGAGGAAGCGTGGGTCTGACCTGGTTCCACAGCCACTCAGTGAGCTGGTTGCAAAGCTTCAGCCAATGTAGAAGCGGGCCAAACTCTAGAGATTTTCTTTACCGCGAAGACTCACAAGCCCGACATCCCTTTCCGTGCCATCATTTCTGAAAGGAACACATGGCTACAGGTGGTGTCCCGGTATTTACAGAGGAACCTGGAATCGCTGGTTGTGGACGATCCTTTTCTGGTGTCCAATTCCGACTTGGTCGTGGTTTCTTAGGCAAAACTACTCGGGAGGCTCAAGGGCATTTAGCCTCGACATCGAGGATCTTTACTACTCCCTACCGCAGGCCCCTCTACTACAGAGATAAAGGAGTGTATCAGCGATCAAGAGGATGAACATGCGTTCACCACTCGTTCAGGCGTATCGGTTGAGGGTTTCCTCGAGGTGCTGAGAAGCTACCTGGATGCGACGTTCGTTACGTGGAAGGGAAAAGTTTTCGCTCAGAGATCTGGCGTATGTATTGGGTCCTGTGTAGCGCCCATTCTGAGTACCATATTTCTGGCAAAGATAGACAGGGCTATCCAAAGTAACCTTCTTGATCTGGCGGTCAAAGTCATGCGTTATGTTGACGACTACTTGGTTTTTGTCGACAGGACCGATTTCAGCAGAAAAATGGTTGACATAATGAAGGTTTTCAGGGAGCAAGGGCAAGGTTTGACCTTCACGTGCGAGGCACCCCGGAATGATACTTTACAGTATCTTGACCTCCATTTGGTCTTTTGCACTGAGAAGATATGCTGGCAATATAAACCAAGATCACAAAAGGGTTTGCTCGACTACCAGTCAGGTCACTCTAGGCTTGTTAAAAACGGAATAGCCTGCTCATGTATCCGGTCTGCCATTTCGAAGTCTTGTCCGCACCTGATGAGCAAAAGCGTGAGTGAACAAGCAGGAAAGCTGCGACAGGCAGGGTACCCTGACGCGGTTATAGCAGCTACTGGTGAAAGGGTGCTAAAGAGCGTAAGAGCAGGTGGTTTGCTAGCGCAGGCGGGAAGGAGTGAAGAAAGCCAGCCATTTTCAGTAGTCCCCTACATTCACGGAGTGTCCCACCGCTTCAAAAGAGTGGCGGCGCGCTTTAATGTCAACGTGGTGTTCTCAGCCAAAAATAAGCTGAAGGGGATTTGCCCGAGGCTGCAACATCGTGAGAGAAAGGACGCGGATGCAAAAGGCGAGTGCACCATGAAACATGGCATGCAGTTCGTGTCGTGTGTAAAAGGGGTGGTGTACGAGATCCCCTTCTCGTGCGGTCACGTTTACGTAGGCCAAACTGGCCGTTGTCTCAACATTCGTCTGCGGGAGCACCACAGCTCGTTGAAAGGTGCGCCGTCGACCCATTTGGCCTTGCATAGCCGTCAGTGTGGCTGCAGTCCGATGTGGAAAGAAACCTCTGTGCTATTTCGTCACAGGGAGAGAGTAACCCGCGAAATAACTGAGGCTTACGTTATCGAAAGACAAGGCTCGAAGTGCGTGAGCCAACCATCACCGCTCCTTCATCAAAAAGAATTTTCGTTTCTTAGCATGCCTTCGTAGGGCCGCACTCGACAGATTAAGGTTATTATTTTTGCGCAGCCGGCATGGTTGCGTCATTTCGCGTGCGTTCCGTATATTCGTCAGATGGGCGTGCGTGATGTGTTGTAAATTCGATTGTATATTTGATTTACTGGGTTTTCTGTACGATTTGGCATTGCTGGATGACACGTGCGAGATTCCCTGTTTAGTTGATGACTGTAGGCGTGTTCTTGACAAAACATCATGTTTCTTGTAGACCTATATTTGTAAAGAGCGAGGCGTGAGCTTGCTGCGATGAGTTTTATATATGCATGTGCGTTCCCAAATAAACGTGGTTTGAAGTTAGCGCATGTGTTGTCTGCGTCTCTTTCTTGTGGCTCCGTGTTATTGCGCTGAACGTCCCTAGTTATGTGATATATCAAACTATTACAAG